>NC_141039.2:18760625-19082500 GCF_052040795.2 Danio rerio | reverse complement strand
GGTGTATAGTCTTGACTCATGAGTCACATTTTAGTGCCTTTACACTCACTATGCTATATGACTGTAGTAAAACACTAAGCAAGGGACCAAAACTCCAATTGTTGTCTAGGTGCCTGTCTTTCTGTCTGTCTGTCTGTCTGTCTGTCTGTCTGTCTGTCTGTCTGTCAGTCAGTGTGTGTGTGTGTGTGTGTGTGTGTGTGTGTGTGTGTGTGTGTGTGTGTGTGTTTGTGTGTGTGTGTGTGTGTGTGTGTATGTGTGTGAAGTTAATGATTAATCCAGGTAGGCTACATTGACTGATCGCTCGTCTTTCCTACAATGTATAAACTTATTGTATGTTATACTTTTATATTATCGATTATTAAAACTGATATTCAGCAGAAGAGAGGGTGCGTTTCGTATTTTCACTGACATTGAAAGGAGGCAGTTGTTATAGGCTCCGTTTTGTTATAAATATCCACACAGTGAAGATGACGCTCATATATGCAGCACGACGCCTCAACATTTTTGCTGTCTGTTAAGTTGCTAATATTAAAAAGAAAATAGGCAGTTCCTTAAATCATGTTTACATTTTATTGTTGAGAAAGTGAAACAACGTAGCCAAGGTGATGTGAATGAAGTTATAAAGTACACTGTTCCCTTTGAAGATTTACCCGTGTCCTCGGTATGTTTTCCATATCAAACTGAGAAGGGGGAGACTGCAGCCTTGATCAAACTTGCGAAGTCTTAACTTACAAGAAGAGGATGCGAGACTGAACTGTGTGTGGGCTACTTAATATTGAGGAAAAGCCCCAATCAGATAGGCGAACGTTTGCAGCCCCGCGTCCGTTTTCAGATGTCTCCGTCTTTCCCCATCCACACTGAGATGGAGTAGCAGCGTTTCAGAATGAAAATGGCCTCTCCAGCGTTTTCAAAAAGCTCAGTTTTCGGCGCTCGAGAACTCCGGCGTAGTGTGGACGGATGGCGTAACCGTAGCAAAACTTATGCGTTTTTAAACTAAAACGCACTAGTGTAAACGGGGCCTTAGTGCACCAGTCTACCAGATGCAGGGAGTCGACACAAATAAAAGCAATAAAATGTAACCTACTAATCTAGCATGAGTAATTTAAATAAACTGATGTAAATAAAAATGCATAAACCTCTGAATGTGTTCATTTTGAAATGAGAAGTGTCTTGAAAAAGGTGCTTTTCAGCAATTTTTATGAGCTTTTAGTAAAATTTTATAAAATGGTTTAATTCATATTTTTATTTAATTGTGTGCAATTTTAAGTAGATCTTGTTAAATGTGATCTTCAAATGAGAGCTAGCACGGTTCTTGAGCAAGGTTCTTTGCATTTTGTATGTCCTATTATTATTATGATCTGCTTAAGCTTATTATATACATTTTAATAACCTTCAACTCCACTCAATTCTTCTCTGGGGAAAATTATTTAAATCATAAACTAATTTTTTCGTGAAAAAAATATGTGAATTTTTTTATTTTTATTTTTATTTTTTTTAAAGCCCATATCGCCCAACTCTAATGTAATTGTATGTGCTCAGGTGGCTGTACTCTGCCAGTTTTTAAGGGAAGTGGACTACATGACTGCATTCAAAGCTCTACAAGAACAAAACAGGTGAAATTGCAATGCATGTTTTTAAACATATTTGGCTACTGTGTTAAAAAAAAAGTTACATTTATTAATTTTTTTTTTTTTTTATCAGCCATGACTCAATGGATTCTTTCTACGACTACATCTGGGATGTGACAATTCTGGAATACCTCACATGTATCCTAAAAATAACTTAATTTCAGAAAAAAAATAATCTTATCATGATTTATCAGTCTACAATGTGCTTGCGTTTTTATCATTTTAGGAAAGGAAAAACATTTTTACCACCGTGTCTGATGTTCATTGTTCAACCTTAAATTTTGTCTTCAGACATTCACCATAAACGAGGAGAGAGTGACAAAAGACAAGTTGCAGTAAGCTGATTTGTTTTCTCTCTTTAACGGAGACATTCTGTGAGTCTCTGTAGCAGTGTTTTTCAAATGGTGGGATGGTTTAATTATGTCAAAGGTTTTTTTTAAATAGGTTGTGGAGTGTTTTTGCTATGCACGGCTTTAACTCTATATGACTTGAAAGCTTATGTCTGACATGGTTCATATGCCTGTGAAAACCCATCGCTTGAAAGACTTTACAGAATGTGCCAGTCATGAAAGTCTGGTGCAACAGAAGTGTGGAAAGCAGTAAAATTTGAGCGGGTTCACTGGCTCTAGAGAGGTAGTTCACAGTTGGTGCTCACGAACAGTATGTTGGCATTCGTAGATCAGTTTAATACAAATATCACTTAAAAAAAACTATCCACTAAAAAGTAACTCCACCAGACCTTACCAAACAAGCCAGAGGCAACATTGGCAAGGTACCAAAATTTCACAAGGGAAGTGAGGAACAAACCTTTTGAGAAATCAGATTCATTGTAGTGTACCAGTTCTAATTTGGCCAAACCTAAAGTGCGAATGTTCAGACTAGCCATCAGTATCAGTGCATATATCTGTTGCTGGCCCCTATGTAGAAATTGGTCTAGTGCTCTTTGCTAGTGCTCACCCGCAAAAATAATTAGTTTTTAATAGAAATGATTGTTTAAAAGAATTGAGTGCCTAATTACCCTGATCGGCCTAGTTAACCAAATTAACCTAGTTGAGCCTTTAAATGTCACTTTAAGCTGTATAGAAGTGTTTCGAAAAATATCTAGTAAAATATTATTTACGGGCGAAGCAGTGGCGCAGTAGGTAGTGCTGTCACAGCAAGAAGGTTGCTGGGTTGCTGATTCGAGCCTCGGCTCAGTTGCCTTTTCTGTGTGGAGTTTGCATGTTCTCCCTGCGTTCGCGCGGGTTTCCTCCGGGTGCTCCGGTTTCCCCCACAGTCTAAAGACATGCGGTACAGGTGTAATGGGCTCTATGCACGGCGGCGCGTGACGCATTTCCGGTAAAATTTAAGACCCCGAGCCAACTTCCGCCGACAGTGCTACAACAGGAGCGCTACTGATAATAACAAGTAATGTTTTGGACAGTTGTCTTAATGTTTTATGCCATTATAGCCCACTTATATATGTTTATGTCAGCTACATAAATATGACATCTAAACGTTTAAAAGTGTCATTTCAAAGACGAGAGAACAGTACTTTTAGCTACCACTGCTGTGTTCAGCAACGCACAGTGACAGAAATTGAACTTTTACCTTAGTTTCCACACGTTTCCAAAAGACAAAGTCGTGCAGAAGAGGTGGGTTGTTGCTATTAAACGTGAGAATTTTACAGAAACAGAAAAAGACAAGAGTGTAGCTGACATTTTCAGTCTAGCAAACTGATCGAGGCTCGAGTGCCAACCGGATGCAGACATTTAAAGAAAGGAGCTTTTATGTCAAATAATAGTTTGTTTTCATTGCCTTTGAAGTAAAAAAAACAGAACATTAATATACATAAACATTTCTTAAGCTACTTTCTAAGTGCAATTTTTTTATTCAGAAAAAATACCTTTATTTTATTCACTGTACATATAAAATATAATTCACTGTATATAATTTGAAATAAAAATTGTCAAAAAAATGTAACATTTTGAAAAAATATTTTATTCAAATGAACAGAAACAATAACATTGAATCAGTTGTTTTCTTGAATCAGGTACTTCTTCTGTAACTTGTGCATAGAGAGGTATTTGGGCTGATGCGTATTAAATAAATAAATAAATCACCCCTCTGATTCATGGAACTTAACACATAATTGATCCATTCCAGACAATTTTTCATGTGACAACACACATTACACATTTCAGAGTAATGGGCTTTCTGGAAAAGTAAAGCAACCAAATGTTTGCATATCCCATGAGCTATTGAGCTATGAGCTATTAACTAGCAGACGATGGCATGGATTTTCTGACGGATGTCCTCTCCAGGATGGAGTAACACACAAAATTTTCTAGCTCTGAATCTCATAATGTTACCTAGAAAAAAGAAACAAGAATATTAATAGGTTTTTAAATAGTCATTAAAGGCAGTTCACTCAAAACTGAAAATTCTATTTCCTTCACTTGTTCCAAACCTGTTAGAGTTTGTTTCTGATGTTTAACACAAACAAAAATACTTTGAAGAAAGCTGGAAACTTGCAACAACTGATATTCATAGTAGTTCTTTTTCCTACTATGGAAGTCGATCGTTACAGGTTTTCAGCCTTCTTCAAAATACCTTCTTTTGAAAGGCATCTGCAGCAATATCATCAGATTAAACTACACTGTAAATCATTATTTTAAATCTTTTAAAAGTATCTCCCTTTAGTCATACTTTAAAATAAGGGTCCATTAGTTAATGTATTTGCTCACTATTAAAAGAACTATTTAATATTTAATAGTTAGCATTGTTAAACTAATTTACTAATGAATAAAAATCCAAAGTCATGCTTGTTAACAAGCACAATGAATAAGCATTTGTTCATTAAGGTAAAAAACTAACAAATATTGCAATAGACAAATTGTTGGTGTGAAATTAACTAATGACACCTTATTGTTTTGGGTCACCCTCCCATTTAATTACAATGTTACAAACAGCAATGACACAGTGCTATTTGTCTGTTGTGGATGGAACGGCATTGTATTATTTTATTCCTAATATATCTTGCTCAATAATCATGCTTACAAGCTAAGACAGCATCTGTGTTTCTGTAATTATCCGAACTGAACAGTGGTGGTCACTTTAGAACAGTAAAAATATGAATGGGACAGAGCTTCACATGTATGCTGTCCTACTCTCAGCTGGTGAGGAGACTCAGATTTCTTCATAGATCGTTTGGTAGTAATGAGCTCTCACTGAGATCTTATTCCTGCCCTGTTTTTACCTGATACTTTGAGACAGAATTACGTACACATACGATCATTTTTACTTGCGTGATAAAGTTGCAGATGGACAGATCGTAAGAATAGTATTAACGTTAGCCTACAGGCTAGCTGAACTTACCTTCATAATTGCACAGGTAGGAAGATGCATAAAACTTGAAACATTTCTCAAGTTTGCTCTGCGGTGTTGTAGTGCACATCCGGACAATCCTTTTCACATCGTTGACCATAACTTACTCGCAAACAGTGAGTAAATATTGACGACTCTGCCATAATACTGTTTACCTCCGCTTAAAATTTCCGGACCGAAAGCTGGACCGCGGCCTTAGACAAAACGCGGAAGTAATGCGTGCATATAGCCCATTGGTTGGCTAAATTGTCTGTATTGTACGTGTGTGTGTGTGTGAATGTGTGTGTGAATGTTTCCCAGAGATAAGTTGTGGCTGGTTTCTCCTGTTTCTCATCCAAATTTCAATGAAATTTTCCAATAATTGGCAGGACACTGTCGACACTGTGATGAAAACCTTGGAAGCATGCCCTGGTTAACCCTGAGCAAATATCTTAAACTCTGTTACATTTAACCCTGCGTTTCTTTGTGCCCCGCGCTCCCCTACTTAAGGTGTATTATTATTTGTAACACTAGTTACACTAGTGCACTTAAGTTGCACTTATTGCAGATTTTATGTTTGTAACAGTGGAAAAATTTATATCTAAGCAATGTAACTTGAGGCACGGCCATTACAAAGGAAAATGATTTAGGTCACTATATAGAAATTAATTAATTGTTGTAAATCTTTTTGAACTCAGATCAAGGCCATTGGACGGAATGAGTTAAACTCCAGTAATCCAGAGGAAGTCATGCAGCTCGCCGCACAAAAGAGGAAAAAGAGATTCCTACAGGCAATGGCTAAACTATATTTTTAATTCAGGCCAAAAGAATGCTTTTTTGTGAATAAATGTTTTGTTTGTTTTTTACTGAATCTTTTCTTTTTTCATGAAACTTTATTAAAATAAATAAACCCAATCAAATTCAAATAAATGTCTTGTATTATTACTATTTTTACAATTTTTGTTTTTTTTACAATTTGATACTTTTGGTAATAGTGAAATTGGTAAAAAAAAAAAAAAAACTAAAATATTTGGTAACACTTTATAATACCTACACACTATGAACCATTTATTATGCATTAGCAAAAAGTGAATTTATTATCTCTTTAGCATTAACTCTGCGTTAATAAACGTTAGTAATTAGTTTATGACTGCAGCTACAAATGCTGTATTTTTGACTTATAACCATTTATAATGTGCTTAATAATTGTGTTTTCATACTTTGTGTTATTTAAGCATAGTTGTTTGTTTTTTAGGATCATTGAGAATGAGTTAGTAAATGATTAATAAATTGATGAAAAAAATATTCAAATTAACGTTTATAATTCTTATTATTCAGACATATACTAATAGCTCATTTGTATGTTAATAAATGCTTTATTAACTCAACTTCATGCAGTTTTGTGGCCTAATCTAAAGTGAGGACTGTTAATGCTTTATAAATACATAATAGACCATAAATGGCATTATTCATTCCTATTCATTTGGAGATACACAAATAAAACTGTATTTAAAATAAAAAATAAATCTTTGCAACCTTATCTAAAATAAAATGACTGTACAGTTTAAACATGGCATCCTTATATATTGTTAAATTATTATATTGTTGTGGTTTTATCCAATGTTTTGTTGTATTTTGACACTCCTGTTATATGGCAATTTTTAAACTTTACAGTCATTTTGCTTTTTAGATGAGATTGCAAAGATTATTGTTAATTTGATACCAAGCCTTTAATTGTCATGCTGTGGGAATGTTTTTCAGCAGCAGGAACTGGAATACTGGTATAGTCTATAGGGAAAGATGAATGCAGCAATGTACAGAGACATCCTAAGGGAAAACCTACTTCAGAGTTCTCTTGACCTCAGGCTGGGGCAACGGTTCGTCTTTCAGCAGGACAATGACCCAAAGCACACTGCCAAAATATAAAAAAAATATATACGATAAAATATGAAGTGCCTTCACAACAACTCTGTGAATGTCCTTAAGAGCCCAGACCTAAATCCTATTGAACATCTCTGGAGAGATCTGAAAATGGCTGTACACAGTTGGTTCCCAATCTGATAAAGCTTGAGAGGTACTGCAAAGAGCAAAGGGCAAAAATTCTCAAAGACAGGTGTGCCAAGCTTGAGGCATATTTTTAAAGACTTAGGGCTGTATTTGCTCCCAAAGACATCAACAAAGTATTGAGCAAAGGCTGTGAATACTTATGTACATGTGATTTTTCACATTGTCATTATGGGGTGGGAAATGCATGAATGGAAAATAGATTTTTATTCAACTAAAGAAAAATCACAAAATTTAAAACAATTTAGGTGCTTTTTAAATCAACTTGTAATGAATGTTATTGTACATTTATTTTAATGAATTGTGCCATAAAGGACATGCAAACACTGCTAAATATTTAGCTATTAACTCTTCTGACTGGCTTCTTCCCTGTACAATTTCACATGAGAATCAATTTTTTTTTTTTTTTATGTAATCATGTAATTTTTTTAAGTCTTTAACAGTTTCTCTTTAATTCAGCCACAGCTTCTGTTTTTTTCCAGACAACATAAACGTGTGTTCATTTATGATAATAATGACGTCGTGTATGTATTGTGAGATTAGAGACAACGGCTGCACACACTCACAGCTGCATAACGTGACATTGGTGCTGAACTTTTTCCACAATGTGAAAGTGGTACTTTTTTTTCAATAAAATTAGTTAAACGCCTTAAAATGTAGTTTCATCCATATTATACTTTTTTTTTTCTTTCAAGCTACTTCAAAAAGTTTGCTGCATGCTTGCCACCTATAAAACAACAATAAAATGCTATAAATAAAAATATTGTTTTGTTAAAATTAATTATAGGCTTAAGTTATTGATATACAAAAATATATATATTTTATTAGTATTGTTAATGCAGTGTGAGGGTTATGTAAAAAATTGTATTATTATTATTTTAATAATGATATTTTGAAGTTATTCGTTGTATGTATAATTAACAGAGTTAAAGATGGTCATTAGTTTTGTTGTGTTTTTTTTTTTGTTTGTTTTTGTTTATTCTGTACTATAAAATTGCTCTTATTCTGTGTGCTATTAAAAAGTCTTAAATATAACTCTTAGAAACCTGCAGATATCCAATTTACAAATGTTGACCTTAAAGTTAAACATTTTCTTTCCATTTGACGTGCAGCAGTATTAAATTCCACTAAAACAATTCCTGACTCTCCCATCAGTCCTTAAGGACTTGCAGTGGCATGATTGAAATGTTGCTGCTGAGTGAAAATTAAAAAATGAAACACCAGAAATTACATGACACTCTGGAGAAAACATTGAATAGGATGGTGATGTAATGATATTAATCAATATCTGAGGTATAACATGTAAACTGGGAACATTAATGGAACATTCTAAAACCAACTCTTATAAACACCTTAATCATGTTGTTGTCTTATTCAGATTATGGTAAATTATTTGATTATGGATGCCCATGTAAATGTAGTCAGTGATAAAATTATTTTTTTTAAAAAGTCCACACTGATGACCTAGATATTCAAAGAGTTTGTAATGAATTTGTAAAGTAGGTTTGAGGACAGAAATTAAGTTTATTTTTAGAGGTTTAGCGAATGCGGTTAATGTTTTTACCCAAAGGACATACAGTGTATACAGAGTTCTAGCACAACACAAGGGTTAAAAATGCAATTTTTGCACATTTTCTAATAAAATAAAGGCAAAATATATAAAGGCTAGCATTGCCTACTGATCCTGACTTTACACAATGACTAAAAGAAGATGAGTGCAAAATTCTTGCTGATGTCTCTCAGACCTCCTGGCAAGGTGCAAACTTGAAACTAACTTGAGGCTTTGTATAGTTTGTGTGTGTGTTAAATTGCATATACACTTATTCAGTAATTGTCCACTTTACCTCTGCCAGTTAAGGTCACTCTGTATCCTGGTTAATGGAATGTTGATGACACTGTGGAGATGGTCTTGTGCGTCACAGGGATGTTTTAACCAATTAACAAACAGCTGTTTTGTCATAGAACACATTCACTTCTAGTCTGTGTGGAGTATTTAAAGAAGCTGGATGTAGATCGCTGATGGATAGAGTTTCAGAACACTCTGTACAGTAAGTATTAAAAAGGCCTTAATATTTAAACAAAAATGGTCAGTTCAGGGTGATGTTTTCTCTCAACTTTAAATTATTCCTTAAATTTCAGATGAAAATCCAGGTTTTTCATCTTTCGTCCACTCTTCAGACCACAGTCTTCTTCTTGTTGGTGCTACTGGTTCATCCTCCCAGAAGTCTAATGCTGCCACACCAACCAATGGTTTACCTGCCTAGGCTGTACAACCCTGAATGGGAAGCAGCAATGCTCCGGCTTCAGGCTTCACTAGGGGCTCCAGGTGGCAGACCAGTGGCCGATCTCCAGCCCTGGGCTTTGTTTCAGGACCTGGGATCTGAGGAGCTTTTGGATAGAGTAAATGAAATACTAGAAAGGCAACAGAGGGACATAGTAAAGGGCCAGAAAAGAGAGGAGTTGGAACGGAGACCCATGGGGACATTCCCAGACAACCATATAATGCCTTTGCTCTACCCACAGGGCGGTGAGGCTGAAGAAGTAGGTGGAGAGAAACGGAATGAGGCACTCACTTCCATTGCAGGAGGTTTGCAAGCCTTCAACAGACAGAAAGGTGGATTTGGCTTTCGATTTGGCAGGAAGTAAAGTGGTGGCAGGAGCATGTATGTACATGCTTGTGTGTGTGTGTGTGTGTGTGTGTGTGTGTATGTATGTATGTGTGTGTGTTTGTATGTATGTATGTATGTTTATATATGTATATATATATATATATATATATATATATATATATATATATATATATATATATATATATATATATATATATATATATGGTATATTATATATAAGTTTTAGTATATAATTCTGCAATGTAAGTGTAGGGTCGTAGTAGTTGGTTAGAGCACTTGAAAAGTCAATCATGTAAATCGGAGAATTACTGACATTGTTTATTTTATTGGGAAAATGCCTGAAAGTTATTAAAAATTGTTAAGAAATAATTTGCAGTCCTATCTTAATTTTCTCATATAAAGTTATGTTTAGTGTATGTACAGTATACTGACTTGAACCATACTTTTTGAAATGTATTTAGTTTATGGTAGCTTGTACATAAATAATTAAAAATGATTGAATTGGTTGCTCTGCTGTGAAAAAAAAATCAGTTTACTGTTATATAAATTTTTGGATTATTATTTCCAGTAGTAAGTAGGTAAAAATATGAAATTAATTCCACACATAAATTTGTTTTATGCATATGTAGGCCAACATAATTCACACTCAGTTGGCTTTAAGTTAATATCCGGTTCTAGATGTCAAATTGATGTCATATTGACATCCTATTGACATTATTAAATGTTTATAAATTTATCATGAGCTTGATTGTTTAAAATCCTTTTAAACCATGTGTAGCCACTAGATATGTGTGTAATACACATAAAATGCTGTAGGAGAATTCAATATTTAAATGAAATGACAACAGATTGCTATATACATTTACTGATTTACAACATTGAACTAATTTCAATTTAAAAATTTTCAAATGACATTTTTACTCTTATTTCATAAAGTATTGTTTTTATTTAAAATTACCAAAATGTAGTTTTTCCAGTCTTTATATGTTAAAAAACATTTCACCTTTACACATGTATTCTAGTAATGTATTGTAAGTAGTATTATCATTATTATTATATTTCAAAATATTCTATGCTTTATGATCTTTTTTTTTTTTTTTTTTTGCTGTTTAATGCCAAACCTGTAGATGGCGCTAAGATATTTGATTGGTGGTGTACTTGTTCTGTCAATGAAGTTAGCAAAGAGGACAATAAGGTATATGCCGAAGCATGCTAATAGGCCCTTTAATTTGCCAGTAAACCTTGGTTAATCATTTCCGGTGAATTGTATGCCAATGCAAAATCGGCGCGTTTAAGGTCTGTTTTCTTTAAAAATCAATGATCTCCACTGGCTGAGTGATATCCAATATAAAGTGGATCTCAGACTGTGCAAGAAGTACTGCATTAAATTACATTTCCCCCACCATGTCTTTAAAATATTAGCATTTATTTTACCCCAGTATATTCAACGGAGCTTCTGCGCTAGTCTGCCGATTCTGACGGGCGTGTACAAGCAAACAGCTTTTTGTCTCGTTTTACGCTTGAACAACTAAGGGTGCTTTCACACCTGTGAATCGATTCAGTTGTTCCGAAACAGAGATTAAAATTGTTACATTGTTGCTCTTTGCTCTTGGAGCGGTTCGCTTTCACACTGCAAAGTTTCTAATCGGACCAAAAGAGCTAAAACAAGTCACGTGCGAGTAAACTCTCCTTACATTGGTCAGAGTGTCAGGGTTTATTTTGCAGCGTCCCGCTCAGCTGTCAGGAGAGGTGGTGGTTTGGTGGTGATTGACAGGGTGCAAGCGCGCGTGACGTGTCTGAGGAGAGATGCGGTGGGGAGGGGTGAGAAGGGTGCGCGACGATGCCTATTTGAGGACTGGGAGAGAGACGCGAGATTAGCGGGAGATCATCACTCGTTTGCGGGCATCCGGAGACTCGCGAAACTTCCCGCCCTACTCCTAATTCTCTCTTCATATAGCCGTAAGCCTATTACATATCCATAAAACACTGTGATATAACCGCGCTCGGATCAGATCGCTTTCTCACTGCAATCGAACCGCTCCAGGGTTCGTTTCAATCGAGCCGAGACCACCTCATTCAAGCGATCTCGGAGCGATTACTTTGGCGCGGAACAGAGCGCGATTGCCCTGTTCACATATGCCAATCGAACCGCGCTAACTGGGCAAACGAGACACGTTCCGAAACAAAAGTGTAGGTGTGAAAGCACCCTAAATCACAGGTGTCAAACTCAGTTCCAAAAGGGCCGCAGCTCTGCACAGTTTAGTTCCAACCCTAATTGAACACACCTGATCAAACTAATTGAGTCCTTCAGGCTTGTTTGAAACCTGCAGGTAAGTGTGTAGGAGCAGGGATGGAACTAAACTGTGCAGGACTTCGGCCCTCCAGGAATTGAGTTTGACACCCCTGAACTAAATGAATGCCAAAGTCTTTTTTATTTGATTTTATTTGAATTACATTACAACATCGTTGCTGTAAAAGGAACTGTATAAAATGAAAATAAAAAACTCACAATAACAGGTCACCGGAAGTTTATCAGTATGGGAAAGACACTTGCTCGGCATATACCCCATTTAAACACATGCTGCAATGTTTTAACAGGTGGGTAAACGTGTTTACCTAATAATTATTTATATGTGTTTATCCAATTAAATGTTTAAAATTTGAGGAACTTGGATAATGTGATAGTTGGATTATGTGATAGTGTTTCTGACAGTGAAAGCTAGTGTAAAATGTTATGAAGCTGGCTGAACAATTTCAGTCTTTTAACTAAGCATTGCAAACATTAATTTTGTCACAGAAGTACTAGAATTCCAGTTCCTTGCTGGGACACGTAATTAGTTAATCTTGTCTTGTTGTGTCCTTAACAAGTAGTTTATAACATAATGATAGCTTAGCAGATCATTTGCTAATGAATAATTAAAGTAGTCATCTGGCAGTTGAAATTTACATTGGGTAAAAAAAAAGTGAAAATCATACTCGGCAGAACCCTTTCACATAATCCAAAAACCTTTGAAGGTTCTTCTAAGAGCTAGAGAACATTTACACATGCTCACTCCCCCCACACCGGTACGGTGAAACACTTGAAACAAAAGGTAAGTTAATAAGGCACTAATTCAGGCACACTGTCCCCAACTTCTAGGAGAGAAGACAAAACAAATTTACCAAACATACTAAACAACTCCAACAAAAAAATTATAATTACCATCAAACTGAATGCAATCACAAAAAAGAAAAAAAAGAAAATTATAAAGAAAAAAATAAATTTGTTGAAATAAGATCATTTGTTCATTAATCATTCAGGCAAACAAAGTATTTAAATCATTCACAGAATTATTGAGGCATGAATAGTTGAGAAAAGTAGGCATTAAAATTGTTAACTGGATCATTGAGAAACATTACTCATTCATACACACAGCGTTGAGTTAAACAGAAGCTAAGGGCCTACTCACTGTATGCTATCCGAACCGTGCCCGGGTCCGTTTCCCGGATCGTTTGAGAAATGTGAGTGCTCTGAATCGGGCTCAGGCATGATTCACTTGACCGGTCCTGGTCCGGTTGGAAGAGGTGTGCCAGCGCGCAGTTCACTTGGGCTTTGGCGCAATACACTTATAGGCCGTACGCACACTAACCGACTGAACCAAGCCAAAGCACACTTGTCCCCCCTCCCGTCTCCCCTGACGGCCCGCAGTCACACTCAGGCCTGGGCACGCTTACGTCATCGACGCTGTGCTGTTCAGTAAGTGCTCTCGCTCAGCACAGTGGAGATTTCTTCAGTTATATCGGTTGTCATTTAATATGCATTGATACGCATTCAAATATTTAGCCGAAAAGATCCGCCACTTGATGCTCATAAACAATCAAAGTCCTCGTGCTGCAGGAATTAGGAGGTTTACTGAAGGTGCGCAGCTGTCGTGCAGTGAGGGGTTTCATGTTTAATAAACAACAACAGTTTGCGTTCACTGAACAGTAAGAATGATTACATAATCCATATTAAACGGTTTCTTAAGTCACTTCTTGCTTTTAGTTTTGGGTTTAGGCGCATTTTGCACTCACATACAAGCACACCACGCCAAAGCCCAAGTGAATACACCTCTTCCAACCAGCTCAGGGCCGGCCAAGTGAACCGTGCCTGAGCCCAATTCAGAGCACTCACACTTCTCAAGCGATCCGGGAAACGGGCCTGGGCACGGTTCGGATAGCATAGTGTGAGTATGCCCATAGTGTGAGTGCAAAGCGTGCCACAGCCCGAAACTGAAGACAAGATGTGACTTTTACGGGGATTGTTTCAGATGGATTTATTAATCATTTTTACTGTTCAATAAACACAAACTGTTGTAGTTTATTAAAGACGCAAACCCCTCACTGCACGACAGCTGCACCTTCAGCAAACCTCCTAATTCCTGCTGCTCAAGGAATTTATGGTTGTTTATGAGCTTCAAAAGTGGCTGATCTGTTCGGCGAAATATTTGACTGTGTTGCTGCATATCAAACGACTAAACCAAAATAATTAAAGAAATCTCTGTGCTGAGCGAAAGAGCTTACTGAATAGAGTGGAGGAACTATGACGTCAATGACAATTTGTATGCAAAAACCCGGAAGCGAGTTAGCATTTTAGCAGTTCCGGTTCCCTCGTCCCAAAGTCAATGGGTTTTTTCAATGGAGTTTCAGTAAAATCGCTTAAATAAGGTTCGTGGCAAACACAAACTCAAAATACTTTCACGTTTTGTTCTACGACATAAAACACATCAGTTACAGCACACTCTTGAATTTTTAAATCGGTAATGCTTCTTTAAAAAGACGGTTGCTATCAAGTTGCTAATTGGGACTACAGGCGGTGTCAGAGACATTATACGTCATCGAGCTGATCTGGTCTGGAGCGCAGCTCGCTCGTGATGGGCAGTTGGATTTGTCTGTTAGGTATTTTCATGAATAGTATTTTATAGTTCATAGTATTTTTCTAATTGGGAATTCAGATTTTGTGCAGATAATTCCTTCACTTGTAACGGCTGTCGAGACAGATTCATTTGTTGATCATTTATTTTAATAAACAATATTATGAAGATACTGCAGTGCAGCCTGTCTCTTTCCTGCTCTCAGTAATGCAAACCTTTGAATAAATGTGTTAAATTACATGCATGTTAACTGTCATTTTAATGTGATCAAGTGATTTTTCTTCGGGTTTTTCTTCTTCATCTGAACACATTTAACTCTGTCATAACAGCAATATTTACACTCCTCCGTAAAATGTATAGCATATGTGACTGTATGGGCTGCTTTTCAGTGTATTTCGTGACAAAAAGGGAATGGGTCAATATCACCATAGAGTGCCTTTGACAGATGAAAATTTCTTAAAGATGGTGTTCAAGTTTTTTGTTAAACCACATGTTTATTCTTTTAAGAAGACTTTAAACTTCAACAATTGCTGGTTGGTCCAGCTCCTGGACCTTTAATAAAACAATTATAAGCAAAAACATTTGGACCAACTTACAAAATATGTCCACCCTGTCAGGGACAAATGGATACAGAAAGCAAATATTTCTGACAGTGTTATCATTCTAAAAAATACACCTTTGGAACATATTTCGTTCCCTTTTCTTATATATATATTTTTTTAAATTAGAAAAAACTTCAAAAACTTTGGAAATAACAAAAAACTATGTTCTGCTATCAGAGCTCTGCCGAGTTACATACCATTTAAAGTAAAAAATAAGATAGGAAACATATCTGACCAAAATTTATCCAAAACCAATTTATCCTTAAATGTTCCTAAAAGAACAAATGCTAAATATTGTCATTTGTATAAAGACATTTTTATTTTTTTCAGTTAAAGTGCATATTACAGGGTGGACAATGACATATGACGGGGTGGACGGTAACATGACAGGGAGGACAACTGAAGGAAGAGACACAGAAGTGCCAATAATAACACACTTAAACAGAGTCATAAAAGAACAGATGTATACTGTGCCCTTTTGTCTTATAAAACCATATCCCTGGCTTTGATTCTATACCCCTGGCTTCAAGAACATGCTCTGGGATGACGAACAGCTCAAACAATGTATTAACGTTACAACATTTCAGTTTTACCATTAAATTCACGAAATACTAATATGTGTGATGGTTTTAAGTTTTATCTCCAGCTGTTGAATCTCCTTTTTAAGTTTTCTTGTTAATCTTCTCCGAATGTTTTGTCCTTGACGCTTTTGTCTGTGAAAACAAAAAACTTTTTTACACTCCCCCCAAAAGTTTTACTTCAAAACCAGTTAAGATAGTTAATACTTAAATAAATCTCTAAAATGCACACCCAGTCTCTCTCCATATACGCACGCATACACAGACACACAGGGAAAATTTTGAGTGTCCTTGTGTGTGTGTGTGTGTGTGAGAGAGAGAGAGAGAGTGTGTGAGCCTGCATTTGCACACGCTTCTGTGTTTGTGTGCGTATAAAAGAGAGACTCAGTCAAGACATAGTCTACATACAAGTAATATCTCAAAATACATTTAACCAGCTTAAGTATATCCCTAAATGTCTACTATAGATTCCAACCTGGATGGCCCTGGTTCATGCTGAGCTTCAGGAGAGATGGGTGGTGTATCTGACACAAGCAAAGCATTCCTCCTGGCCTTTGCTCTGGCTTGTTTTTAGCCTCCCTCCATCTCTTTCTCTTGTCTCTCCTCTCATGCTCACTTATTTCACTGACACTCTTCTTCTTTCCAGTCTGCCTGTCTCTTTGCCACCTGGCTCTCTCTCCCTCAAGATACTGCTTTCTTCTGTCTGGATCTGCATCTCGACGCTCTCTGTAACCCCTTGCTATCTCAGCTCCATTAAGTCCCATACTTCTAAAAAAAAAAGTATTCTATTAGCACACAAAAAATACAGTAAAATATGTTTTCACAATCAGTTTTATTGTTTCTAAATTGTCATTAAATGTGATACGTAATCTTATGTTACCCATCTCAGCGGTGATGTCCACCTTGTCATAACAGCCTTGGTGACAGGGTGGACAGTGACAGGGTGGACAATTTTAGCTAATCTGCTTTTATTAAGCACATGGTGGG
Source organism: Danio rerio (assembly GCF_052040795.2). Lineage (NCBI taxonomy): Eukaryota > Metazoa > Chordata > Actinopteri > Cypriniformes > Danionidae > Danio > Danio rerio. The sequence continues at coordinate 19,065,774 of NC_141039.2, read as the reverse complement.
ACACTAGCAATCATAACAAGCTAACTTGAAGGTGACTGAAGTATTTTGACAAATATACCTAAACATTTGGCGAAAAAAATATTTACTTTTCAGATGTTCACGCCAACAGGGTGGACATGTTATGAGTGACCACATCAAACAATGAACATATAATGATGATAAACATGAAAAATAAGACAAAGTACTTACTCTTCTTGATGCTGTTGGTCTGATCTCATTTCAAATATGTCAACCTTCTGGTGATGATGTCACTGATTGCATCATATTAGTAATTAAAGGGCCAAGTGACCCATGATGACAGGGTGGACATTAAGTTCAGGGACGCATATGAAATTGAAGATATTTTTGTAAAAATACAAATAAAATGGCAAAAACCTTTTTTATTTGCTATTAACTAATGGAAACAATAAAGGAAAGTGGAAATTTGTTTGATTATGTGTTTTTTTTTTATCATTATTAGGCTTGGTTGATGTCTGATGACAGATGTATTTCCCACGTAAAAACGATCCAAAAGGCACGTAGATCTATGTGTTTTTGCATATTTATTTGTTTATAATATATACAGTGAATTATAATGCAATAAACATAGAGATTAGCTCTTTGTCATGGACATTATTTCTAAAAATAAGCTTGAAAAGTTGCCTGTAGCAGGGTAGTGCTGACGTCACAGGCGAGGGGCCTGTAGTCCGTTTGTAGCCTAATGTTAGCTTTTCAATTCTTGCGTTTGCATTTAAGATCCAAAAGTGTTCAAAGTTGTATTTTCGTGTGAGGATTATCCGGCTGGACAAAACGTGTAAGTGTCAAACAGTGTTTGAACACAGAGCTTATTATTTGCAATCTTCGAAAAGCCTATGGGAAAATGGTCCGTGTATCATCCGTTCATTTGATTATTCCTATTATTACGGAAAACGAAACATCAGAAAAACGAATATTTCGTTTTTCTGTTTATTCTGTAGGCAGAAAAAAACGGAAACTCATCTGTTATTCTGCTTATTAACTTAAAACGAAATATTAAAACAAACACAAAACCAAAACGAAATAATGAGTCAAAAAATGGTCCGTGTACGGTCCGTGTACGTTTTGTTCATTTGTTTTCCATTTTCAAACGGAATAAAGGAAATGGAGAAAACGGCCGTTTTTCCGTTTTTCTTTTGCTCATGAGAAAACGAAAAAACAAGATTTTGGCTGGATTTTCGTTTTTTGGTTTAGGGTAGGAAAACGGATAAACGACTTTAAAATTCATTTTACACATGTAGGCGGTGCTGAAACGCCCACTTTCCTCTAATTGGTTAACCAAATCTGCGCTCGTGACGTCAGCCTCAAAATAAAAGCTTTACACGCAGGCTTTTAATTATTATTATTTAATTATATATTAACTAAGTTTACATATTCTATCATTTGAACCACACACAGTTAGCAGGCTTACATTCATTGCGTATGTATAAATTAAATAAAAACGTAAATCAGCAGTATTCTTAGACATTTGTCATTAAAATAAGGTCATAGGTCATCTGCCAAGCTTCCAGCTGCTGTGCACTTGATGCTGAGCAAAGAAAGCCATTTCCGAGCAGCACCTGGTTTACATGATTGTTTCAGAGCTATTGTAGGCCTAAATAATAGCCTACTCTGTATAAAATAATAATTTATTATTATTATTATTATGCCTATTACTATTATTATTATTAGGCCTATTATTATTAGTATTGTTATTATTATTATTTACTTAGTTATTCAATGGTTGTAAGAACACATTGGACCCTGCATGGGGCTATAATAAATGGTACCATTTGTTTCTATTGGATTTTCTCCTATTTTAATTTAATATATGCCTTTAGCCTATTGTAAATATTTATTTGATAATTAATACTTTTTTATTGCAACGTCAAAGTAGGCCTGTCTTATTATTATTATTTTTTGTTATTATTTTGTCGTTGTTGTTGTTATCATTATTGTAGCAGGGACATAGCCACAGGTGTGGCTGAGTGTGCTGGTGCCACCCAAAGTGGCATCTTGCACCTGAAAATAGATGCCTTCGCGCTCAAGCGCGCGCAAAAAACTTGCACAGGCAAAAGTAATGATGAATGTGTTGAAGGAAAAAAAAAACATTCTAATTATTTGTTAATAAAATAGTGCAACATTATTCTCAGTCAGTGTAGGCTGAAAAAATTAAGATCGCCAGCATTTCAAGGGTGGTTTAATTTTTAGTTCATTGCTGTGACGCGCTATATTTCACTAAGGCTGCATGAGACTGCGCATCTTGCTTATTTTCTCTATTTTACATACAGAACATATCATACAGTCCAGGTTCTACCGTTCTAGTGAGTGTGGGGCATTGCTTTACTGTGGTAAAGTGGATTATTTCTTGGCAAATTCATAATGATTCACTTTGTTTAGTAATAAATTTCATAGTTATAAAATAACTACATTTCAAGAATATGTTAACACTTTCAACTATTTAGGATTATTTATTGCATCAAAAGTAATTTCAAAGTAACATTAAATGTACGTATTGTAGCGAGGCAGAGGGAAAACACCGACACAGTTGGATAAGTTTACAGACAAGTCCCCGGAGGGTGCTTTATTTACAAAGTGAAGGGGTGTGCAAACGGTGCTTTTCTTCGAGGTGAGGTGCTCCGGGAAGTAGGTGAAGGACAGTGAGTAGTCGGGTGTGGGATCGTCACGAGTTGGAGTCTGCTGTGGAGGAGAGACAGAGAGACAAGCATTAGCGCAGGGAGTCATAAGTTGAATGAAGCTCGTCTTCCTCTGGCGTGGGCTTGGTTTATATGCCTCTCCGCTTGATGACGTCCAGCTGTGAGCGATCCTGTGCTGATGATGGTCCAGCTGGGTTGGATTAGCGACTAGGGCGACGTGGCATGTGTGTGCTCGTTACATTCCCCCCCCCTTAGCGTCGTCCTGGTCCTGGGTTTCCTGCGGAGGAAAGGTAAAGTATTGAGAGGGGGGGTAGAATGTCTTGACAGACCTGCCCATCCTGACCAGAGCCTTGAGAGACCGTCAGCGTTTCCGTGGGAGGCCCCGGCTCGATGTTGCACTGTGAAGTTGAAATCCTGGAGCGACAGGAACCACCTGGTGACTCGAGCGTTGTTGTTTTTTGCTGTAGCCATCCACTGTAATGGAGCGTGGTCGGTCACCAGGGTAAATCTTCTTCCGAGGAGATAGTATCTGAGCTCCAGGATTGCCTACTTGATCGCCAGGGCCTCCTTCTCCACTGTTGCGTACCGGGTCTCTGCAGGGGTAAGCTTCCGACTCACGTACATGATGGGGTGTTCTTCATCGCCGTGGACCTGGGAGAGGACCGCGCCCAGGCCCGAGTCGGAAGCATCTGTTTGTAGAATGAAGGGGCAGCCGAAGTCAGGTGCGTGCAGTACCGGTGAGGATGTGAGGGCCGTCTTCAGGGCTCGGAACGCGTCATCTGCTTCTCCGTTCCATTGTATCCTCTCCGGCTGCCCCTTTCTGGTCAGTTCTGTCAGAGGGCTGGCTATGGATGAGAAATTAGGAATAAAACATCTATAGTAGCCCGCTAACCCCAGAAATGCACATACCTGGGTCTTTGTGGTGGGTTGTGGAGTTTCTTGTAGTGCTTTTATCTTGTTTTGTTGTGGCTGTATGAGACCTCTACCGATGTGGAATCTGAGGTACTTGGCTTCTACTAGACCCAGGTGGCATTTCTTGGGATTAGCTGTGAGCCCAGCCCTACGAAGATCAAGGAGCACCCTCCGTAACCGGGATAGATGTTCTTCCCATCACTCGGAGTGGACGATCAGGTCGTCGAGGTAGGCTGCTGCATACGGCTGATGGGGCATCAACAGGATGTCCATCATTCGTTGGAATGTGGCTGGGGCCCCGTGGAGCCCGAAGGGAAGAACCCGGTATTGCCAGTGCCCACCGGGAGTGGAGAAGGCGGTTTTCTCCTTGGCGCTATCACTTAGTGGTAATTGCCAGTAGCCTTTGGTGAGGTCGATCGTGGATATGAATCGGGCTCCACCCAGCCGATCCAGCAGCTCGTCCACCCGAGGCAAGGGGTACCCGTCGAACTTAGATATTTCGTTGAGCTTCCTGAAGTCGTTGCAGAAGCGGAGGGTGCCGTCGGGTTTGGGGACCATCACTATGGGGCTAGACCACGGGCTACGAGATGGTTCGATGATTCCTAATTTCCTCATCTTTTGGATCTCTTCGTTGATAGCCAGCCGGCGAGCTTCTGGTACTCGATAAGGCCTCTGCCGGACGATGGTGCCAGGTGGGGTGATGACGTCGTGCTGGAAAATAGTGGTTCGGCCCGGTTTCTCTGAGAACACATCCTTGAACTGACCGACCAAGGCTTGCAGCTCCGCCTTCTGATTCGGTGAGAGTTGCTCACCTATATGGACAACGGGAGAAGTTTCTTCTGAGAAGGCAACTAGATGACCTGGAGCTGCAACCCATTTCTTCATCAGGTTGATGTGGTACAGTTGTTCTTCTCTTCTTCGTCCCGGCTGACGGACTCGATAGTTTACCGGCCCTACCCTTTCTACCACTGTATGTGGCCCCTTCCAAGATGCCAGGAACTTTGAAGTAGTGGTAGGTATGAGGATCATCACCTTGTCCCCTGGGTGGAACTCTCTGGGTTGGGCGGGCCAGTTATATAATCTCTGTTGGGCGCGCTGGGCTTCGGTCAGATGTTGCTTGACGATGGGCATGACTTTTTCAATGCGTCCTCTCATGTCCCGTACGTGCTCAATTACTGACCGTTGTGGGGCTGGCTCCTGCTCCCAAGCTTGACGAGCCACATCCAATAGCCCACGTGGTTGGCGGCCAAACAGCAATTCAAATGGGGGTGAAACCTGTGGATGCTTGGGGAACTTCTCTGATCCCGAATAGCACGTACGGGATCATGAGGTCCCAGTCGCGCCCATCCTCTGCCACCACCCGGCGGAGCATCTGCTTCAGCGTCTTGTTGAACCTCTCTACAAGGCCGTCAGTCTGTGGATGATAAACAGATGTTTTTATTTGCTTTACCTTTAGGAGGCGGCAGAGGTCTGCCATCAACCGGGACATAAATGGGGTGCCCTGGTCGGTCAGAATCTCCGCTGGTATTCCTACTCGGCTGCATAGCAGAAACAGCTCCTTCGCGATCGCCGATGACGTGGCTTTCCTCAGGGGAATCGCTTCAGGGTATCTGGTGGCGTAGTCGAGGATGACAAGGATGTGTTCATGTCCCCGGGCCGACTTCGGCAAAGGCCCTATCCAGTCCATGCCAATGCGGTTGAAGGGCACATCGATGATGGGTAACGGTATCAGAGGGCTGGGGGGTGGTCGTTGGGGAGATGTTCTTTGGCAGATGTCGCATGTCTGACAGTACCTCTTGACTTCTCCGTCCAACCCGGGCCAGTGGAACCGATCTCTGATTCTTTTAATTGTGTTGGCCGCTCCTAGATGTCCCGCCATCGGGGGAGTGTGTGCCAGCTCCAGAACCGTCTCCCTCTTGGTCCTCGGGACGACCAACAGTGTCTTCCTTTCCCCCCGCCTCTCTGCGACACAGTACAGCAGACCATTTTGTACAATAAAATGTGGGAGGGGGTGAGGGCTGGGAAACCGTTCGTTACCGTCAATGATCCTCACTTGTGGCCAGCAGTGTTTCAACGTTTCGTCTTCTCGTTGCGCCCTTCCGAAATCGCCACCTGCAGTTATCTGTTGGAACAGATCAAAATATAGGTTAGCCGATGATGACTCACCCCCTCTGTCGCTCTCGGTGGCCATCAGCGCTGGTTGGCGGTCCCGCTGAGCCCGTCCTTTGTTCTTTTTCTTCAGACGAGCCGATAGAGCCTGATGGTGGGTGAGTAGATCGTCAAACCCCGGCCAGTCTCTGCCCAGAAGGAGGGGTACGGGAAGATCCGGAACCACTCCTACTTCAATGCGCCAGCTGCCCGACTTTGCTGCGATGGTCACTCTCTGTGAGGGTACGTGGCGAGTATCCCCGTGCACACACGTAATAGGGATTCGCCCTTTTCCTTCACGATGGCTTTTTAAAGTTTTCGGGTGAATTAGGGTTATGGCGCTTCCTGTATCCAACGTGGCTGTTTGTGTTTTCCCGTCTAACAATACTCCTCGGGTGGGAGCTTCGGGAGGGACGTTGCGATGTACTACGCACCCTGCTGTCCAGGCCGGGGTCGAGTGTGATGTGGGCTCTGTGGGCATTGGCTCGTCGACTGGGCTGGGGACCACCGGTCTGCTGCCTGGTTGTGCTGTGCCCTCCACCGGTCGCCCTGGTGCATTTACCCTCCGAGGTGGCAGAGCCGCTCTCTCCCCAGTCTCCCGGGCCACGTGAGCTTCTGCCAGCTCCACCGCCTCCACCAAGGCGGCCAGCGAGTCGGGATTCCTCATGCTGGTAAGTGTGCGGAGCCGTCTGGGTAACGTCCTCATCATTTTCTCAATCACCACTTTCTCAGCGACCTGGATCGCCGAAGGATCTCCTCCTAACAGCCATAACCGCCCCAACCGAGATAAATGAGCTGCTTGGGTACGTACCGGCTGCTTTTCATAATAAGACCATAAGGAAAACTGCTGTGCTGCGCTTATGGTGGAGAGCCCCATTCGGGCGAGTATCTCCTTCTTCAATGCTTTAATGCTTTTACTTTTTCGGTGTCTCCAATCCAAAATACGCTCGTTGAGCTTCTCCAGTTAGGAACGGTGCCAACATCCTCGCCCAACTTTCCTTCGGCCATCTCTCTCTTTCGGCAATCACTTCAAAAGTGTGCAGGTAAGCATCTATATCATCCAGGTCACTGAGTTTGGTGATATAACGGTGAGTGCTCACATCAGGGAACTGGCTAGAACCGGCCGCTTGGCGGAGCTGTTGCTCCATTCGGTCTTCTCCTTCGGTGAGCTGTTCGGTTATTACCTGTTGTCTTCTTGAAATTTCCGCTAGATGGCGTACTACTTCTTCCATCGACATGACTCAGGAGAGGATGACAGCCGAGCAAGAGAGCGTGAGTGAGAGAGAGAGTGGATGCCTGTCTGTAAACACAAAGAAACAAGAAAAAAATTCAGCGATATTTCTCCTTACTGGTAAGTGCTGTTTTCTGAATTTTTTCCCTCTGTAATTGCCCGCATTCTCCACCAGTTATAGCGAGGCAGAGGGAAAACACCGACACAGTTTACTGATAAGTTTACAGACAAGTCCCCGGAGGGTGCTTTATTTACAAAGTGAAGGGGTGTGCAAACGGTGCTCTTCTTCGAGGTGAGGTGCTCCGGGAAGTAGGTGATTTATATGCCTCTCCGCTTGATGACGTCCAGCTGTGAGCGATCCTGTGCTGATGATGGTCCAGCTGGGATGGATTAGCGACCAGGGCGACGTGTGTGCTCGTTACAGTATAAACTGCTTAATTTGTGTGTGTAAACACCTAAGATGCAAAAAGCTTATTTAGACCAGAATAGGCCTACTAAATGCAATGGTCAATGTATGTAAACTTATGACCTAAAATGTCTTAAATGACTAAATTAAAGTCTTTTTAAGTTTTTAAATAATTTAAGTTTAACATAAATGATTTAAACTTTAAACTTCAAATTAAATTGAGTATGGCAAATAAATTGTTTATTAAATGGAGGTCAGGTGTCTATCTTAATTATAATTATTAAATATTATGACACTATAATTCAGTGGTGTATTGGAGAGTACGCACCTTTTAATTAATTTATTTTAAATAAGTGGTTTATCCTAAATAAAATGCAATTGGATCGGTGTGCAATGAATAGTTTGAAAACCCCTGGTTCAGACTAGACAAGCTAGCTGTCTGTGCGCTGCGCTAATAACTTGGCATTTGCTCTTTTCGGTGCTGCCAGATGCATTTATAGTGCATAAAAAATAAAAAAGGTAATTCGGTAAAGCGCGCGATGCTCGCAGAAATAAGCGCACTATGCATATGTCGAATTAAGTTCTCTTTTTCTTTAATCAAGACTTTTCCATTCGAGGAATTACAGTTATTAATAGCTTAGTCCTTATAAACGATCAGTTTATAAAATACACAATTTACGGATCAAGCCTAATGAAGAATAAGAAGAATATGCAACGCATTATGATCCTTGAATGATCAGAGCGCATTTATATAAACTATATATTTTATATAATCCATAAATATTAAAAAACATTATACATTTAAAGTAATGGAACATTATATGTTATAAAATCTAAACTATTATTTAGACTACAGGCTAAATAAAGGCGCCTTTTCGGGGCTGTTCAGCGCGTGCGTCAAAGAAAAGACATAGCACAATCTCTATAAAAACTTGTTGTTTATTTACAATATCTAAAGGGATATAAAACATCTAACATGCATCTCCATTCTCAACGAGTTTCTGTGTTCTGCATCCTTCACAGACCGAGGTCTCATTCCGAGGTAATCTGTAAATATTCTCATTTGGTTCTGGCACATTCTTGATTAAAGGTGAAACTGACCGGCGCAACGGATGATTTGTCATATAGGGTGACTACAGTTATAATACAGGTTATGGAACTATTTCACTTTAATTTCATATTATTATTTTATTAAACAAACAAACCAGTTTTTGTTTTGGCTCTGCATGCAGCGTATTGGATCTTTGAAGCATTGCACTTCAAATGTTATTCCTTTTTTTTTTTTATTGTATTTTTAATATTTTTAATTATACAACACAAAATTGGTTCTAAACAGATACATTTTCCTATAGGCTATGATGAAGTGTATTTTTTTGTTCACACAGGTCCTATACAAAACTGTGTGGATGGATGATTTGTTTCTCCGTGAAAATCACTCATTTAATAAGCAAAACAGGCCAAAATGTTGTTTAGCTTGCGTCAAACTGGATGGACAATTTACAAACATATTGAATACAAAAGCTGGTTATTTTATGCAATGAGGGACAATAGGCCTATTACAAATTAAAGAAAATTATTTGCATATTAAAACGAAAATATATAATACAACAACAGATCCTACCTCGTAAGAAATGACTTTAGATAATGTAAATAAGCATCAAGTTTTTTTTTGAGATTGTCTGTCTAATTCAGTAGTGTAGTGCGTTCGCGTGGGTTTCCTCCGCGTGCTCCGGTTTTCCCCACAGTCCAAAGACATGCGGTACAGGTGAATTGGGTAGGCTAAATTGTCCGTTCTGTATAAGTGTGTGTGTATGTGTGGATGTTTCCCAGAGATGGGTTGTGGCTGGAAGGGCATCCGCTGCGTAAAAACTTGCTAAATAAGTTGGCGGTTCATTCCGCTGTGGCGACCCCAGATTAATAAAGGGACTAAGCCGACAAGAAAATGAATAAATAATGTGCAATACTAATTTAAAATACGTATCACTAACCTTATATGTGAAATAGCAGGGCCCGCTGTAGCACTTTCTCAAGAAGAGCAAATGTCAAATTATTAGCGCAACGCACATGTAGCGAGCTCATCTGTTTGTTGGAACTACTAGACACAACTTTTTTATCAACTATAATGTGTTTAATTAGTTCATTTGAAATTTATTTCATTATTCCAGCACTAATTGTTGAGTGAAAGAATGCGCTAGAAAAATGCATTGCGGCTCCCTTTATTGTACAGGCTTATTGCACTTAAACTTTTTTAGGTTCGGCTCTCGAATTAGTAAGGTTATGAGTAAATGTTATTTAAAATATTTAAAGCCTGCCATCTAGCCTACAATAACAGCAAATTTAATATTAAAAAAATAATAAGACAGGCCTACTTTGGCGTTGCAATAAAATAGTATTAATTATCAAATAAATAATTACAATATATAATTAAAATAGGAAGAAATAAATGAAAACAAATGGTACCCTTTGTTTTTATAGCAGGGCCCAAAGTGTTCTTATTCTGGTTCTGCTAACAACTATTAAAAAGAAAAAAAAAACACACCAAACTATAAAAACACTAGTAACTGATAATAATAGTAATAATAATTATTATTATTATTATTGTTATTATTATAAAGCCCTTGCTCTGAAACAATCATGCAAACCAGGTGCTCCTCAGAAATGGCTATCTTTGCTCTGCATCAGGTGCACAGCAGCAACAAGCTTGGCAGTGAACTATGACCTTATTTTAATGACAAATGTCTAAGAATACTGCTTTACGTTTTTATTTAATTTATACATACGCAATGAATGTAAGCCTGCTAACTGTGTGTGGTTCAAATGATAGAATATGTAAACTTAGTTAATATATAATTAAATAATAATAATTAAAAGCCTGCGTGTAAGGCTTTTATTTTGAGGGTGATGTCACAAGCGCAGATTTGGTTGACCAATTAGAGGAAAGTGGGCGTTTCAGCACCGCCTACATATGTAAAATGAATTTTAAAGTCGTTTATCCGTTTTCCTACCCTAAACCAAAAAACGAAAATCCAGCCAAAATCTCGTTTTTTCGTTTTCTCGTGAGCAAAAGAAAAACGGAAAAACGGCCGTTTTCTCCCTTTCCTTTATTCCGTTTGAAAATGGAAAACAAATGAACAAAACGTACACGGACCATACACGGACGGTCCGTGTATCATCTGTTCATTTGATTATTCCTTTTATTACGGAAAACGAAACATCAGAAAAACAATGAATATTTCGTTTTTCTGTTTATTCTGTTGGCAGAAAAAACGGAAACTCATCTGTTATTCTGCTTATTAACTTAAAACGAAATATTAAAACAAACACAAAACCAAAACGAAATAATGAGTCAAAAAATGGTCCGTGTACGGTCCGTGTACGTTTTGTTCATTTGTTTTCCATTTTCAAACGGAATAAAGGAAATGGAGAAAACGGCCGTTTTTCCGGTTTTTTTTTTGCTCACGAGAAAACGAAAAAACGAGATTTTGGCTGGATTTTCATTTTTTGGTTTAGGGTAGGAAAACGGATAAACGACTTTAAAATTAATTTTACACATGTAGGCGGTGCTGAAACGCCCACTTTCCTCTAATTGGTTAACCAAATCTGCGCTCGTGACGTCACCCTCAAAATAAAAGCCTTACACGCAGGCTTTTAATTATTATTATTTAATTATATATATAAACAAAGTTTACATATTCTATCATTTGAACCACACACAGTTAGCAGGCTTACATTCATTGCGTATGTATAAATTAAATAAAAACGTAAATCAGCAGTATTCTTAGACATTTGTCATTAAAATAAGGTCATAGTTCACTGCCAAGCTTCTTGCTGCTGTGCACCTGATGCTGAGCAAAGAAAGCCATTTCCGAGCAGCACCTGGTTTACATGATTGTTTCAGAGCTATTGTAGGCCTAAATAATAGCCTACTCTATATAAAATAATAATTTATTATTATTATTATTATTATTATTAGGCCTATTATTATTAGTATTGTTATTAGTATTATTTACTTAGTTATTCAATGGTTGTAAGAACACATTGGACCCTGCATGGGGCTATAATAAATGGTACCATTTGTTTCTATTGGATTTTCTCCTATTTTAATTGAATATATGCCTTTAGCCTATTGTAAATATTTATTTGATAATTAATACTTTTTTATTGCAACGTCAAAGTAGGCCTGTCTTATTATTATTATTTTTTGTTATTATTTTGTCGTTGTTGTTGTTATTATTATTGTAGCAGGGACATAGCCACAGGTGTGGCAGAGTGTGCTGGTGCCACCCAAAGTGGCATCTTGCACCTGAAAATAGATGCCTTCGCGCTCAAGCGCGCGCAAAAAACTTGCACAGGCAAAAGTAATGATGAATGTGTTGAAGGAAAAAAAAAACATTCTAATTATTTGTTAATAAAATAGTGCAACATTATTCTCAGTCAGTGTAGGCTGAAAAAATTAAGATCGCCAGCATTTCAAGGGTGGTTTTATTTTTAGTTCATTGCTGTGACGCGCTATATTTCACTAGCTGCATGAGAGTGCGCATCTTGCTTATTTTCTCTATTTTACATACAGAACATATCATACAGTCCGCAGGTTCTACCGTTCTAGTGAGTGTGGGGCATTGCTTCACAGTGGTAAAGTGGATTATTTCTTGGCAAATTCATAATGATTCACTTTGTTTAGTAATAAATTTCATAGTTATAAAATAACTACATTTCAAGAATATGTTAACACTTTCAACTATTTAGGATTATTTATTGCATCAAAAGTAATTTCAATGTAACATTAAATGTACGTATAAACTGCTTAATTTGTGTGTGTAAACACCTAAGATGCAAAAAGCTTATTTAGACCAGAATAGGCCTACTAAATGCAACGGTCAATGTATGTAAACTTATGACCTAAAATGTCTTAAATGACTAAATTTAAGTCTTTTTAAGTTTTTAAATAATTTAAGTTTAACGTAAATGATTTAAACTTTAAACTTCAAATTAACAGAGTATGGCAAATAAATTGTTTATTAAATGGAGGTCAGGAGTCTATCTTAATTATAATTATTAAATATTTTGACACTATAATTCAGTGGTGTATTGGAGAGGACGCACCCTTTAAATAAGTGGTTTATCCTAAATAAAATGCAATGGGATCGGTGTGCAATGAATAGTTTGAAAACCCCTGGTTCAGACTAGATGAGCAAGCTGTCCGTGCGCTGCGCTAATAACTTGGCATTTGCTCTTTTCGGTGCTGCCAGATGCATTTATAGTGCATAAAAAATAAAAAAGGTAATTCGGTAAAGCGCGCGATGCGCGCAGAAATAAGTGCACTATATGCATATGTCGAATTAAGTTCTCTTTTTCTTTAATCAAGACTTTTCCATTCGAGGAATTACAGTTATTAATAGCTTAGTCCTTATAAACGATCAGTTTATAAAATACACAATTTACGGATCAAGCCTAATTCAATTCAATTCAGCTTTATTTGTATAGCGCTTTTACAATGTAGATTGTGTCAAAGCAGCTTCACATAAATGGTCATAGTAACTGGAACAGTGTGGTTCAGTAACTGGAACAGTGTGGTTCAGGTTTTAGTGTTTAAGTTCAGTTCAGTTCAGTTTAGCTCAGTTCAGTGTGATTTAATCATTACTGAGAGTTCAAACACTGAAGAGCAAATTCATCGATGCGTAGCTCTACCAATCCTGAACCATGCGAGGCAGTGGCGACAGCGGAGAGGGAAAAAAACTTCACCTGATGGGAGTGAAGAAAAAAAACCTTGAGAGAACCAGACTCAGTTGGGCACGACCATTTTAATTTCTCCGCTGGCCAAAAGTCTTGTGCAGAACTTCATTCGCCGTGGTTTATGCTGGAAGATGGCCTCAGCGATGACTCGTCTGTCCCTGGAGCGTCGCTGGAATCAGAAACATGTTCTCCACTCCCCATGACCATCAGCGCAGCAGCAGCTCAGGATATGGCCTGGTCCCGGATATGGAATCCTTGGGATCATCACGTCGCTGGTCTTGGATCCAATCAGTGACTCCGCCTAGTCTGAGGACCTCGGGATGAGTATGCCCAGGTGAAAATAGAGAATAAAGAGAACAATTAGCGTAGATGCTGTTCATAGTGTATATAGGCAAGATGCAGAAGCCAGTGTGGAACCCACTAGGTGATGCATTGAGTGTATGCATTACTAAACAGATAGGTCTTTAATCTAGTTTTGAACTGGGAGAGTGTGTCTGAGCCTCGGACATTACCAGGAAGGCTATTCCAGAGTGTAGGAGCCATGAAAGAGAAGGCTCGACCTCCTTTACTTGATTTTGCTATTCTAGGTACTACCAGAAGCCCTGAATTTTGAGATCTTAAGGAGCGAGTTGGTTCGTAGCGAGACAGAAGGTTGGTTAGATAAACAGGAGCTAGATTATTTAGAGCTTTATAGGTGAGAAGTAATATTTTAAATTCAAATAGAGCATTACAGTAATCCAGTCTCGAAGTCATAAAAGCATGGACTAGCTTTTCTGCATCTGAGATGGATAGCATATTTCGTAATTTAGCGATATTTCTCAGATGAAAGAAAGGCAGTTTTTGTGACATGGGATATATGGTTTTTAAAAGTTAGATTGCTGTCTAATATGACACCCAAATCTTTTATAGTAGAGCTAAACGCTAACTTTGTATCCCTCTAATTGTAAATTGAGTTGCGAGATCTGCTGTGTGCAAGATTTAGGCCCAATGAGTAATAATTCTGTTTTGTCTGAGTTTAAGAGAAGAAAATTGTTGGTCATCCAGTCTTTGATGTCTTTGATACACTCAGTTAGTTTAGAAAGTTCAGACGTCTCGTCAGGTTTAGTGGAAATATATAATTGAGTATCATCTGCATAGCAGTGAAAGCTGATCCCATGTCTTCTAATAATGTCTCCCAGAGGTAGCATGTAAATTGTAAACAGTAAAGGGCCTAAAACTGATCCTTGAGGCACCCCATACTTTACTGGGCAGATTTGTAATGAAGAATAAGAAGAATATGCAACGCATTATGATCCTTGAATGATCAGAGCGCATTTATATAAACTATATATTTTATATAATCCATAAATATTAAAAAACATTATACATTTAAAGTAATGGAACGTTATAAAATCTAAACTATTATTTAGGCTACAGGCTAAATAAAGGCGCCTTTTCGGGGCTGTTCATCGCGTGCGTCAAAGAAAAGACATGACACAATCTCTAAAAAAACTTGTTGTTTATTTACAATATCTAAAGGGATATAAAACATCTAACATGCATCTCCATTCTCAACGAGTTTCTGTGTTCTGCATCCTTCACAGACCGAGGTAATCTGTAAATATTCTCATTTGGTTCTGGCACATTCTTGATTAAAGGTTAAACTGACCGGCGCAACGGATGATTTGTCATATAGGGTGACTACAGTTATAATACAGGTTATGGAACTATTTCACTTTGATTTCATATTATTATTTTATTAAACAAACAAACCAGTTTTTGTTTTGGCTCTGCATGCAGCGTATTGGATCTTTGAAGCATTGCACTTCAAATGTTATTCCTTTTTTTATTATTGTATTTTTAATATTTTTAATTATACAACACAAAATTGGTTCTAAACAGATACATTTTCCTATAGGCTATGATGAAGTGTATATTTTTGTTCACACAGGTCCTATACAAAACTGTGTGGATGGATGATTTGTTTCTCCGTGAAAATCACTCATTTAATAAGCAAAACAGACTAAAATGTTGTTTAGCTTGCGTCAAACTGGATGGACAATTTACAAACATATTGAATACAAAGGCTGGTTATTTTATGCAATGAGGGACAATAGGCCTATTACAAATTAAAGAAATTTATTTGCATATTAAAACGAAAATATATAATACAACAACAGATCCTACCTCGTAAGAAATGACTTTAGTGATTCAAAAAATTCAAAGATTGGCATAAAGAAGAGAATCTCAGCTTTCCAGTGCTGTATCACATAACATTCGCGGACTTTCAGAGGCTCCGGAATCAGTGCGGTTACGTCATCAAAATTTGACAACACTGATTTGACAAAGAAACGCTCGTCACTGTGTCTCCGGACAAACCAGACATGATACATTGATGCATTGTCCCTCCTCCATGCCCAGATTGGTTCAAACTCGCTATATCACAACCAATAAGCATAGGTTTCGCTTTTGTATGTGGACCAACAATGAGCTTTTTGAACAACACGGAATGAGAGATAGGCATACATTTATGCGCGGCTAAATAAAACGCAAAAAAAAAAAAGTTTTGCATGAAATAATTCTCATACTAAGTACTTTTGCATGCACAGCAGCACAGAAACATGACAAAACAGTGACACAGCAAAGACGAACTGCTGCTCTTGCTGTTTTCAAAAGACGCAAATGAAGGTGCAGCTGTTTGTCTGCATTGCAGACAACCATATCCAAATCCATATCCACAGACAACCATATCCATGCTGGCACATAAAACCTAAGGATGTTCCATATTGAATCTAGTTTCGTTATGTAACTATTTATAGTATAGTAAATATTTATATCTATTTTTTTACTGAGGATTTGCACCATGTTTATTTGTACTTTGACACATTATTTATTATTTTCTTATTTTTTTATTTGTTCATTGTACAAGTGGACACATTCTCTCACCTCAGCGGTCAAGATTAAGTCCTGAAAATCTCAACATGCTTACATTTCTTCACCACAACCTAGACTGAAAAAAACAACGCTTTAAATACATGTTTACAGCCATAAACTTGGTTTTGCACTTTTGGTCTCCCAATTATCCTGCTTATAAGGAAGGACAGTTTAAGTTTATATTTGTCTAATCTTAAAAGACCTTGCTTGTTTATTACTTCTAATTTAATTTATTAAAATGGGAAATTTTTCAGTTTATTTTTATAAAAGACTTCTATAGTTCTATTAAAATGGTTCTTTGAAAAGTTTGTTGAAATAAAACCTTTGTTCAGTCAGAAAACGTGTTATTCTTTTTAGGGTCTTTGCTATGAGAATTACTATTTAATACCGTATACCACGAAACCGTCAAACCGTGGTATTGTTTTAGACGATTATCATACCGTAAAAAAATCATACCGTTACAACCCTAGGTGAATCAACTATAATGTGTTTAATTAGTTAATTTGAAATTTATTTCATTATTCCAGCAATAATTGTTGAGTGAAAGAATGCGCTAGAAATATGCATTGCGGCTCCCTTATTGTACAGGCTTATTGCACTTAAACTTTTTTAGATTCGGCTCTCGAATTAGTAAGGTTATGAGTAAATGTTATTTAAAATATTTAAAGCCTGCCATCTAGCCTACAATACAGCAAATTTAATAATAATAAAAAATAATAAGACAGGCCTACTTTGGCGTTACAATAAAATAGTATTAATTATCAAATAAATAATTACAATATATAGGCTAATTAAAATAGGAAGAAATAAATGAAAACAAATGGTACCCTTTGTTTTTATAGCAGGGCCCAAAGTGTTCTTATTCTGGTTCTGCTAACAACTATTAAAAAGAAAAACGAACACACCAAACAATAAAAACACTAGTAACTGATAATAATAATAATAATAATAATAATAATTATTATTATTATTATTATTATTATTATTATTATTATTATTATTATTATTATTATTATTATAAAGCCCTTGCTCTGAAACAATTATGCAAACCAGGTGCTCCTCGGAAATGGCTATCTTTGCTCTGCATCAGGTGCACAGCAGCAAGAAGCTTGGCAGTGAACTATGACCTTATTTTAATGACAAATGTCTAAGAATACTGCTTTACGTTTTTATTTAATTTATACATACGCAATGAATGTAAGCCTGCTAACTGTGTGTGGTTCAAATGATAGAATATGTAAACTTAGTTAATATATAATTAAATAATAATAATTAAAAGCCTGCGTGTAAGGCTTTTATTTTGAGGGTGACGTCACGAGCGCAGATTTGGTTAACCAATTAGAGGAAAGTGGGCGTTTCAGCACCGCCTACATGTGTAAAATGAATTTTAAAGTCGTTTATCCGTTTTCCTACCCTAAACCAAAAAACGAAAATCCAGCCAAAATCTCGTTTTTTCGTTTTCTCGTGAGCAAAAGAAAAACGGAAAAACGGCCGTTTTCTCCATTTCCTTTATTCCGTTTGTAAAATGGAAAACAAATGAACAAAACGTACACGGACCGTACACGGACCATTTTTTGACTCATTATTTCATTTTGGTTTTGTGTTTGTTTTAATATTTCGTTTTAAGTTAATAAGCAGAATAACAGATGAGTTTCCGTTTTTTCTGCCTACAGAATAAACAGAAAAACGAAATATTTATCGTTTTTCTGATGTTTCGTTTTCCGTAATAAAAGGAATAATCAAATGAACGGATGATACACGGTCCGTGTACGTTTTGTTCATTTGTTTTCCATTTTCAAACGGAATAAAGGAAACGGAGAAAACGACCGTTTTTCCGTTTTTCTTTTGCTCACGAGAAAACGAAAAAACGAGATTTTGGCTGGATTTTCGTTTTTTGGTTTAGGGTAGGAAAACGGATAAACGACTTTAAAATTCATTTTACACATGTAGGCGGTGCTGAAACGCCCACTTTCCTCTAATTGGTCAACCAAATCTGCGCTCGTGACGTCACCCTCAAAATAAAAGCCTTACACGCAGGCTTTTAATTATTATTATTTAATTATATATTAACTAAGTTTACATATTCTATCATTTGAACCACACACAGTTAGCAGGCTTACATTCATTGCGTATGTATGAATTAAATAAAAACGTAAAGCAGTATTCTTAGACATTTGTCATTAAAATAAGGTCATAGTTCACTGCCAAGCTTCTTGCTGCTGTGCACCTGATGCAGAGCAAAGATAGCCATTTCCGAGGAGCACCTGGTTTGCATGATTGTTTCAGAGCAAGGGCTTTATAATAATAATAATAATAATAATAATAATAATAATAATAATAATAATAATTATTATTATTATTATTATTATTATTATTATTATCAGTTACTAGTGTTTTTATTGTTTGGTGTGTTTTTTTTCTTTTTAATAGTTGTTGGCAGAACCAGAATAAGAACACTTTGGGCCCTGCTATAAAAACAAAGGGTACCATTTGTTTTAATTTATTTCTTCCTATTTTAATTATATATTGTAATTATTTATTTGATATTTAATACTATTTTATTGCAACGCCAAAGTAGGCATGTCTTATTATTTTTTATTATTATTTTTTATAATTATTATTTTTTATTATTAAATTTGTTGTTATTGTAGGCTAGATGGCAGGCTTTAAATATTTTAAATAACATTTACTCATAACCTTACTAATTCGAGAGCCGAACCTAAAAAAGTTTAAGTGCAATAAGCCTGTACAATAAAGGGAGCCTTAATGCATATTTCTAGCGCATTCTTTCACTCAACAATTATTGCTGGAATAATGAAATAAATTTCAAATTAACTAATTAAACACATTATAGTTGATAAAAAAATTGTGTCTAGTAGTTCCGACAAACAGATGAGCTCGCTACATGTGCGTTGCGCTAATAATTTGACATTTGCTCTTCTTGAGAAAATGCTACAGCGGGCCCTGCTATTTCACATATAAGGTTAGTGATACGTATTTTAAATTAGTATTGCACATTATTCATTCATTTTCTTGTCGGCTTAGTCCCTTTATTAATCTGGGGTCGCCACAGCGGAATGAACCGCCAACTTATTTAGCAAGTTTTTATGCAGCGGATGCCCTTCCAGCCACAACCCATCTCTGGGAAACATCCACACATACACACACACTTATACAGTACGGACAATTTAGCCTACCCAGTTCACCTGTACCGCATGTCTTTGGACTGTGGGGAAAACCGGAGCACGCGGAGGAAACCCACGCGAACGCACTACACTACTGAATTAGACACACAATCTCAAAAAAAAACTTGATGCTTATTTACATTATCTAAAGTCATTTCTTACGAGGTAGGATCTGTTGTTGTATTATATATTTTCGTTTTAATATGCAAATAATTTTCTTTAATTTGTAATAGGCCTATTGTCCCTCATTGCATAAAATAACCAGCCTTTGTATTCAATATGTTTGTAAATTGTCCATCCAGTTTGACGCAAGCTAAACAACATTTTGGCCTGGTTTGCTTATTAAATGAGTGATTTTCACGGAGAAACAAATCATACATCCACACAGTTTTGTATAGGACCTGTGTGAACAAAAAAATACACTTCATCATAACCTATAGGAAAATGTATCTGTTTAGAACTAATTTTGTGTTGTATAATTAAAAATATTAAAAATACAATAAAAAAAAAAAAAGGAATAACATTTGAAGTGTAATGCTTCAAAGATTCAATACGCTGCATGCAGAGCCAAAACAAAAACTGGTTTGTTTGTTTAATAAAATAATAATATGAAATTAAAGTGAAATAGTTCCATAACCTGTATTATAACTGTAGTCACTCTAGATGACAAATCATCCGTTGCGCCGGTCAGTTTCACCTTTAATCAAGAATGTGCCAGAACCAAATGAGAATATTTACAGATTACCTCGGAATGAGACCTCGGTCTGTGAAGGATGCAGAACACAGAAACTCGTTGAGAATGGAGATGCATGTTAGATGTTTTATATCTCTTTAGATATTGTAAATAAACAACAAGTTTTTATAGAGATTGTGTTATGTCTTTTCTTTGACGCACGCGATGAACAGCCCCGAAAAGGCGCCTTTATTTAGCCTGTAGCCTAAATAATAGTTTAGATTTTATAACATATAATGTTCCATTACTTTAAATGTATAATGTTTTTTAATATTTATGGATTATATAAAATATATAGTTTAAGTAAATGCGCTCTGATCATTCAAGGATCATAATGCGTTGCATATTCTTCTTATTCTTCATTAGGCTTGATCCGTAAATTGTGTATTTTATAAACTGATCGTTTATTAGGACTAAGCTATTAATAACTGTAATTCCTCGAATGGAAAAGTCTTGATTAAAGAAAAAGAGAACTTAATTCGACATATGCATATAGTGCGCTTATTTCTGCGCGCATCACGCGCTTTACCGAATTACCTTTTTTATTTTTTATGCACTATAAATGCATCTGGCAGCACCGAAAAGAGCAAATGCCAAGTTATTAGCGCAGCGCACAGACAGCTAGCTCGTCTAGTCTGAACCAGGGGTTTTCAAACTATTCATTGCACACCGATCCCATTGCATTTTATTTAGGATAAACCACTTATTTAAAATTAATTAATTAAAAGGTGCGTACTCTCCAATACACCACTGAATTATAGTGTCATAATATTTAATAATTATAATTAAGATAGACACCTGACCTCCATTTAATAAACAATTTATTTGCCATACTCTGTTAATTTGAAGTTTAAAGTTTAAATCATTTATGTTAAACTTAAATTATTTAAAAACTTAAAAAGACTTAAATTTAGTCATTTAAGACATTTTAGGTCATAAGTTTACATACATTGACCGTTGCATTTAGTAGGCCTATTCTGGTCTAAATAAGCTTTTTGCATCTTAGGTGTTTACACACACAATTAAGCAGTTATACGTACATTTAATGTTACTTTGAAATTACTTTTGATGTAATAAATAATCCTAAATAGTTGGAAGTGTTAACATATTCTTGAAATGTAGTTATTTTATAACTATGAAATTTATTACTAAACAAAGTGAATCATTATGAATTTGCCAAGAAATAATCCACTTTACCACTGTAAAGCAATGTCCCGCACTCACTAGAACGGTAGAACCTGGACTGTATGATATGTTCTGTATGTAAAATAGAGAAAATAAGCAAGATGCGCTTTCAGTCTCATGCAGCCTTAGTGAAATATAGCGCGTCACAGCAATGAACTAAAAATAAAACCACCCTTGAAATGCTGGCGATCTTAATTTTTTCAGCCTACACTGACTGAGAATAATGTTGCACTATTGTATTAACAAATAATTAGAATGTTTTTTTTTCCTTCAACACATTCATCATTACTTTTGCCTGTGCAAGTTTTTTTGCGCGCGCTTGAGCGCGAAGGCATCTATTTTCAGGTGCAAGATTCCACTTTGGGTGGCACCAGCACACTCTGCCACACCTGTGGCTATGTCCCTGCTACAATAATATTAACAACAATAATGACAAAATAATAATAACAAATAATAATAATAAGACAGGCCTACTTTGACGTTGCAATAAAAAAGTATTAATTATCAAATAAATATTTACAATAGGCTAAAGGCATATATTAAATTAAAATAGGAGAAAATCCAATAGAAACAAATGGTACCATTTATTATAGCCCCATGCAGGGTCCAATGTGTTCTTACAACCATTGAATAACTAAGTAAATAATAATAATAACAATACTAATAATAATAGGCCTAATAATAATAATAATAATAATAATAATAATAATAATAATAATAAATTATTATTTTATACAGAGTAGGCTATTATTTAGGCCTACAATAGCTCTGAAACAATCATGTAAACCAGGTGCTGCTCGGAAATGTCTTTCTTTGCTCTGCATCAGGTGCACAGCAGCAAGAAGCTTGGCAGTGAACTATGACCTTATTTTAATGACAAATGTCTAAGAATACTGCTGATTTACGTTTTTATTTAATTTATACATACGCAATGAATGTAAGCCTGCTAACTGTGT
The DNA here is from genome assembly GCF_052040795.2 of Danio rerio. Taxonomy (NCBI): domain Eukaryota; kingdom Metazoa; phylum Chordata; class Actinopteri; order Cypriniformes; family Danionidae; genus Danio; species Danio rerio. The sequence goes on along the minus strand of NC_141039.2, from coordinate 19,043,721 downwards.
GTGGTTCAAATGATAGAACATGTAAACTTAGTTAATATATAATTAAATAATAATAATTAAAAGCCTGCGTGTAAGGCTTTTATTTTGAGGGTGACGTCACGAGCGCAGATTTGGTTGACCAATTAGAGGAAAGTGGGCGTTTCAGCACCGCCTACATGTGTAAAATGAATTTTAAAGTTGTTTATCCGTTTTCCTACCCTAAACCAAAAAACGAAAATCCAGCCAAAATCTCGTTTTTTCGTTTTCTCGTAAGCAAAAGAAAAACGGAAAAACGGCCGTTTTCTCCATTTCCTTTATTCCGTTTGAAAATGGAAAACAAATGAACAAAACGTACACGGACCATACACGGACCACGGACCATTTTTTTGACTCATTATTTCGTTTTGGTTTTGTGTTTGTTTTAATATTTCGTTTTAAGTTAATAAGCAGAATAATAGATGACTTTCCGGTCCGTGTATCATCCGTTCATTTGATTATTCCTTTTATTACGGAAAACGAAACATCAGAAAATTGATGAATATTTTGTTTTTCTGTTTATTCTGTAGGCAGAAAAAACGGAAACTCATCTGTTATTCAGCTTATTAACTTAAAACGAAATATTAAAACAAACACAAAACCAAAACGAAATAATGAGTCAAAAAATGGTCCGTGTACGGTCCGTGTAGGTCCGTGTACGTTGCGTTCATTAGATTTTTGATCTTAAACGAAATTTAAAAAACGAAGAAACGGCCGTTTTTCGTTTTTTTATTTGGCTACAAAAAAATTAAATAACTGATTTTGGCTCGATTTTCTTTTTTTGGTTTAGAGTAGGAAAACGGATAAATGACTTTAAAATTCATTATCCACATATAGGCGGTTCTGAAACGCCCATTTCCTCTGATTGGTCAATCATATCTGGGCTCCTGACGTTGCCTTCAAAATAACAGTCCTGTCTTCGTCCTCTGCGGATCAGCCCACAGGCATTTAATAAATTATATTTAATATATAATATATTAGCAGTATTATTAGACATTTATTATTACAATTTATCATTACTGTTATAGTTCGCCGCCAAATTTGCTGCAGCACTTGGTTTGCACGATTGTTTCCAAGCTAGGCCTATATAATAGTAATAATAATAATAATAATAATTATTATTATTATTATATAGTTTTTATTGTTTAGTTTTTATTTTTATAGTTGTTAGCAGGGCCAGAATAAGAGTTCATTGGAACACACACACATTTTCTCTCACGCAGCAAGCCAATTCCTTTCGAGACTTTTGCTGGATTAATGTCGAGTACATATCTGTAAATTAACAGTTTTCAGTATTTTGATTTTTTTTTATTTATTATTATTTATGTTTTAATTTATATTGTCTGGGCTGGTGTTGTATATTATGCTACAAAAACTTTGTAATAAACTGTCAGTGCATTTTCTGTTATTTTATCAATTTATCTTTAGCCTATAAGCTGGACATCTTACTACAGATATGAGGGAGGCGCAGCTAGGCGCCGCGTTTCACTTTGGCAGCAGCTGCAGGTGATGAGAATGATGCAAGTGTAGAATCCAACTGTCAAAGAGAACGATGATCTTAATTTTTTTTTTGTTTAAAATAACTGTTTAACATAATACACTAAATTTACATATCATTTGAACCACATACTAGAACATAGGCCTATGCCTGATTCATCCATTGCTTATGCATAAATTATATAAAAACATATAATTATAATTATTAATTTTTTATTTACCAAATCTGAGCTCCTGACCTCGCCCTCAAAATAATAGTCTTGTAGTCCTCTGTGGATCAGTACCCAGGCATTTAATTATTATTATTTGATATATATTATTTGACATTTATCATTACAATTTATCATTAAAAAAAGTTATAGTTTGCAGCCATTTTTGCTGCTATGCACCTGATGCTGAGCAAGATTTCCGAGCACGACAGTTTTACGATTGTGATCTGCACCGAGGAAAAGGCAGATGACATAATTCGTAAAATAATAACTTTAAAATGTAAATGTTTGTAATACAGAAATTACAGTGAGCATAGGCCTATAATTAAATCCTTATTAGCAAAACAATTCATCCACAGCACTGTATAGCAGACCGGCCCTAACAAAAAAATACACTTCATATAGGCTTTTTTTGTTGGAAAGATGAGCTTTTTGGAACGAATTTTGTTTGGTATAATTTGTATAAGTAAGATATCTTAATTTTAATGTATTTTTTGTTGGCCAGTTAACTACAAACAACAATATTTGTGGTCCCCTATATAGGCCGGCTTCAGTGCCAAAACACAATTTTTTTTGTTAAATAAAATAATAATATAAATAAAATTAAAGTGAAATATTCACAGTTTCAGAGTAGCCTAAATTAAACTGTATTGGCTATTAATATCAAAATCATCCATTGCTGCTGTCAGTTTCGATTTAATTCCGTGATTTGAATGAGCCAGGACAGCCTTACAAACTCTTTGCAGCAATGTAGGTATTCCCCGGTTAACTCAGTTTGAAAAAATATACAGAATTTGTATTGAAGCCTGTATGAATGCACTGATTACTGTACGGTTCTATACCACCTTAAAGGATATATTGATGTCCAAAGAATAGAAGAAGAGTAAAGAGGTCAGACACAAGTTATTATGTTTAAACAATGTATTAATTTCTTTATGATTAATGTGTAAACATAATCATCACAATACAAATCAAACAAAATAGCATAGGCCCAGGGGCGCAACTGCACATTTACTGATGGGTATGCGGCTTCAACTTTTGCGCGCCCCCTTCAATCCAACTAAATTTTATAACAGGCAAGTGATAAAATGTGGAAAATATTTCCATCAATAAATTAAAGATATTTTTTCATAAAGATATCAATATGCTTCAAAAAATACAGTTTCGCAGTTCTGAACACAACTGAAATAGTATGAAGTAGTAAAAGGTATAATTACATTAAGCATGTTAAGTCGCAAAGAAATGCATCTCATACCACCCCAAATTTCTTCTCAATTTAATTTTCCCTCACTAAATGATTATATCACCTTGACTAGCCTTGCTTTTGGACTTTTTGTACTACATTTGTCAAAACAAAATGATAGACATGGGAGTCCTAAAGGGTAAAAGAACATTGCAATTACTTCTCACATACATACTGTGAGAAGTGTAAGGTCTGTCTTTGCAAGAACAATTGACTGAAACTGCTAAAAGCATAATAAAAAAGACTGTCAAATGTTTAGTGTAAAAAAAAAACAGAAACAAGCAAAAGTTTTATTTAATTGAAATGTTATAACTTTGTTTGTAGCTAAAATTAAAATAGTTTTGAGCTAAGAAATTACCAAAAGGCCTGATGAATCAATATGATACATAATAAATTCATAAAAACATGTATATGGTATGAAAAATGGGGGTGGGGGGTGGGGGGTGAAATTATTTTTTAATTTAATAAAATACAATATTATACGCATATAAAATGCTAAATAAACATTTTTAACATATATATATATATATATATATATATATATATATATATATATATATATATATATATATATGCACATATATATGCACATATATATATGCACATTATATATATATATATATATATATATATATATATATATATATATATATATATATATATATATATATATATATATATATATATATATATATATATATATATTATTTGAAACTTTTAATATGGATAATTTCAAAAATAGTTTTGGCACAATGGTGCCCCCCATGTGTGGCGCCCCTATGCGCCGCATATACTGCATACCCCCTTTTTGCGCCACTGCGTAGGCCCACGTAAATGGTAAACAATTATCATATAAGAATGACAATAATTTTAATACTGAGAAGTTGTAATATAGTAATGAAACAAGTCCCATAGTTTCAGAGAATAAGTCCACCTTATAAACAGGAGGTCCAGCGATCACTTCAGCAGACGATCCGTGGAAGTGATGCCATTATGCAACATTTGCCGGGATGGTATTTTCATATGCCATGAATGTATAATGTAAAATGAGGAGTTATTGTGTTAAAACAAGTTATCAGGTGAAGTTAAATGTTGCTGTAATTTTTTATGCAGTTGCAGGTGATTGTGTATGTGTGTGGTTATAAAGTTATGTCAAACTCCGAAGCAAATCACACCACATCTTCCTCTCATACTGCTGTTTTTATATAATTTATGCATACGCAATGAATGTATCAGGCATAGGCCTATGTTCTAGTATGTGGTTCAAATGATACGTAAATTTGGTGTATGTATATTAAACAGTTATTTTAAATGAAAAAAAAATAAAGATCATAGTTCTCTTTGGCTGTTGGATCCGACTTTGCATCGTTCATTTATGGTACCTATTATCTGCTCTGTGGACTTTTGAAGTAATATAATGTTTAAGAAATAATATAGGCTATAGATAAATTAATGTAAACACAGTTTATTACAAAGTTTTTGTAGCATAATATACAACACCAGCCCAGACAATGTAAATAAATACATAAATAATAAATAATAAAAAAGTAAAAATCACAAAATACTGAAAACTGTTAAAACAGATATTTTGTACTCGACATTAATCCAGCGAAAGTCTCGAAAGGAAGGCTTATTATTATTATTAATATTATTATTATTATTATTATTATTATTATTACTATTATATAGGCCTAGCTTGGAAACAATCGTGCAAACCAAGTGCTGCTCGCAAGTCTTTTGCTCAGTATCAGGTGCATAGCAGCAAATTTGGCGGCGAACTATAACAGTAATGATAAATTATAATGATAAATGTCTAATAATACTGCTAATATATTATATATTAAATATAATATATTAAATGCCTGGGTGCTGATCCGCAGAGGACGAAGACTACAGGACTGTTATTTTGAAGGCGACGTCAGGAGCCCAGATTTGATTGACCAATCAGAGGAAATGGTGGTTTCAGAACCGCCTACGTGTGGATAATGAATTTTAAAGTCATTTATCCGTTTTCCTACCCTAAACCAAAAAAAGAAAATCGAGCCAAAATCAGTTATTTAATTTTTTTGTAGCCAAATAAAAAAACGAAAAACGGCCGTTTCCTCGTTTTTTAAATTTTGTTTAAGATCAAAAATCGAATGAACGCAACGTACACGGACCCGTGTACGTTTTGTTCATTTGTTTTCCATTTTCAAACGGAATAAAGGAAATGGAGAAAACGGCCGTTTTTCCGTTTTACTTTTGCTCACGGAAAAACGAGATTTTGGCTGGATTTTCGTTTTTTGGTTTAGGGTAGGAAAACGGAAAAACGACTTTAAAATTCATTTTACACATGTAGGCGGTGCTGAAACTCCCACTTTCCTCTAATTGGTCAACCAAATCTGCGCTCGTGACGTCACCCTCAAAATAAAAGCCTTACACGCAGGCTTTTAATTATTATTATTTAATTATATATTAACTAAGTTTACATATTCTATCATTTGAACCACACACAGTTAGCAGGCTTACATTCATTCCGTATGTATAAATAAATAAAAACGTAAATCAGCAGTATTCTTAGACATTTGTCGTTAAAATAAGGTCATAGTTCACTGCCAAGCTTCTTGCTGCTGTGCACCTGATGCAGAGCAAAGAAAGCCATTTCCGAGCAGCACCTGGTTTACATGATTGTTTCAGAGCTATTGTAGGCCTAAATAATAGCCTACTCTGTATAAAATAATAATTTATTATTATTATTATTATTATTATTATTATTATTATTATTATTATTATTATTATTATTAGGCCTATTATTATTAGTATTGTTATTATTATTATTTACTTAGTTATTCAATGGTTGTAAGAACACATTGGACCCTGCATGGGGCTATAATAAATGGTACCATTTGTTTCTATTGGATTTTCTCCTATTTTAATTTAATATATGCCTTTAGCCTATTGTAAATATTTATTTGATAATTAATACTTTTTTATTGCAACGTCAATGTAGGCCTGTCTTATTATTATTTGTTATTATTATTTTGTCATTATTGTTGTTATTATTATTGTAGCAGGGACATAGCCACAGGTGTGGCAGAGTGTGCTGGTGCCACCCAAAGTGGCATCTTGCACCTGAAAATAGATGCCTTCGCGCTCAAGCGCGTGCAAAAAACCTGCACAGGCAAAAGTAATGATGAATGTGTTGAAGGAAAAAAAAAACATTCTAATTATTTGTTAATAAAATAGTGCAACATTATTCTCAGTCAGTGTAGGCTGAAAAAATTAAGATCGCCAGCATTTCAAGGGTGGTTTTATTTTTAGTTCATTGCTGTGACGCGCTATATTTCACTAAGGCTGCATGAGACTGAAAGCGCATCTTGCTTATTTTCTCTATTTTACATACAGAACATATCATACAGTCCAGGTTCTACCGTTCTAGTGAGTGCGGGGCATTGCTTTACAGTGGTAAAGTGGATTATTTCTTGGCAAATTCATAATGATTCACTTTGTTTAGTAATAAATTTCATAGTTATAAAATAACTACATTTCAAGAATATGTTAACACTTCCAACTATTTAGGATTATTTATTACATCAAAAGTAATTTCAAAGTAACATTAAATGTACGTATAACTGCTTAATTGTGTGTGTAAACACCTAAGATGCAAAAAGCTTATTTAGACCAGAATAGGCCTACTAAATGCAACGGTCAATGTATGCAAACTTATGACCTAAAATGTCTTAAATGACTCAATTTAAGTCTTTTTAAGTTTTTAAATAATTTAAGTTTAACATAAATGATTTAAACTTTAAACTTCAAATTAACAGAGTATGGCAAATAAATTGTTTATTAAATGGAGGTCAGGTGTCTATCTTAATTATAATTATTAAATATTATGACACTATAATTCAGTGGTGTATTGGAGAGTACACACCTTTTAATTAATTAATTTTAAATAAGTGGTTTATCCTAAATGAAATGCAATGGGATCGGTGTGCAATGAATAGTTTGAAAACCCCTGGTTCAGACTAGACGAGCTAGCTGTCTGTGCGCTGCGCTAATAACTTGGCATTTGCTCTTTTCGGTGCTGCCAGATGTATTTACTATTGCATAAAATAATAAAAAAGGTAATTCAGTAAAGCGCGTGATGCGCGCAGAAATAAGCGCACTATATGCATATGTCGAATTAAGTTCTCTTTTTCTTTAATCAAGACTTTTCCATTCGAGGAATTACAGTTAATAATAGTTTAGTCCTTATAAACGATCAGTTTATAAAATACACAATTTACGGATCAAGCCTAATGAAGAATAAGAAGAATATGCAACGCATTATGATCCTTGAATGATCAAAGCGCATTTATATAAACTATATATTTTATATAATCCATAAATATTAAAAAACATTATACATTTAAAGTAATGGAACATTATATGTTATAAAATCTAAACTATTATTTAGGCTACAGGCTAAATAAAGGCGCCTTTTCGGGGCTGTTCATCGCGTGCGTCAAAGAAAAGACATGACACAATCTCTATAAAAACTTGTTGTTTATTTACAATATCTAAAGGGATATAAGACATCTAACATGCATCTCCATTCTCAACGAGTTTCTGTGTTCTGCATCCTTCACAGACCGAGGTCTCATTCCGAGGTAATCTGTAAATATTCTCATTTGGTTCTGGCACATTCTTGATTAAAGGTGAAACTGACCGGCGCAACGGATGATGTGTCATCTAGAGTGACTACAGTTATAATACAGGTTATGGAACTATTTCACTTTAATTTCATATTATTATTTTATTAAACAAACAAACCAGTTTTTGTTTTGGCTCTGCATGCAGCGTATTGGATCTTTGAAGCATTACACTTCAAATGTTATTCCTTTTTTTTTTTATTGTATTTTTAATATTTTTAATTATACAACACAAAATTAGTTCTAAACAGATACATTTTCCTATAGGCTATGATGAAGTGTATATTTTTGTTTACACAGGTCCTATACAAAACTGTGTGGATGGATGATTTGTTTCTCCGTGAAAATCACTCATTTAATAAGCAAACCAGGCCAAAATGTTGTTTAGCTTGCGTCAAACTGGATGGACAATTTACAAACATATTGAATACAAAGGCTGGTTATTTTATGCAATGAGGGACAATAGGCCTATTACAAATTAAAGAAAATTATTTGCATATTAAAACGAAAATATATAATACAACAACAGATCCTACCTCGTAAGAAATGACTTTAGATAATGTAAATAAGCATCAAGTTTTTTTTTTGAGATTGTGTGTCTAATTCAGTAGTGTAGTGCGTTCGCGTGGGTTTCCTCCGCGTGCTCCGGTTTTCCCCACAGTCCAAAGACATGCGGTACAGGTGAATTGGGTAGGCTAAATTGTCCGTTCTGTATAAGTGTGTGTGTATGTGTGGATGTTTCCCAGAGATGGGTTGTGGCTGGAAGGGCATCCGCTGCATAAAAACTTGCTAAATAAGTTGGCGGTTCATTCCGCTGTGGCGACCCCAGATTAATAAAGGGACTAAGCCGACAAGAAAATGAATGAATAATGTGCAATACTAATTTAAAATACGTATCACTAACCTTATATGTGAAATAGCAGGGCCCGCTGTAGCACTTTCTCAAGAAGAGCAAATGTCAAATTATTAGCGCAACGCACATGTAGCGAGCTCATCTGTTTGTCGGAACTACTAGACACAATTTTTTTTTATCAACTATAATGTGTTTAATTAGTTAATTTGAAATTTATTTCATTATTCCAGCAATAATTGTTGAGTGAAAGAATGCGCTAGAAATATGCATTGCGGCTCCCTTTATTGTACAGGCTTATTGCACTTAAACTTTTTTAGGTTCGGCTCTCGAATTAGTAAGGTTATGAGTAAATGTTATTTAAAATATTTAAAGCCTGCCATCTAGCCTACAATACAGCAAATTTAATAATAAAAAATAATAATTATAAAAAATAATAATAAAAAATAATAAGACATGCCTACTTTGGCGTTGCAATAAAATAGTATTAATTATCAAATAAATAATTACAATATATAATTAAAATAGGAAGAAATAAATGAAAACAAATGGTACCCTTTGTTTTTATAGCAGGGCCCAAAGTGTTCTTATTCTGGTTCTGCTAACAACTATTAAAAAGAAAAAAAAACACACCAAACAATAAAAACACTAGTAACTGATAATAATAATAATAATAATAATAATAATAATAATAATAATTATTATTATTATTATTATTATAAAGCCCTTGCTCTGAAACAATCATGCAAACCAGGTGCTCCTCGGAAATGACTATCTTTGCTCTGCATCAGGTGCACAGCAGCAAGAAGCTTGGCAGTGAACTATGACCTTATTTTAATGACAAATGTCTAAGAATACTGCTTTACGTTTTTATTTAATTCATACATACGCAATGAATGTAAGCCTGCTAACTGTGTGTGGTTCAAATGATAGAATATGTAAACTTAGTTAATATATAATTAAATAATAATAATTAAAAGCCTGCGTGTAAGGCTTTTATTTTGAGGGTGACGTCACGAGCGCAGATTTGGTTGACCAATTAGAGGAAAGTGGGCGTTTCAGCACCGCCTACATGTGTAAAATGAATTTTAAAGTCGTTTATCCGTTTTCCTACCCTAAACCAAAAAACGAAAATCCAGCCAAAATCTCGTTTTTTCGTTTTCTCGTGAGCAAAAGAAAAACGGAAAAACGGCCGTTTTCTTCATTTCCTTTATTCCGTTTGAAAATGGAAAACAAATGAACAAAACGTACACGGTCCGTGTATCATCCGTTCATTTGATTATTCCTTTTATTACGGAAAACGAAACATCAGAAAAACGATGAATATTTCGTTTTTCTGTTTATTCTGTTGGCAGAAAAAACGGAAACTCATCTGTTATTCTGCTTATTAACTTAAAACGAAATATTAAAACAAACACAAAACCAAAACGAAATAATGAGTCAAAAAATGGTCCGTGTACGGTCCGTGTACGTTTTGTTCATTTGTTTTCCATTTTCAAACGGAATAAAGGAAATGGAGAAAACGGCCGTTTTTCCGGTTTTTTTTTTGCTCACGAGAAAACGAAAAAACGAGATTTTGGCTGGATTTTCATTTTTTGGTTTAGGGTAGGAAAACGGATAAACGACTTTAAAATTAATTTTACACATGTAGGCGGTGCTGAAACGCCCACTTTCCTCTAATTGGTTAACCAAATCTGCGCTCGTGACGTCACCCTCAAAATAAAAGCCTTACACGCAGGCTTTTAATTATTATTATTTAATTATATATATAAACAAAGTTTACATATTCTATCATTTGAACCACACACAGTTAGCAGGCTTACATTCATTGCGTATGTATAAATTAAATAAAAACGTAAATCAGCAGTATTCTTAGACATTTGTCATTAAAATAAGGTCATAGTTCACTGCCAAGCTTCTTGCTGCTGTGCACCTGATGCTGAGCAAAGAAAGCCATTTCCGAGCAGCACCTGGTTTACATGATTGTTTCAGAGCTATTGTAGGCCTAAATAATAGCCTACTCTGTATAAAATAATAATTTATTATTATTATTATTATTATTATTATTATTATTAGGCCTATTATTATTAGTATTGTTATTATTATTATTTACTTAGTTATTTAATGGTTGTAAGAACACAATGGACCCTGCATGGGGCTATAATAAATGGTACCATTTGTTTCTATTGGATTTTCTCCTATTTTAATTTAATATATGCCTTTAGCCTATTGTAAATATTTATTTGATAATTAATACTTTTTTATTGCAACGTCAAAGTAGGCCTGTCTTATTATTATTATTTTTTGTTATTATTTTGTCGTTGTTGTTGTTATTATTATTGTAGCAGGAACATAGCCACAGGTGTGGCAGAGTGTGCTGGTGCCACCCAAAGTGGCATCTTGCACCTGAAAATAGATGCCTTCGCGCTCAAGCGCGCGCAAAAAAACTTGCACAGGCAAAAGTAATGATGAATGTGTTGAAGGGAAAAAAAACATTCTAATTATTTGTTAATAAAATAGTGCAACATTATTCTCAGTCAGTGTAGGCTGAAAAAATTAAGATCGCCAGCATTTCAAGGGTGGTTTTATTTTTAGTTCATTGCTGTGACGCGCTATATTTCACTAAGGCTGCATGAGACTGCGCATCTTGCTTATTTTCTCTATTTTACATACAGAACATATCATACAGTCCAGGTTCTACCGTTCTAGTGAGTGTGGGGCATGGCTGTACGGTGGTAAAGTGGATTATTTCTTGGCAAATTCATAATGATTCACTTTGTTTAGTAATAAATTTCATAGTTATAAAATAACTACATTTCAAGAATATGTTAACACTTTCAACTATTTAGGATTATTTATTGCATCAAAAGTAATTCAAAGTAACATTAAATGTACGTATAAACTGCTTAATTTGTGTGTGTAAACACCAAAGATGCAAAAAGCTTATTTAGACCAGAATAGGCCTACTAAATGCAACAGTCAATGTATGTAAACTTATGACCTAAAATGTCTTAAATGACTAAATTTAAGTCTTTTTAAGTTTTTAAATAATTTAAGTTTAACATAAATGATTTAAACTTTAAACTTCAAATTAACAGAGGATGGCAAATAAATTGTTTATTAAATGGAGGTCAGGTGTCTATCTTAATAATAATTATTAAATATTATGACACTACAGTGGTGTATTGGAGAGTACGCACCTTTTAATTAATTAATTTTAAATAAGTGGTTTATCCTAAATAAAATGCAATGGGTGTGCAATGAATAGTTTGAAAACCCCTGGTTCAGACTAGACGAGCTAGCTGTCTGTGCGCTGCGCTAATAACTTGGCATTTAAAAAATTTGACCTTAAATTCACAGTAAATTACTGGCTAATAATTGCATTACTTTCACAGTAAATTACTGTATGTAAATTCACAGTAAATTATTGTGAGGTAGTTCACAGTAATTTACTGTGGTTTCGTCACATTAAATTATTGTGAAATTACAACCATATATTGTAACTTTACAGTAGATAATAAAGTCCGTTACTGTGATTTCACAGTAATATCTTGTAGAATTAACTATATTTTACTGTGAATTTGCAAAACGATTACTGTGATTTAGCAGTAGGTTGCAGTTTAAATACCTGATTTAACTGTAAAGTTACAGTTATATCCCGGATTACAGTTTGGTGCTGTAAAATTTCAAAGCAATTTTAGGTCACACAAAAATGAAAATTCTATCTTGATTTACTCACCCTCAGGTTGTTCCAGCTCTGTTAAAAATGATTTTTTTTTTTTTGTTAAACACAGGAATAAAAATATCAAATATTCCCCTTTGTGTCCAAACAACCTGAGGATGCGTAAATGACGACAGAATCTTCATTTTTGGGTGATCTGAGAAGACTCTAAAATCAAAATAAAAACAAACACACATACATTTTACAGATTTATTTAACAGCTTAATGACATCTGTGTAAACATTTCAGAAAACTTTCAAAAGGTGAAGGTGAAGCCTCAAAAATACTATAAGAACATATTAATAAAAAAATCTGACATCATATGTAGCATACATATAAAAAGCAGTGCTTCAGAGTGTGCTCTCTCTCTCTCTCTCTCATTATATAAATATATACATGAGAGAGAGAGAGAGAGACAAAACTTCTTGCTAAATTAGGCAGTCGTCTATTCAAGGTCAATCATTTTCCTGATAATTTTACACACTTGCTGGTTGATGTGTCTTCTCTGCTTCTTTGACTTCGTCTGTCTTCCATCTCCAAACTGGTTCCCAAAAAGCACCTATAAGCAAAAGGGCAGACAAACAGTTAGCTTCATACAACAGTACTGGGACACTACTGCTGCACTACAGAGCAAAATTACTGTTAGCTCTGTTTGAACATGCTGACAAACCTGTAGCTCAGTCAAACTGCAATCATTTAAACAAAAACATCTGAAAAACATTTCCATCACAAACACACAATCAAGAACAGTCCAACAACAAATAGTGGTTTTAATGACCTCGGCAGAGCATTTTAAAACAGTTGATTTGATTTACACCTTCTGTTTATAGACTATAATCTAATGCTGGGTTCACACTTATTGCAAAGTTAACACATGCATCACAGTACTTGCTCTTGAATACTAGCAGGATGTTTCTTGCATCAAGCTAATTTTTCATGATTTAAATATTAGGAAAATTTTGCAAAAAAAACTTGATTGAAGTGATACAGCATTTGTGTTGTATTCATTTCAATCAAGTTTTTTGCAAATATTCCAAATATTTTTCAACGTTTTTTGAGTTTCACTTAATTTGTGCTGCCCAGTAAAAATTTCCCACTATTTATGCATTTGCAATGACTTGCATGTAATCCACTCACCTGAATAGGTAACTTCACATATGGTATAAGAGCCCCATCCTTTTAAAGACAGCTTCCCCTCTGGTCTCCAGCACAGACAAACAAATTGTGTCTGCAACACGGCCCTTTATTACAAGGGGACAAGGGGAGTCATGACTTGTGCTCCTATACATTCCTTGTTTAACCCCCCAAAACAAGCCCTCAGTTACAATATTTATTGTAGACATTACCTTACATTCCAGAGTGCAAAAGGCATCTTCAGCATACTTCAGTTTCAGACCAGATCCAAAGTCAGTTGTGAAATCCGGGTGAGGTCCCATGACCACTCGACCCTCCAAGGAATAAGACTAAAAGGGGGAAAGAAGGACTAAATTAGAGGTGTTTGTGAATAATTAAATTTGTTTGTAGAAACAAAGTTGACATTCCATGCTCTGCTTATTAAAAACCAAGCAAACAAACACACATGCCCAGTAAAATTGCTAATAAAAATAAAAACTATAGTTTAAAAAATCTTTGTCTAATATTTACTAGGACTGGAGGTACTGGTGGAACTTCTGGAAGAAGAAAAAGAGTTTGTACAAGAAACTGCTCACAACAAATCTGTGAAAAACCTGACATTTAAAAATCTAATAAAAATGACGAAGGCATCAACTTTACCTTTAATAATCAAGCCATGGTTGATTGGTAGCATCAGTGTTTCAACATCAATGGCTGTGGCTGCAAAAAAATATGAATATAATAAGAGTAGAATAAGACTCAACCTAACACACACACACACACACACACATATATATATATATATATATAATGAATTTAGGTTATATTTGTGTGCTCAGAATTTACTCACCTCACACTTCAGCTATTATCAGGTAACTGTTACACCTGAACACCAAAAAATTAAATCTACAGTTAGTGAAAATATACAATTAGTTCTCATTAGTAAATGTTAGCACTGCATTAACACCAGTGAGAAATATACAATATGTACTGTGTTAGTTTAAAATAATACAACTCATTTAATAAAACAGTTAAGACTTGTTTCATAATGAGTTTAGTTTATTTAACTAACTTAACGTTAACGTTACAGTGAACAAAATTAAAGTACATGATGGTGACTAACCGTAACGTTAACTTAAGTGAAGGCCAGAGCTTACCTTAACTTTAGTCATTTCACCTTTACTTCAGTCTTGTACTGAAACAGAAAATGCAGTTAACAAGAAGTTAATTAAAGAAAATTCCCTTTCTTTTTTCAGGAACTAACGTTAACGTTATGCTAATACCTCAGAAAACACTACAATCACCATCTGGCGTTGTTTTAAAAAAAGGCGCGCTTAAACCCTGTACGTGCGAGTACAACTAAACTAACGTTACTCGGTAAATTCCTGTTAAATGACATGCACTATACAGAAATACACATACAACAATTATTTAAAGGACAAAAGTCATATTTTAACACTTACCGAGGATGAATCCGTTGGGTGAAGAGACAACGCCTGCGTCGTCTCTGGTGATTGCGCTTGTTTGCGTTCGAGTCGAGTCAGTTCTGTTCAATGAATCGGCTCCTTTAAGTGAACAGTAAAGAGTCGAATTCGGCTCCTTTAAGTGAACAGTAAAGAGTCGAATTCGCCTGAAAACGATTCCGTTTTGTATAATATTGTAAGACGCAAACATATAATTCATTAATATTTCATCATATTGCTTGGTTCGTGTACTGCTTGTACACGAATTGCTTGTTGATGACGATGAGCTCATGAACACGTCTGATAAAATATCTGAATCTGATTCAATGTCACACGAGTCCTGAACCGAAGCAGTGCAAAAGTAATATATTGATTGAAATATAAAGTTAATTATTTTCTTCGCCATTCAAAATATGACATATCTCTGACTTCAACAATAAGAATAAAGTTCGTTTGGAGTGTATTGAGAATTATTATTTTTTCCTCCCAGGATTCATTTTGCACCAAGCTGCATCAAGCTGTAATGGTGGATGAGAAGGCACATAATATTATAAATATTGCTTGTATGTAATGAAATAAAGTTTTAACACTTTTTCATGCGAGAATGTAGTTCTTCAAAACTCAAATCTGTGGATTGTTAGTAAAGATTGTGTGTAATTTTAAGTGTGTTTTGCCGGTAGCGGAGATCTATGACCTCCAGGCGGTAACGGCGCTCATTACTCATGTATCCGCCGAGAGGCGCCTGTCTTCAGGCTAGACATTGGGACAATTGCCCCGTCTTCGATGGCTCTATATGCGTCCGAAAATGAAGTTTTAACTGTTTTTCATGCTAGAATGTAGTTGTTTAAAACTCTAATCTGTGGTTTATTTATATAGATAAAAATAATAATAATTTATATGTATATATAATTCTGAGATTAGTGACCTCCAGGCGATGACAGGTGCCCAATACTCATGGAACCGTCTAAAGCAGACATTTACCCTGACATTGAAATAATTGTTGGCTGTTTAACAGTGTTTGGTTTCATTAGTTAATTACTTTTTATTCCAGTTTATTATGTTTTGGCTAAGCACACAGTTGTTCATTAAATATTATTTCCTATTCTATTTTAACTGTATAAAATTAAATAAAGGTGCAGTACAACAAAAAAGATGTTGGTAACCAAATCGTTTTGGGGGCTATAACATTCTGTTATTATCTGTTAAAAGTTCATTTGTATTAATTTCTACGTTGAGTTAAAAAAGGGTTTGAATTTCTATAACTAACGTGCAAAAGATATAGCCCTTTTCACAGTAATTTGCTGTAATCATGCTACCTGCCGTAATTTCACAATAAAATTATGAATACAACATATTACTGTGAATTTTTCAGTTAAATACTGTGAAGGGATACTAATGTAATTTACTGTGAAAAATTACAGTAACTTGTTGTGAAAACCTGGAAATTTTTTACAGTGCTCTTTTCGGTGCTGCCAGATGCATTTATAATGCATAAAAAATAAAAAAGGTAATTCGGTAAAGCGCGCGATGCGCACAGAAATAAGCGCACTATATGCATATGTCGAATTAAGTTCTCTTTTTCTTTAATCAAGACTTTTCCATTCGAGGAATTACAGTTATTAATAGCTTAGTCCTTATAAACGATCAGTTTATAAAATACACAATTTACGGATCAAGCCTAATGAAGAATAAGAAGAATATGCAACGCATTATGATCCTTGAATGATCAGAGCGCATTTATATAAACTATATATTTTATATAATCCATAAATATTAAAAAACATTATACATTTAAAGTAATGGAACATTATATGTTATAAAATCTAAACTATTATTTAGGCTACAGGCTGTTCACCGCGTGCGTCAAAGAAAAGACATGACACAATCTCTATAAAAACTAGTTGTTTATTTACAATATCTAAAGGGATATAAAACATCTAACATGCATCTCCATTCTCAGCGAGTTTCTGTGTTCTGCATCCTTCACAGACCGAGGTCTCATTCCGAGGTAATCTGTAAATATTCTCATTTGGTTCTGGCACATTCTATGACTACAGTTATAATACAGGTTATGGAACTATTTCACTTTAATTTCATATTATTATTTTATTAAACAAACAAACCAGTTTTCGTTTTGGCTCTGCATGCAGCGTATTGGATCTTTGAAGCATTGCACTTCAAATGTTATTCCTTCTTTTTATTTTTATTGTATTTTTAATATTTTTAATTATACAACACAAAATTGGTTCTAAACAGATACATTTTCCTATAGGCTATGATGAAGTGTACATTTTTGTTCACACAGGTCCTATACAAAACTGTGTGGATGGATGATTTGTTTCTCCGTGAAAATCACTCATTTAATAAGCAAAACAGGCCAAAATGTTGTTTAGCTTGCGTCAAACTGGATGGACAATTTACAAACATATTGAATACAAAGGCTGGTTATTTTATGCAATGAGGGACCTATTACAAATTAAAGAAAATTATTTGCATATTAAAACGAAAATATATAATACAACAACAGATCCTACCTCAGAAATGACTTTAGATAATGTAAATAAGCATCAAGTTTTTTTTTTGAGATTGTGTGTCTAATTCAGTAGTGTAGTGCGTTCGCGTGGGTTTCCTCCGGGTGCTCCGGTTTTCCCCACAGTAAAAAGACATGCGGTACAAGTGAATTGGGTAGGCTAAATTGTCCATACTGTATAAGTGTGTGTGTATGTGTGGATGTTTCCCAGAGATGGGTTGTGGCTGGAAGGGCATCCGCTGGATAAAAACTTGCTAAATAAGTTGGCGGTTCATTCCGCTGTGGCGACCCCAGATTAATAAAGGGACCAAGCCGACAAGAAAATGAATGAATAATGTGCAATACTAATTTAAAATACATATCACTAAGCTTATATGTGAAATAGCAGGGCCCGCTGTAGCACTTTCTCAAGAAGAGCAAATGTCAAATTAGTAGCGCAACGCACATGCAGCGAGCTCATCTGTTTGTCGGAACTACTAGACACAATTTTTTTATCACCTAAAATGTGTTTAATTGGTTAATTTGAAATTTATTTCATTAATTCAGCAATAATTGTTGAGTGAAAGAATGCGCTAGAAATATGCATTGCGGCTCCCTTTATTGTACAGGCTTATTGCACTTAAACTTTTTTTAGGTTCGGCTCTCGAATTAGTAAGGTTATGAGTAAATGTTATTTAAAATATTTAAAGCCTGCCATCTAGCCTACAATAACAGCAAATTTAATAAAAAAAAAATAATAAGACAGGCCTACTTTGGCGTTGCAATAAAATAGTATTAATTATCAAATAAATAATTACAATATATAATTAAAATAGGAAGAAATAAATGAAAACAAATGGTACCCTTTGTTTTTATAGCAGGGCCCAAAGTGTTCTTATTCTGGTTCTGGTAACAACTATTAAAAAGAAGAAAAAAAAACACACCAAACAATAAAAACACTAGTAACTGATAATAATAATAATAATAATAATAATAATAATAATAATTATTATAATTATCATTATTATTATTATTATTATTATTATTATTATTATTATTATAAAGCCCTTGCTCTGAAACAGTCATGCAAACCAGGTGCTGCTCGGAAATGGCTTTCTTTGCTCAGCATCAGGTGCACAGCAGCAAGAAGTTTGGCAGTGAACTATGACCTTATTTTAATGACAAATGTCTAAAAATACTGCTGATTTACGTTTTTATTTAGTTTATACATACGCAATGAATGTAAGCCTGCTAACTGTGTGTGGTTCAAATGATAGAATATGTAAACTTTGTTTATATATATAATTAAATAATAATAATTAAAAGCCTGCGTGTAAGGCTTTTATTTTGAGGGTGACGTCACGAGCGCAGATTTGGTTAACCAATTAGAGGAAAGTGGGCGTTTCAGCACCGCCTACATGTGTAAAATGAATTTTAAAGTCGTTTATCCGTTTTCCTACCCTAAACCAAAAAACGAAAATCCAGCCAAAATCTCGTTTTTTCGTTTTCTCGTGAGCAAAAGAAAAACGGAAAAACGGCCGTTTTCTCCATTTCCTTTATTCCGTTTGAAAATGGGAAACAAATGAACAAAACGTACACACGGACCATATTTTGACTCATTATTTCGTTTTGGTTTTGTGTTTGTTTTAATATTTCGTTTTAAGTTAATAAGCAGAATAACAGATGAGTTTCCGTTTTTTCTGCCTACAGAATAAACAGAAAAACGAAATATTCATCGTTTTTCTGATGTTTCGTTTTCCGTAATAAAAGGAATAATCAAATGAACGGATGATACACGGACCGTACACGGACCGTACACGGACCATTTTTTGACTCATTATTTCGTTTTGGTTTTGTGTTTGTTTTAATATTTCGTTTTAAGTTAATAAGCTGAATAACAGATGAGTTTCCGTTTTTTCTGCCTACAGAATAAACAGAAAAACGAAATATTCATCGTTTTTCTGATGTTTCGTTTTCCGTAATAAAAGGAATAATCAAATGAACGGATGATACACGGACCCTTTCCGTTTTTTCTGCCTACAGAATAAACAAAAACAAAATATTCATCGTTTTTCTGATGTTTCGTTTTCCGTAATAAAAGGAATAATCAAATGAACGGATGATACACGGTCCGTGTACGTTTTGTTCATTTGTTTTCCATTTTCAAACCGAATAAAGGAAATGGAGAAAACGGCCGTTTTTCCGTTTTTCTTTTGCTCACGAGAAAACGAAAAAACGAGATTTTGGCTGGATTTTCGTTTTTTGGTTTAGGGTAGGAAAACGGATAAACGACTTTAAAATTCATTTTACACATGTAGGCGGTGCTGAAACGCCCACTTTCCTCTAATTGGTCAACCAAATCTGCGTTCGTGACGTCGTGCTAAAAATAAAAGTCTTACACGCAGGCTTTTAATTATTATTATTTAATTTTATATTAACTAAGTTTACATATTCTATCATTTGAACCACACACAGTTAGCAGGCTTACATTCATTGCGTATGTATAAATTAAATAAAAACGTAAATCAGCAGTATTCTTAGACATTTGTCATTAAAATAAGGTCATAGTTCACTGCCAAGCTTCTTGCTGCTGTGCACCTGATGCTGAGCAAAGAAAGCCATTTCCGAGCAGCACCTGGTTTACATGATTGTTTCAGAGCTATTGTAGGCCTAAATAATAGCCTACTCTGTATAAAATAATAATTTATTATTATTATTATTATGCCTATTATTATTAGTATTGTTAATTTTATTATTTACTTAGTTATTCAATGGTTGTAAGAACACATTGGACCCTGCATGGGGCTATAATAAATGGTACCATTTGTTTCTATTGGATTTTCTCCTATTTTAATTTAATATATGCCTTTAGCCTATTGTAAATATTTATTTGATAATTAATACTTTTTTATTGCAACGTCAAAGTAGGCCTGTCTTATTATAAATTTTTTTTTGTTATTATTTTGTCGTTGTTGTTGTTATTATTATTGTAGCAGGGACATAGCCACAGGTGTGGCAGAGTGTGCTGGTGCCACCCAAAGTGGCATCTTGCACCTGAAAATAGATGCCTTCGCGCTCAAGCGCGCAAAAAACTTGCACAGGCAAAAGTAATGATGAATGTGTTGAAAGAAAAAAAAAACATTCTAATTATTTGTTAATAAAATAGTGCAACATTATTCTCAGTCAGTGTAGGCTGAAAAAAATTAAGATCGCCAGCATTTCAAGGGTGGTTTTATTTTTAGTTCATTGCTGTGACGCGCTATATTTCACTAAGGCTGCATGAGACTGCGCATCTTGCTTATTTTCTCTATTTTACATACAGAACATATCATACAGTCCGCAGGTTCTACCGTTCTAGTGAGTGTGGGGCATTGCTTTACAGTGGTAAAGTGGATTATTTCTTGGCAAATTCATAATGATTCACTTTGTTTAGTAATAAATTTCATAGTTATAAAATAACTACATTTCAAGAATATGTTAACACTTTCAACTATTTAGGATTATTTATTGCATCAAAAGTAATTTCAATGTAACATTAAATGTACGTAAATGCAACGGTCAATGTATGTAAACTTATGACCTAAAATGTCTTAAATGACTAAATTTAAGTCTTTTTAAGTTTTTAAATAATTTAAGTTTAACATAAATGATTTAAACTTTAAACTTCAAATTAACAGAGTATGGCAAATAAATTGTTTATTAAATGGAGGTCAGGTGTCTATCTTAATTATAATTATTAAATATTATGACACTATAATTCAGTGGTGTATTGGAGAGGACACACCCTTTAAATAAGTGGTTTATCCTAAATAAAATGCAATGGGATCGGTGTGCAATAAATAGTTTGAAAACCCCTGGTTCAGACTAGACGAGCTAGCCGTCTGTGCGCTGCGCTAATAACTTGGCATTTGCTCTTTTCGGTGCTGCCAGATGCATTTATAGTGCATAAAAAAATAAAAAAGGTAATTCAGTAAAGCGCGCGATGCGCACAGAAATAAGTGCACTATATGCATATGTCGAATTAAGTTCTCTTTTTCTTTAATCAAGACTTTTCCATTCGAGGAATTACAGTTATGAATAGCTTAGTCCTTATAAACGATCAGTTTATAAAATACACAATTTACGGATCAAGCCTAATGAAGAATAAGAAGAATATGCAACGCATTATGATCCTTGAATGATCAGAGCGCATTTATATAAACTATATATTTTATATAATCCATAAATATTAAAAAACATTATACATTTAAAGTAATGGAACATTATATGTTATAAAATCTAAACTATTATTTAGGCTACAGGCTAAATAAAGGCGCCTTTTCGGGGCTGTTCAGCGCGTGCGTCAAAGAAAAGACATGACACAATCTCTATAAAAACTTGTTGTTTATTTACAATATCTAAAGGGATATAAAACATCTAACATGCATCTCCATTCTCAACGAGTTTCTGTGTTCTGCATCCTTCACAGACCGAGGTAATCTGTAAATATTCTCATTTGGTTCTGGCACATTCTTGATTAAAGGTGAAACTGACCGGCGCAATGGATGATGTGTCATCTAGAGTGACTACAGTTATAATACAGGTTATGGAACTATTTCACTTTAATTTCATATTATTATTTTATTAAACAAACAAACCAGTTTTTGTTTTGGCTCTGCATGCAGCATATTGGATCTTTGAAGCATTGCACTTCAAATGTTATTCCTTTTTTTTTTTTATTGTATTTTTAATTATACAACACAAAATTGGTTCTAAACAGATACATTTTCCTATAGGCTATGATGAAGTGTATATTTTTGTTCACACAGGTCCTATACAAAACTGTGTGGATGGATGATTTGTTTCTCTGTGAAAATCACTCATTTAATAAGCAAAACAGGCCAAAATGTTGTTTAGCTTGCGTCAAACTGGATGGACAATTTACAAACATATTGAATACAAAGGCTGGTTATTTTATGCAATGAGGGACAATAGGCCTATTACAAATTAAAGAAAATTATTTGCATATTAAAACGAAAATATATAATACAACAGATCCTACCTCGTAAGAAATGACTTTAGATAATGTAAATAGGCATCAAGTTTTTTTTGAGATTGTGTGTCTAAATCAGTAGTGTAGTGCGTTCGCGTGGGTTTCCTCCGGGTGCTCCGGTTTTCCCCACAGTCCAAAGACATGCGGTACAGGTGAATTGGGTAGGCTAAATTGTCCGTACTGTATAAGTGTGTGTGGATGTGTCCCAGAGATGGTTTGTGGCTGGAAGGGCATCCGCTGCGTAAAAACTTGCTAAATAAGTTGACGGTTCATTCCGCTGTGGCGACCCCAGATTAATAAAGGGACTAAGCCGACAAGAAAATGAATGAATAATGTGCAATACTAATTTAAAATACGTATCACTAACCTTATATGTGAAATAGCAGGGCCCGCTGTAGCACTTTCTCAAGAAGAGCAAATGTCAAATTATTAGCGCAACGCACATGTAGCGAGCTCATCTGTTTGTTGGAACTACTAGACACAATTTTTTTATCAACTATAATGTGTTTAATTAGTTAATTTGAAATTTATTTCATTATTCCAGCAAGAATGCGCTAGAAGCATTGCGGCTCCCTTATTGTACAGGCTTATTGCACTTAAACTTTTTTAGGTTCGGCTCTCGAATTAGTAAGGTTATGAGTAAATGTTATTTAAAATATTTAAAGCCTGCCATCTAGCCTACAATAACAGCAAATTTAATAATAAAAAATAATAATAAGACAGGCCTACTTTGGCGTTGCAATAAAATAGTTTAATTATCAAATAAATAATTACAATATATAATTAAAATAGGAAGAAATAAATGAAAACAAATGGTACCCTTTGTTTTTATAGCAGGGCCCAAAGTGTTCTTATTCTGGTTCTGCTAACAACTATTAAAAAGAAAAAAAACACACCAAACAATAAAAACACTAGTAACTGATAATAATAACAATAATAATAATAATAATAATTATTATTATTATTATTATTATTATTATTATTAGTATTATTATTATAAAGCCCTTGCTCTGAAACAATCATGTAAACCAGGTGCTGCTCGGAAATGGCTATCTTTGCTCTGCATCAGGTGCACAGCAGCAAGAAGCTTGGCAGTGAACTATGACCTTATTTTAATGACAAATGTCTAAGAATACTGTTTTACGTTTTTATTTAATTTATACATACGCAATGAATGTAAGCCTGCTAACTGTGTGTGGTTCAAATGATAGAATATGTAAACTTAGTTAATATATAATTAAATAATAATAATTAAAAGCCTGCGTGTAAGGCTTTTATTTTGAGGGTGACGTCACGAGCGCAGATTTGGTTGACCAATTAGAGGAAAGTGGGCGTTTCAGCACCGCCTACATTTTAAAGTCGTTTATCCGTTTTCCTACCCTAAACCAAAAAACGAAAATCCAACCAAAATCTCGTTTTTTCGTTTTCTCGTGAGCAAAAGAAAAACGGAAAAACGGCCGTTTTCTCCATTTCCTTTATTCCGTTTGAAAATGGAAAACAAATGAACAAAACGTACACGGATCATACACGGACCGAAAATCTCATAGGGATTTTCCAGAGATATACACATTAGATGTCGCCTGGCCTATTGTTGTCTATTGGACGGAATGCGTGAATAGCGCCGCCATCTTGCTACAGTGTAGCGCTCTTTTGAAATGAATGCGGGACCAAGTACAGTGGAGGACTGTGGCCATGCAAAGCCAGAGATATACACATAAACACATATATATATATATATATATATATATATGATCGGGAGTTTTCCTGGATGTTAGTATGTATTTTTTTTCTAATTACGAAAATTATAATTTTACATCACTTTTCTACATTGATGAATCAGCACACGGGCATTCCTGACAAAAAGCTTGTGTTGTGTGTACAGAAATGTACTATTCACCCTCCCTGTTAAATTTAATCAAATCTGTGTCCTGAAACACACCTCCTCTGCTTTCACTTCTCATACTGACGGAGAGAGCGATTCGTTTGTGAATGAATCCCCCGATCTCTTTCACTTACGTTAGGCGACAATAATACAAGTTTCTGGCTGCGCAGCATCTCGTTGTCATATTTCTTTTGCATTGTTTGCTGATGTTATTCAACAAAACTAGCATAAGCCGAGTGTTTAGTGCGAGTTGGAGCTGCTTTGCCGTATGGTGATTTCAGTAAGTGATTGTTATCATCAATAATGTTACCCGATTAGCACAAAAGTTCAGAACATATAAAAACAGAAAAAAACACAATATTACATATGAAATGTTCTGCCTTTATGCTTTTTTTTCTTTGTTTGCTCGTTACTACAACCGTAGACAGCGCTAAAGTCCCGCATCTTCACGTAATAACACTGTCTTGACTAGTGCGGTTGAATGACATTTGTCCTGGGAGCACTGTACCAATGTGGCGGCGCTATTGACGCATGCTCAGGGTCCCTATGCGATATCTAGTGTATAAATCTATGGGGATTTTGACGAGGGAACCATAGTTCCTCCACTCTATTTAGTCACCAGGTCTAGCGCCATCATATGGGGTTAAAATGCCATTATTTAGATTATTCAGAGAAAAAAAAATACAAATCGAATGCATCCAGAAAAACAAAATGTTAAATGTTAAAATAAACATTAAAATATTTCATAAATAATAAAAAAGTTATTTAGGAATATCCATTCATTATTTTATATTACGTCACAACATAAAACAATTTTACACGAATGGAACAAATTATATATATAGTCTATATCTATATCTATCTATCTATATATATATATATCTATATATATATATATATATATATATATATATATATATATATATATATATATATATATATATATATATATATATTGCACCTTTAGATGAAAGTTCGTCTATCTTCAAGTACAGTATTTTTTTTAGCTTCTTCTATACTTAACATTTTGCAGACAAACAGTTTTATTGTTTGGTGGGATTCTGACAACAGAAAACTGTATTTTTCCCCCCGAAATTTGGTGCGTGACTCTTTACGACGCCAACCAATTATTGGTTGAAATGACGGCACCTCTGATTCTTTGCCATGCTATTGGTCGAGTGGAACTATGGGGGGTATGTCGCCATGCGGATGGTGTAGCCGGACGGACGCTGCGGCTGTTTGTTATTGAATTAAAATCTTTATGTCGAAATATTTTTAATTAGCACTCGAAACAAAAGGTGTATTTGTTTGTGTTATTTATTAAATTATAATAATACTCTGTATTACCATGTAATTACGCTGATTTCGCGTGTTTTAATGTTAAGGAGCTAGATAAAAGTCTCAGTTAGAGTCCTAGGCCCCGAGTAGGCGTCGGTAGTCGATTTTAACAATAGCCGAGGAAGATTCACGTAAGAAGCGGCTACACTTCTTATATGAGACCTGCCTGCAGAAAGTAATCTACATTACAAGACATTTAAACAAAAGGAAGACGAACCATATGAACCCAGTCCGGATGGTGCCTGGCGTTTGAGACGTTTGCAGATTGCATATGGACAGTTTCTGATCGTTTTTCTGGCCACACACAATAGAAAATGTCTAACGGTGCTGCGGGGAGCGGGGGCTTAACATGGGTGGTAAGTCACATATAATTATTAACATTGTAATTAATGTGCTATAAGTACGGACATTTGAGCGTATTGAATACCTTAGTCCCCGTTCGTCCGCTGTATTACACATGTTTTAGCAGCAATATTCTTCTAGTTTAGCGTACAATCTTACCGGTTTTCCGTATTCTATTTCTTACGCAGTTCACACTTTACGTGAACGTTTTTAGACCTTATTTTTAATCATTGTTTGTACAAGGGGATGCAGATTCATGATGCCCTTCATGGTGATGTGAAAGAAAGTTCTTTTGTGTTGATTTTCTTAAGTTGAGAAATGACTCTTGTCATTTCTGCTTCATTGTTACAGTCGCCTTAAGGTAACGTGAAACGCGCAGATGTAATTTATACACACACAGGCTTTTACTTTAGTTTAACGTTAACCAAAAGCCCTAGACTGCATACTGAGCTCAAAGTAGGTAATATAAAGTAGGTATATAAAAAGACCAAAACCCACAACAAAGAGCAACCCATAGTGAGGTATAGCCAACACCAGTACTAATAAACTAGAGTAGCTACTACAACATACTATGGCAAGCTATTTTAACATATAAAACATGCTTTTATATATTCAGACGCTTCTGGTGCTTGTTTTTAGATACTAACGTTAATAGGTTTACCCATAAATTCCTGTACTTAGTTATTTATTAATACTTGCGCATTAAAATTCTTTAGGTAATGTTACTAGTATGTTTTTGATAGATGATAGATAGTTTTCATTCATTGAATATGAGCATTTATTACTCTTAAAAACTGTTACTGGTGCCAAAATAGTGCCAGAACCGATAGTAAAAAAAAAATCCACAAACTTTTTTATGCTAACGTTAAGTATTCTTTTCATTAATAATGATGGTAATAAAAATAACAACAACAAAAATAGCAACATCTCTAAATGAAATAGTTTTTAAAATAATTAAATAAACTCCCCTAATCTAAGGTTTAATAAAGCATTTAAGGTTTATTTAAAATATGGATTCTTGTTTTTTTAACACACTGAAGAAATGAAGTGGATTGTTGTTAAGTGTAGATTATGTGTAAATAAAACTCTTGACAACTGCAAGAACCACTAGTCACAACATCGAAAAAAAAAACATAAACAAAACTGTATGTGAAGCATTAAACTGCACCCCACCTCCAGCTAAATGACAAATAACTGACAACAGTTCACAGTCTTCAGGTAAATAATCAATTTGACTAATCTGAAAAAATGGTTATTGCTTTTATTGAAGAAAAAATGCAGTCTTTGTCAAACGCTTATGTAGATGTGACTACGTTTTGTCATATAGTAAGATTTTTTCTCTTTTGGGAAATGGTTTACACATTTGTTAAGGCCACGTGAATAAATTTATTCAAGGTATAAAGCTTTATTTTGATTTAAGGGATGTTTTTTATCTTCTTACTTTTCATTTTGTTATTAAACATTTAGAAGGTTTAAAATCTGTTTTTGCCTTAATAAATTATTTCTTGTTAGTACTCTTTATTGCAGTCTATCTCAATGGACAGTGAATTTATTTAACTAATTACAGTAACACAAAACATTCAAAATTAGCAAACACATTACATGCTGTCATGAATCTGTACAACATTTGAGCTCTGGGTTCAGAAAGTTCTCAAAATATAGTTTTATAGCAAAGGAAAATGAAGCCAGGGCTATTCAATTAGTTTGTCATGGGTGCCGGTTCATGAAAAGGATCCCAAACGAAGGGCCGGAGAGGTATGACTTGCTATATGAGTGATGACACAACTGCATATAAGAACCCAAATGCTGTATTTTTGCTCCTTAAGACACCCACGTTGGCTTCTTCTACATTAAAATGTTAATATATTGTATTTTGAAACTACATAAAAATCACTGCATTGTACAATAGACTTTTTTTTTTTTTACAAACATTCAAATGTTGTATTTCAGAGCACAACGAAAACAGTGCATTGCTGAAGTAGGCTTCTTCTACATTCATATGTTATGTTTTGAACTGTATAACAATTATGGATGCAACAATGATAGATTTTAGTTGTATGATTATAGAGTCTGAAGAATAATCATGATTTCACAGTTATCACGTCTAATGTAAATTCAAGCTTTATATTAGGTAAGTTATTTAGAAAAACTCTTGTTGCCATCTGCATTCATATATAAAACACAAATTAATTTTACTAATAATTCGTCTAACATATCTTTTGTTTACATTGCACTGAAAGGTACACACAACTCTCACCGTAAGATGTTTTCTACTGCGTGTGCCCGTAAAGCCTTAATCGCGATGCTCCGCTTGTGCGCGCATATTGTAATATATTCTGACATTAGAAATAACAAACTTGCAAGCGGAAAAGACGTGATATGGGAACGGCCGCTGCTGTAGTTAATCCGTGTGCGTGCATAATTAGCCTCAGTGTACTTGGTGAACTTTAAAGTAGCTCACAGTTGGCAACTTGGCATAACTTTGTTAAACTGCAGCAGTTTCGTTTCGTTCCGTGCAGCTTTAAGAAGCCTTTACAACTAATTAACTGTGACGTATTAAAGCACAGATAATAGTGAAATAGGCTAATTGTTGCATCCCTATTAACGATATCAGTGCACTGTACAAAAGTCCCTTTCTATAAACATCCAAATATGGTGACTCACGCTCTGTGCAGCCCTTAACTGCAGCTTGTGCTGTATTGAACAGACGCACTTCACTTCATAACTATAGCGGCACACGGTTTGGATTTACGGGCAATTTATATATTATAGTAATATATAATATAATAATATATTATAGGTGGGCATAGATACATTTTTTTTCATCTAGATTGATCTCACTGTAATCTTGAAATTAATCAAAATTAAAATGGCTTATTTGAATTTTGCCGAAGGCATTCAGAATATGCGTGCTACCAAAATAATGACTAAATATAAGTCTCTGAGAACGGGTTTCTTGTAGGGTTGTGACGGTGAGGAAATTTCCCCACCGGTTAATCGACATGTGACAACACCGGTTATACCGGTATCACAGTGGGAGTGGCCGTTTCTTCATGTCCTCTTTTTTTCTGCTTTTAAATAGCTTATAAATGCGTGCGTATAATACTTTCACTTTCAGTTTTGCGGGAATTGCCAATTCGGCGTCAATTGTTTGAATGGACGAAAAGGAAACTACAAAAAAAAATCCCTGTTATTAAACAAAACATAACTTTTATTAACATAACAAATAAAACACAACAATGCTACAGGCTGAAAAAACTGTGGAAGTTGGAACCATACAAATAACCATAAACGCCTATATTGTATATTAACAGCTTAGTCCTTATGAACAAGCCGTTTATAAAATACATTATTAACGAATCTATAGGCTATTGAAGAATAAACCGAATATGAATTATGATCCTTGCATAATGATCACAACTAAACAAGCTAGCACTCATTTTATATATAAACTATATAAAAAAATGTTAAGAATTGGAACATTATGTAAAAAATCTAAAGACTACAGGCTAAATAAAAGCGCCTCGTCAGAGCTAAACATCACCGCACACGTGTTAGTTTACAGCTTCTGTAAAGATCAGACAACCTATACAGATCACACAATCTCAATAAACAACATGTAAATGTATAAATATTTCGATAAGTATTGTTATGGAATATTTATAACTATATGATCTTGCTTTTTGGTTATATCAATACCAGCTATGATCTCTCTTAAAAGCGGCAGTTACAGGCGCTGCATAAGGGTGTCTTACTGTCAGTGGCGGAATACACACAGCACTGGCAAGATGTTTTATTTTTAGTTTTATTTGTTGCAGATTTGCGCGTTGTTCCTTTTAAAAAATACCTTTTATTTTTTAAATCTCTCAAGTTAATGTTGTCTATCGAGTAACATAATCTCCCTCGGATTAGAGTTCAGTGCGCAGTAAGACTATAGACCAACCGCCCTGTAAGTTTAAACACTACAGGTCCACAGCTCTGGTGTGGTATGAATTACATGCTTTAAATGACAGCGGGACATGCTACGTTTAATTTTTATTGTAAAATATACATTATAACCTAGTACACAGTAAAATAATATGTTTTGAATGGCTTGTCAATTGACGGCGTATATAGCCGTTAATTAAATAGGCTGAGCATATTTTCTTTAATATTAAAACGCATTAATTTGCCACCCTTTTATTTTTTTCGTTTACGTATATTTTTATCAAACGAAAAATGCAATGAATTGTTAATTTTGGTTTTCATTTTATTAGAATTAATAGGCCTATAATTTATAGGCTACACAACTCATATTTTTGGCTCCAATTGCGTTTTTAGCGATATCCTACCAATAGACATTTATGCCTGTTAATTTCAGTGGTGTATTTTGACAGATTTCGCAAAGGCTTCAGCTATTCTACCTGTCAGCTGCACCTGCCTAAGTTTTGCAACTTGACTTGTGTTGCGGCTCGATGTCTGAATGAGAGAGAGAGAGAGAGAGAGAGAGAGAGAGAGAGATAGATCAGTCCTCAGATTCGATGTGTGGCCGCACGTTTCAGTTACTTTATTGCAATTTTAATATTGGCTCATCTAAATAAACTTTTCGTTTATTAAAAGCTGAAATAATGCCAGACAGAATAGCAACTTTCGGTTTTTGAAGAGAGCGTCCTCAGTTATAAAAGATTTGCCTACACACAGGATGCGCTCTTGTCGGCCTATTCATTATCGATTTTTTTAACATTAAACACATAATCAAGTGGAAAAAAGAACAGCTGAACTTTGGAAAAAGTGCTCACGTTGCCATGATGTTGTTTCTCTGCAGTTGGATTGTCAATGGCCCGGCATTGCTAATTCACTTGTTTTAATAAAAAAATAAGATATATTTATTATTAAACATTGTGAGATGATGGTCGCGTGATTTTTTTAAAATGAGAGTATGCGTTGCGTATTTATGGCCATTGATCTATCCATGACCCACCCATAGTTAAACATAAAGTTGCGTTTATAAATCAGTTATGTTTCCAGATACTGCCACCTTTGTCAGGCAAAGATTGCAGATTGCCTCATTAACGTCTTCAGGTTCTCTTTTGTGTTTGGTTTGAACCCAAAATATTGAAAAACAGGCGCTTTTGCATTGCATTTTGACAATAAATCGTCCGCCATCCTCTTTCTGTAAAATCGACTCCTCTTTTCTCCTCACGTGGTAAATGAAATATGACGCACTGTAGCTATGTTTAGATTTTAACTATAGAGCATGCTCTCGTTTTAAGTCAATTATTTATAATTATATTTTCCATTTATTTCAGATAAATGTTTAATAAAAAATAAATAAATACTAAAAAAAAAAAAATGTGGGGACGGTGTCACGGTGGAAAAGTGATGTCACCGGTGTTGCGTCTTAACACCGGTATCACCGTCAGCACCATCTATCGTGGCAAGCCTAGTTTCTTTAGCCAGGTGCCGCATCAGACCAGGGGCTCATCTCCGGTTTCCAAAATGCATCACTAACTGCTTGAGAAACTGTTTTACTATGATAATTGGTGATAAAAATAAATTATGTTCAAGAAGATGTACTTGTGTTTACTAACTGTTTATTCAGTTAAACAGGTATTTTGAAGTGTAGGCCTACATAAACTCGAAACCGTGAATTTTGATTACCTTTATCCGTTTAAAGTCATAACTGAACTAAATAGAAATTGAATTAAGATGTGGAGTATGCATATATTAGTGGCAGTATTGAAGTAAACCCCACTATTATATCAAACTATTATTGCCATGTAATACTTTTCATCATGTTTTTCGACAAGATCCACACATGCTGCTGTCAGTAAAGGACCGCACACACACACACACTATGCGAAATGCAGAAGTTTTTTTCTTTCCATTTGGCGTGCGTTATTAAATTCCATAACACTCTCACCAGTCCTTAGTCCTTATTTGCGTCCAATACCCCAGTTTGGCACAGGGGCATGAATGAAATGTTCATGAATTAAAGTGAAACTGCCGAACTGCTGTTAAAGTTGCCCAAAATTACAGGAAACTCTTACATGAAAGCACTTCACATAAACACCTTAATTATATTATTGTCTATTATAGCAAATAACTAGACTACAGATGTCCATGTGAATGTAGTCAGTAGTGTTTTCGAAGTAAGTAAAAGATCCAGAAGGGCATCCTGCTGATTTGATTCAGAAGAGCACTTTTTTCTCAGACGGCTCATTGGCCAGATATACATCCGTGCTAAAATATCAAGGTTAAAGTCATCATAGATTGCGTAGAATAGACCCCAACCCAACTTTAATATTAGAGTTACGCCAATATATGTTTTTAATCACGTAATAAGAGCCTCGCAGCACGTTAATACTGATAACGGCCTACCACCTTTCCCAGTGCTCGCATTGGCTTCCTCCGGGTGCTCCGGTTTCCCCCTTAAGTCTAAAGACTTGTGGTATAAGTGAATTGGGTAAGCTAAATTGTCCATAGTGTATGTGTGTGAATGAGTGTTTATGGATTTTTTCCAGTTATGGGTTGCGGCTGGAAGGTCATTCGCTGTGTAAAACATATGCTGGATAAGTTGGTGGTTTATTCTGTTGTGGTGACCCCTGATTAATAATGGGACTAAAAAGAAAAAAGAAAATGAAAGTAAATATATATATATATATATATATATATATATATATATATATATATATATATATATATATATATATATATGGCAAAAAAAAGTTGATTTTTTTGTAAAGTTTGACCAAATCACGATTTCGATTTTTTTTTTTTTATTGTGTAACTAGTCAAAGTACACTACTTGTGTCATTCAAAAACATTACAACAACATGACTGAAGTAACATTCTCTTTATAAGTAACTTTAAAAACTATCTGGTTAAGTACCATTGTATTTCTAATGGCCATGCCATACATAAATTGGTCACCAATGTGTAAATAAATGTAAAACAAATTCACGAGTTAAATATCGTTGCAGAACATTTGAATAAAATACCAAAGTAAACATTAAATATTTCTGTTCTGAATATATAGTAAGAATACAACCGTTTTAACCAATGTAAACATTACATCAGTCAACTCTAAAAGTGAAGCAAATTACAACAGTAAAAAAACAAACAAAAAAAAACACTTTGTAGACCATCTTGCAAACATAAAGCAAATAAAGCAAGCACACCCTCTCTAAAGGGGCACTGGTTGTCTAAATGTACATTAGGACAGGGATTCTCAACCGGTGGGCCTCAGCGATCTTGCAGGTATGCCGCGAGATACCGGGTGTCACGAGATCTCGCGAGATTCAATCGCGACGAGATTTCTTGTCGAGGTAAAAAGTTGTCTTGTTAGTTGAGATGGTAGCATGGTGGAGCGTGGGGGTGAAATCAGCATTGAAGACTGGAAGCAGGATTGAATTTGAACCGCAAATCAAGTGCTTTGCATACACCTGGTAAGGTTGGCCTCTGTGATGTCACTCGGTTGGGCGGGCGGGTGTGATGTAAACACTTCGTGAAATGTGCAAAAAGCGGCATTAATGAAGTGCAGTACCGTAAACGCCGCAAACAAACTATTATCATGGTGTAAGACTTCTAGCCGCATTTTGCGACAGGACAGCCCACACAGCTGTTTGAGACTATATTCTCGGCATCTACACACATCTAAGGGCGCACACACATACTACACTGCTGGAGAATCAAACACCCGCCTTTATCATTACCAAACACGTTTGTTTTTTTTCATGGTTCAAGTGACCAAATTCTACACAAGGTCTAAAAAACGATTTTATATTATCATATACCACAAGTATTTTTTGCATGTTCCCGAGAGAGAAAGAGCGCAACATCCTCCACGTAACCAATATAAAATAATACTGTTGCATGCATCACCAAACGTGCATAAATCACGCCATGGACATTACATTAGGACGACTACTGGTTTAAAAAGGCCTAGATAAAAAGAATATGGCCGAATGAGCGCGTTTGTTATAAACTATAGGAAAACCACTTGTCAAAAAGAAATTTTAAAAAAATGAAACCATGTGAACAGAATAAACACAGGAATGGAGAAAAGAGCACTCTTTTATTATCCGCTGTCAGTCAGCGCCTGCTCTTTATTTTGTCATTGCGCCTTTTGCCGTGTGCATTGTAAATGCAGATAATCGAATACGAGTCACCTTTAAAATATTATAAATGTAAGCAGGTCATCAAAATAAAAAATAAAAATTTAAACTGACCATCAAGATCTGCAATGTAAATACTCTGAAATTCTATAGGGGAAAAGCCAGTCAATAGAGTTTGTTATTTTCCATTTATATACATACTTATATAACAAATATTTTGCATTGTTTGCATGTTCATTGCATAGAATTCAATAAAAAATAGTATAAACTATTGCATACATAAAATTATAGTAATAATTATGGAAATTGTATACTTAAAAAATGGAAGTAAGTTCAATACAGGTAAAATAAAAACACTTAAATTGTTTTGTATTTTGTGATTTAAAAACATTTTTAATATAAAAATCTGTTTTCCATTCATATATTAGCAAAATATTTGAAGACTATTCCATTCATGTTTCATCATAAAGGATTTCTTTAAAATAGTGTAAAAATCTCGTCTTGTTATCGTGAACCCAATCTTGTGTCTGTTCTCGTCTCGAGAAGTAGGCGTCTCGTCACACCCCTACTTAATATTATACTACAATTTTTGGATTTCATTATATATATATAGTATTATATACAGGTATATATTTGTTAATAAATAAAGGTTTAAAGAAACATTTTATACAAACATTTTAGAGAAATGTCAGACAGGTGGGCCTTCAAAAATTGATCGGAAAAAGAAGCGGGCCCCGAAGTAGAAAAGGTTGAGAACCCCTGCATTAGGAGAAATCAAATAAGCTGTCAGCTTGGCTTTGACTTCTTCTGATTGAATGACAGTTTGTAATGCTGGTGCCGTTTTCTTAAAAAGATACAGTGGAAGTAAAGAACTGAACACGGATACAGTAAAGCCTAATTTAACCCATTGCGTGAAGTTGTGGACGTATAGCAGGAGCAAATACAAGCACCAGATGTGTGTCTAATGTGTGTCCACTCTCTGGGCCCTATCATACACCCAGCGCAAGGCGCGGTGCAGTTGTTTGCTAGTTTCAGCTCGACTCAAGAGTCGTTTTGACGTTTGGCGCCACACTGTTTAAATAGCAAATGCGTTTGCGCTCATATGTGCACTCATAGGCGTTCCAGTCTTAAAAAAGGAGGCGTGTTGAGACGCATTGCTGGCGCGTTGCTATTTTGAGAAACTGTAATATTCTGTTCAACAAACCAGAACAAAGCCGGTCTAAAGTCCAGTGCAGAGCGCGTTATTTGTGCGTCTCGCTTAATACACATTGCTTAATTCAGACAGGATGTACAGCAATACACAAATATCTTTACATATGAAA
The DNA here is from genome assembly GCF_052040795.2 of Danio rerio. Taxonomy (NCBI): domain Eukaryota; kingdom Metazoa; phylum Chordata; class Actinopteri; order Cypriniformes; family Danionidae; genus Danio; species Danio rerio. Next base: position 19,008,416 of record NC_141039.2, on the reverse strand, counting down.
AATAATTAAAATATTAAGTGTATATATATATATATATATATATATATATATATATATATATATATATATATATATATATATATATATATACAGGGCTTGAAATTGCGACCATTTTGGTTGCATATGCGCCCGAAATTTTTATCTATGCGACCTTAAAATATATTTGGGAGCATTTCTGCGAGTGCTTAAAATTGTTATGTGCGACCGGTTTTTACTGTAAAATGTTCACCACATGCGCGGATTCGGGAGACGTTCACGCAGAATGCATCTCTGCACTTGCAACGTGAAACGCAGCGCTCAGGAATGGTTTAAAACTGTTGTCATGTCAACTTGCTGCAGTAAACAAATCCAAGTCCGTAATGCGTGCCCCGCCTTCACGCTCTTCTTATTGGCCCACTGCTCTAGCACTGAACGCGAATGATTGGTTAATATCAGCTGTCAATCACTCAGTCAGCGCTTCTGGCTTGGGATGACAGAGAGAGAGCTACTACCGTGAAAAATTGTAAAGTGCTGAAGAGGAGAATGAAGATAACACTGACAGATTTTGTTTTAGAAACCATGACATCTAAAGTTATAAATACTGAAACATCTTAGTAGTGATCATGTGCTAAATGTTAATCCACTATCTACACTTTTCCAAGAGTAGAAGACTTCCATTGGCTTCAAGTCCGCAATAAAAAGTCTGTGGGATGGAGTTTTCAGGTAACTGTTTGCCACATCTAGCACAAGAGCTTCTGTTTAATCCTTCTTATAATCACCAGATGCTGTCCGCCATGCAAGGGACAGCTATATGTCAAATTGAACGGGCTTGCATTGAGTAAACTAATATCGCTACTCATAAAAATAAACCGGTATTGCTATTAACATGTATGCAAAAAATAAGCTAGAATATGTGTCAAAAGCATTAGTACAATATCTGACAGCACTTGTGAGAACAGCACAGTTATACCGTTAACAGATTCATTTAAGCAGTGCGTGCAGGGCCGGTGAGCGCTCAGTGTATCTTTTGCTCACTCAGTTCTGTTATAAAAATCTATTTTCTTGTGATAACGGGATTTCGTTGAGACATATTTTCCTCACGCTTTCATTTATATATATATATATATATATATATATATATATATATATATATATATATAATTTTTTTTGCTTGTTAGTTTGTTTAGTGTTGATTTCGTATACATTAAATATGTTTGTATAAAACTTGTAGTAACGGTGCTCATAATTGGTGGGTGCAACTAAATTTTGGCTGATGTGCCTAAATATAAAGGATTAAATTATTACAAAACATATTATTTTATAGCTTACATAATTATAAAAACCATACTTTTATGCCTTCTGCATCTTGGGCGGCTTTTTCAGTCCATTTATAACAATTCACTTTTGTAAAATTGTATTATTATTAGCAGTATTGTTTATTATATGCATAATTTTATTTGTTTTATTTAAAACAAGCTTAGATTTCCCCACCTGTCAGGCTTTAGACCATATAGGGCATAGCATGTGTATTAGGCTATAATCAAGTTTTTTGAACACACTTTGTTATTATTGGTTATTTATTCGTTTGCCGGAAATTAGAACTGAATTTAAAAACAGATTTGAAACAATTCTTTGCGCTTAACAAATTAAATTATGGGGAATGGTTAATAAATGCATATGAAACAGTCCCTTAAAAGTCACGTCTTGCTTTCAGTTTCGGGCTTAGGCCCGTTTCCACTCTCACAAGCGTAAAAAGCCCAAAGTAAACCAAGCCAAGTGAACCTCTTCCACCCGGGCTAGGGCCGGCCAAGTAAACCGTGCCTGAGCCCAATTCAGTGCACTCACACTTCCTAGATCCGGTTTGAGGTGGTTTAGAATATTAATATATTCATCTTTAGTTTTATTTGACTTCCATCATAAAACATTAAGAAGATTATATCAATAAATAATTTAGAATAATGTCACATTCACATTCGTTCATTCGGGTGCTCATGTTGCTCAGAGAAATCACCCCGGCCGAAGGCGTCCCTCACGATCACACTCTCGTCAGTCTTGAATATTAAACAGAGGTAATTGACTAATACTTTTAGATGACCGCTACTAGCGTGCTCGTTTTAAAGTATTTTTAGTTAGTCCCGCTTAGATGTACACCCTTGAGTAAAGACAATATCATTTCCAATTAGAGGTTAGGGCATTATTATAAATGTAACCGACTACTGTACTCTATAATAACATTGGTTTTCACCAAGCCCATGGTTTCCCATATGAACTTAATTTAGAATAATATTACTTTCAAACAAAGGTCGGGTACCCAATCTAGGTTAGCCATACAACTCCTTGTTGTCCTAGACGGAAATTAACGCCCTTTCCACCTAATTACACTTGAATCAATATCAAGAGTCAGTCAAAAATAGAATTAGTGAACCCAATGCTCCATCTCAACTGGCTCATCTACTGACCTGACGCAAGAAGTGTGGAAACAAGAATACAGCATAATCTACTAGAACTAATAATTACAGAGTGAGCAAAATATGTTCAAACATAACAGTTTATTAGTCAGGTAAATGTGTATTATGCCAATTCATTCAGTCAATTCATAAACGATCAAATTCTCAAAGATAAATCCATGATTAAAAGATGCGTACCTGACTTCAAAATATACATAACATGTAAGCGTAAGCTGATCTGAGTAAGCAGAATCGCGCCAAACATTTTTCAAACCTTCCCTTAAGTAATTCAAGAATCCCCTCAAGGAAAGGGGTGTGTGAATAACAAAAGGCATTTGCATTTAGTGCTGCCTGTAGGAAAGGCACACCCTTCACAGCGGTTCAAAAGATGCCTGAAGTTATATATTTATTGTTTTGATTATGTCTATTTCTGAGGGAATGAGACCATTGTACCAGTCGCACTGAGACATTTTAAATGATATCAAACATGATAGATAAAGGCCGTACTCACACTAGGTACAGTTGCCTCGAACCGGGCCAAAGCACACTTGTCCCCCCTCCCGTCTCCCCCGACGGCCTGCGCTCACACCATATCGGGCCTCGGCAAGCTTACGTCATCGCTGCTGCGCTGTTTAGAAGCGCTCTCTATGGCAAGCCTTTTTAGCATTTAAATCTTTGTTCTGACTCCATAAATATATTTAGAGATATCTCTAATTATATTTTGACTAGTCAGAATAACAATTAGAGATATCTGCAATTGCAATTGTACTAGTACGAAATCAGATATTTTACTTTTATTTTGCGTTGGATTCAGCAATCGCAGAATCCCTAAAAACTAGAGGGTCTGGTTTATAATTGCCATTACTGATTATCAAAAAGACTATAAAAATACTATAAAAATAAATAGAGTGAGTGCATTATATTAAGGTTTTATTTTATAATTAAACCAAGCCAGGGTGATGTGAATGACATTATAAAAGTACACTACCATTACATTTGAATACTTACTTGTTGCGTACTCACGACTCTGGAATTTGTTTTCTCTAAAAACTTGCGGAAAAACACTGTGCACTGTAAAAAACAACTTATAGAATCAACCCAATAAAATCAAGGTAACAATTTGCATTAGAGTAGATTCTATCACAAATATTTGAGTAAAAATAGTACCTCAATTTAAGTTACAACATACCAATAGAAATTATGTAAGATATAACTAATATTTATTATTAGTAACTACTTTTAAAAGTGAGTAACATTTACTCACTTTAAGCAGCAGCAGTTCTTCTACTACATTCATATTAATAATAATTAGCCAATAAAAAATTACATATTATGTGTAAGGTTAACTTTTCAACCTAGGTAAAAGCCCCTTTCACACAGTGATACCGGTAAATATCTGGAAAATTTCTGGAACGACTTTACCGGTATATTCAAAAAAGTGCTGTTCACACAGGCGAGGACGTTACGGAATTTTTCCGGAAAAGACCGTTCACACATCCATTCCAAAATACCGGTAAATTCTCACATCATTCACCACAAATGAGCCTTAGACGACTGCGCTTGTATTTGTAAACATTTGACTACATTACAAACTATGTGGATGATCAGTACTGTGAACAACTTCGATGAAAACATATGGAGGATCACTTTCGCATGTCGAGATGTTCATGATATGTGTGTGTGTGCTGGCGCTCACAGGCTGTTTCACAGGCACACGCAAAGCTTGAAGGTAAACAAACAGCGGCTTATCATAAGCATCTTATCGATTATTATTTACACAGTTGGCATTAAGAAGAACATATAAACGTTATCTGACTAACTTCTAGCAGCTAAATGCGTCTGGGAAAATGTTCAAAGGCTTTTATTCTCATAAACTTAGCGGACGTAAACGCATCTGACTGTTCTGATTGGCTAAAGCAGACGTATCACGTCAGCACGTTCTAGACGTGCACGCGCTCTTTCAGGCAATCTTCCTTCTGCATTCACACAGCGCAGCATTCCGGCAAATTACCGGTAATGTTACAACTTCTCTTTCCGGAAAATAGCCAGAACGAATTTACCGGTATTTTCAAAAAGGACCTGTTCACACATACAGACCTTTCCGGAAAACTACTGGCAATTTTCCGGAAAGGTCTGTATGGTTGAAAGGGGCTAAAGTTTAGTAAAACATTGCCAAGGCAGGAAATTACCAGATTGAATCATAACGTATTTGAATTAGGCTTGCCACGATAGACGGTGTTAACGGTGATACCGGTTTTAAGACGCAACACCAGTGACAAATCACTTTTTCACCGTGACACCGTCCCCACATTTGTTTTTTTTTTTAAGTATTCGTTTTTTTTTTTTTTAATTAAAATATTTATTTGAATTAAATGGGAAACATAATTCTAAATAATTTACTTAAGATGAGAGCATGCACTATAATTATCATCTGAACATAGCTACAATGCGTCATATTTCATTTATCACATCAGGAGAATGAGAGGAGTCGAATTTACAGAAAGAGAATGGCGGATGGATAAGTGTCAAAACGCAATGCAAAATGTGCCTGTTCGGCTATATTTTGCAAAAAGAGAACCTGAAGACGTTAATGAGGCAATCTGCAAACTTTGCCTGACAAAGGTGGCAGCAGTTGGAGGAAACACAACTAATTTATACACTCATTTTCAACACTATGTTCAATTATGTGTGGGTCGCGGGTAGATAAGATCAATAGCCATAAATATGCAACGCATACTCTGATTTTTAAAATCACGCGACCATCATCTAACAGTTTATTAATAAATTATCTTTTTTTATTTATTAAAACAAGAGTGATTTAGCAACGCCGCGCCATTAATAAGCCAACTGCAGAGAAACAAAGCAACAGTCGTGAGCACTTTTTCCGAAGTTCAGCTGTTCTTTTTTTGCAATTGATTATTATGCGTTTAATGTTAAAAAAATCAATAAAGAATAGGCCGACAAGAGTGTGGGCTAACCAGTGTGTGTGCGCGTCTTTTATCACTGAGGACGCTCTCTTCAAAAACCGAAAGTTGCTTCGTCTGTCTGGCAATATTTCGGCTTTTAATAAATGAAAAGTTAATTTAGATGAGTCAATATTAAAAATTGCAATAAAGTAACTGAGATGTGCGGCCACACATCAAATCTGAGGTCTGATCTCATCTCTCTCTCTCTCTGTCATCCAGACACAGACGCCTAACTAGTCAAGTCGCAAAACTGAGGCTGGTACCAGCTGACAGGTAGAATAGCTGAAGCCTTTGCGAAATCTGTCAGAATACAGCAATGAAATAAACATGCATAAATGTCTTTGAGCCAGAAAGTCTATCTAGGATATCTCAAAACGCAATTGGAGCCGTGGAGGAGTTGTGTAGTCTTGAAATTATATTATTTCTAAAAAAATGAAAACCAAAATAAACTATTCATTGCATTTTTCGTTTGATAAAAATATACATAAACGAAAAAAAATCAAAGGGTAGCTAGTTTGTTGTAATGTGTTTTAATATTAATAAAAATATGCTGCCTTAAGTTTAACGGTTATACGCCCTCAATAAAAAACATTATTTTACTGTGTACTGGGTTATAATCTATATTTTACAATAAAACTAAACGTAGCATGTCTCGCTGTCATTTAAAACATGTAATTCATAAAACGCCAGAGCTGTGGACCTACAGTATGCAGTGTGTTAACACTGGTGTTGGTCCATTTTACTGCGCACCGAACTCCAATCCGAGGGAGTTTATGTTACTCGATAGACAACATTAACTTGAGAGATTTTAAAAATAAAAGGTATTTTTTAAAAAGAAACAAAGAGCAAATCTGCAACAAATAAAACTAAAAATAAAACCTCCTGCCAGTGCTGTGTGTATTCCGCCACTGACAGTGTAATACACGCTTATGCAGCGCCTGTAACTGCCGCTTTTAAGAGAGATCAAAGCTGGTATCATAACCAAAAAGCAAGATCATATAGTTATAAATATTCCATAACAATACCTTCGAAATGTTTATACATTTACATGTTGTTTATTGAGATTGTGTGATCTGTATATGATGTCTGAACTTTACAGAAGCTGTAAACTGACACGTGTGCGGTGATGTTTAGCTCTGACAAGGCGCTTTTATTCAGCCTGTAGTCTTAACATTTTTTAAAATAATGTTACATTTCTTAACATTTTCATCATTATTTTTTATTTATAGTTTATATATAAAATGAGTGCCAACTTGTTTAGTTGTGATCATTATGCAAGGATCATATTTCACATTCGGTTTTTTCTTTAATAGCCTAGATTCGTTAATGATGTAGCCTATTTTATAAACGGATTGTTCATATCATAAGGACTAAGCTGTTAATATATAATATAGGCGTTTATGGTTGTTATTTGTATGGTTCCAACTTCCACAGTTTTTTCAGCCTGTAGCATTGTTGTGTTTTATTCGTTATGTTAATAAAAGTTATGTGTTGTTTAATAACAGTGATTTTTATTTATTTTTTTTGTAGTTTCCTTTTTGTTCATTCAAACAATTGACGCCGAATTGGCAATTCCCGCAAAACTGAAAGTTCAAGTATTATTCGCAAGCATTTATAAGCTATTTAAAAGCAGAAAAAAGAGGAAAAGAAGAAATGCCCACTCCCACGGTGATACCGGTATAACCGGTGTTGTCACATGTCGATTAACCGGTGGGGAAATTTCGTCACCGTCACAACCCTAATTTGTATTGATTTTCAACTGGCTCACGGTGAATCATTACACCCCTACTTACTCTCCTTCACCTAACTCCCTAATTAAACAGGGTTCACCACAGAGGAATGAACCACCAATTACTCTGGCATATGTTTTATGCAGTGGATGCCCTTCCAGCCACAACTCAGCACTGAGCAACACTTATACACTTTATCATTCACACACATTCATATACCTCTGCTAATTTAGTCTACCCAGTTCATCTATATCGCATGTTTTTAGACTATGGGGGAAACTGAAGCACCCAGTGCAACATGAGGCATGAACATGCAAACTCCACATAGAAATACTTCCTGGCTTAGCCGGGACTCGGAACTAGTGACCTTTTTTGGCAAACCATGAAACTTAAATACAATTTAAAAAGTAAAATTAATATATTATTAAATTGAATAAACATTGATGTCTATTAATCATCATTGTCATATTGGTTGATTTTACAGATGAATTACGGAAGCCCAATTTATATTTATTGTTGTTTTCTGTGGTGTTAAATTGAAAGTTATTATTTTTTAAATTAAAAAGTTTAAAGTTATTGATCTGCCCCGCTTTATATTTGATTTGATAGTCATTAGCAAGTTTAACAAAATTGCATGGATGTATCTAACAACAGACCCTCTTTGACAAGAACAATGGTGCGAAGAAAGAGGAAATGAATGGCCGGGGAGATGCAGGAAAAAGTGAGGTGGTGAAGAAGGAGAGTTCTAAGAAGATGTCAGTGGAGAGGATCTACCAGAAGAAGACCCAACTAGAACACATCCTTCTCCGCCCAGATACATATATTGGCTCTGTGGAACCTGTCACTCAGGTGAGAGAAAATTTATTAGGATGATGATTAAAGATCAGGGGTCCATTCTTCATACATGGATTGCTCAATTAGCTGGATTTGGTTATTGATCATTTGACTCATAGTTTCGTTCTTCAAAATTCATTCAAGAGCAACTGGTCTGGAAGCTCTAACCTGCTCAAGAGCAGGCTTATTTCATATAAACAGGATTAGATTGTGTCATTTCAAGTAAAGGTGATACTAAAAGTATGTAGCTACCTACTGCTGATATTTTCTTACAATAATAACCTATAGGATATATAACTTTAACGTTGGGAAAATAACAAAACTTTCAAAAAAGAATTACAGATATCTTTCCAATATCAAAACGTTTTTTTTTTAATTAATTAAGCAGCAATTATGACACCACAAGGTTAAAAAACTTGAATACGATCCTAAAGAAAATCCACTCTAAAAGTAAAAATAATAAATAAATAAATTGCTAAATACTCTTGACACATAAAAGTGTAAAGCTTGCAGCCTACAACAAATGTAGAAAGTCATTGTGTATTATATTTACCAAACCTTTTACTATGAATTGTATGTAATTTTGATCACATAGATGATTGAATATTAATCAGATGATCAGGTCAATCATGTCATTCTGATCATGAATTTGAGGATAGGTAGGTCTGTCCTTCACAAGCAGGAGCACAAACAGCGATTTTAGATCATTTAATAAGTTTTTTAAAATCTGATTTAGAAAATTGCAAACTTGAAAACATGCAAAGACAAATATTAGTTTAACAGGTTTTGCTTTTTAAGCAGAATAGCTAAGGTATATAAATAATAGAATAAAATAAAAGGTGCTGTATGTAAGTTTTGGACTTTTCTAAAGCATAAAAAGACAAAAAAAAAAATTTTTTGCAGATATTGAAGAAAAATGTCAAGTGAACATTCTTGTTTATCCAAAAAACATTGCTGAAGTCAGATATTCTGTGAAAACGTGTTTTCCATGCTGGAACGCTGTTTTGTTTATGTTTTTTTTTTTATCTGCCCAATGCCAGGGGTCCATTCTTTTTACCTCGCTTAAATGATCTAAGATGATTTTGCCGATCCTGGATCTTTTAATCTTGATAACTGATCTCTGGCTAATTTGGTTCTTCAAACAAGTTTGCGAATCAGATTAGATTGTCTGGATGAACTGATGTGAGATCGCTGCGTGTGTTGTGAAGGACAGATCTATCGATCCTCGAAATCATGATCAGCAATGCAACGATTGGCTGACGGCACAGCAGCGTAATGACATCATCTGATTAATATTCAATTATCCATGTGAGCAAAATTACATAAAATTAGCAGTAAACGGTTTGTTAAATATGACACGCAATAACTTTCCACATATGTTGTGAACTGCAGGCTTTTTTACACTTTCATGTGTCAAGAGTATTTATCATGTATTTCAGTGCATATCAATGTATTTAGTTCTACATTTAGAAAATATTTTCTTTATTACAGTAGCCGTTTTTTTAATCGCTGTATGGAATAACTGGATGTTTACAAAAGCATTTTGATATTGTTAAAGGTGTCTGCAACTTTTGTGAAGCATAATCACTGGCATATTAACTGTCAAAACATGTTCATGACTGCATTATGGATTATTTCTTTTTTTAAAAAAGTCACATATTCTGCATTTCTATTATCATACACAAATTGTACTGAAGCGATCTAAAAAGTTTATATCAATAAACCTTCTCTTTGTACTTTCATTTCGAGGGTGCAGATTGCATAAGTTTTGTTAATATAACTTTATTTATTTTATTAATAACTATAACTTTATATATAAAGTAAAAAATTTTTTTTACTATTTTCCCAAGTGTATATAACTACTACTGTAAGAAAATATCATAATTCGGTACTTTCTTTATTATCTTTGCTTGAACTTACCCGATCTAATCCTGTTTCTATGAATTGAACCTGCTTCAGATCAGGTTTGAGCTAGCAGAATTGTTGCTATGACAACAACTCTCAGATCAGCTTTGAAGAACGAACCGATCCTGGATCGTGTCAAATCGTCAATATCCAAATCCAGCTAACTGAGTAATCCACGTACGAAGAACGGACCCCAGCTCACCCAATTATAATTCAGCATTCAATGTTTTGATCCAAGAATGCAATACCTAGTTTAACCACTGGGTGCCAAACTTACTGCATCTTTAAACTGAATCCAGACCCATTCTAAGCATGATTGTGTCATTTCCCTCAAATGCATTACATTTATTTATATATTACTCAAATAATTGTGTGTTTTACAGCAAATGTGGGTTTTTGATGAAGAAATTGGAATGAACTTGAGAGAGATTTCGTTCGTCCCTGGATTATATAAAATCTTTGATGAGATCCTTGGTAAGATTACTGTATTTTATATATGTGTGTGTGTGTGTGTGTGTGTGTGTGTGTGTGTGTGTGGATGCTTTACCTGGCAGCTCTGCTTTACCTCTTTAGCTTTTGAAATCATTTATTTTACTTCCCTGTCCAGCATAGTCTTCAACATTGGTGGAAACAGGTCATACATTGTCAAGTGCAAACAAGTCTTAAGTTCAAGTTTAGACAAATCAAGTCAATTCAAGTCAAGGGTTTATATATTATGGCTGTCAAAATTAATTAATCATGAGTTTATCACGTGTTAATGCAAAGTAGTTTTAACTGCATTAATATTATTCACAACCTGTCTTGTTCTGGAGTAGCTGGTCTGTGTATTCTGTGTGGAACATATTTCTTTACCACTTTTGGTCACAGTTTGAGTTTGTCATTAGAACCATTAAAGGTGTTTATTCAAATTAAAATTCACCTAAGTCTGTTGTACTAATCATTTCAGTTACAGGCTAGTCAAACATTTGTTACCAAAATATAGAACTATTGTTTTATTGAACTATATTGTTAATGCGCTCCTTATTTCCTGAAAGTCAGTTATTAAATCAGTCCAATGTTATTCCTTCTAGTCTGTTTTCATTCTACATGTATGATACAAATTCACTTTTATGCTTTTAGGTCCCTTAAAAGGTATTAAAAGTCTTTAATTGCTATTTTTTTGCGACGTATTAAAGTTCAAATTTGAATTTAATTTTTAATTAAATAAATTTTTTTACTATTAAGATGCTGTGTAGTTTGTGAAATCAATAAAATCCTGCTTGATTTGACATTAGATTTGACATTTGTTTTGTGCAGTAAACAGGGAAATACTGTTATTTCTTCTATTGTAGACACCAACTGCTGGATTAGCATTTTATTCAGCATATGAGTAATGTTTTAGTTTAAGAGTAGTTTCTTACAATCAGTATTTAGTAAATAAACTATAAGTTAAGATGTGTTAATGTTTAAAACCCAAAGGGGCAATGAGGTCTTAAAATATATGAAAAGAGGCTTAAAGGTACTGGATTTCAATCTCTGATTTCTGTGTATACCCTGTATCATTGCTGGTTTAATTTCTGACAGTTACTGTTTTTTTTTTATACTAACTACTTCTGGCCCAATTGAAAAATCAGTTCCAGTTTTTTTTATATGGCTTCCAATATATATATTTTTTTGATGAATGAACTAGACTGTTACTTTTACAATCTCTACAATCACAACTAAAATGGACAAAGGTCTGCTTTTGCATTTTCTTTGTTATTAGTTATTGGTTGGAGCATATATATTCTTTAACAGTTTTTACAATCTCTAGAGAAAATAACTACATTTTAACATCTAAAATGTAATGCTCAGAAGGCTATGTTACTGTTGTGAAGTTGAGAGGTCTATTAGCAGTCTTTATTAGACAGTTACAAAAAAGCACAGCATCAGTATCAAAGGGCAATTAAAAAATCAAAAACAACAGGCAAAGGTCAGGGCAGGCAGCAAAAAAAAGTAGAGAAACAATGCAAGGGTCAAAAATAAAGGCAATGCAGCAAAAATAAAAATGTTCAGAAATGACAGCAATGCAAATCAAAACTTTGCAGAAAAATTAAGGAAATGTAGGGTTATAAATACATCTGTAAAAGATGCATGAGGGATTATTGGCGATTAAGTCTAAAATGATGGCTCCCTCTGGTGGTGCAAGGATTAAAGATCAGGGCTTTCATTTACAACAGAATTCTATTCCCTGCGAGAGGCTCCTGAAGCAAAAAATGAAATTGGCGTCAATGTCTACTGCGTAGTCAGGGGGTCAGTCTTTCCAGACGTGTGTTGGAAATTCTCAGTAAACTGGGAAATCTAGAATATATTTAGCATTAACCCAAGACCGTTCCTCTGTTTCATAACACTCCCAGTCCATCAGATACTGGAAAGTGCCACCCTGACGCCTGGAATCCACAATCTCTTAAGAGATTAGCTTCGACATAGATAGGCGGGGGGTCCACTCTTCGGTTCCCTCCACTGTATACACATCAGATGGAACTTGCATTTTTTTGCCTTGATGAAGAACGTGTCCTCCATTGAATTGGAGTATATAAGGATGTCGTCAATGAAAATAATGAACATGATAATGATCCAGCACATTGTGGAAGATGTTATTTATGAATGATTGCAACTCAAAAAGACTTTTGGCAAGTCTTAATGGCATTTATTCATTCATGTTCTCTTTGGCTTGGTCCCCCTATCAATCCGGGGTCGCCACAGAGGAACAAACCACCAACTCATCCAGCACGTTTCAATGCAGCGGATGCCCTTCCAGCCGCAATCCATCTTGGGAAACATCCACACACACACTCATTCACACACAGTCATAAGCTGCGGCCCAAATGACACACTATGCACTCATGCACTATGTATGTACTTATGCACTTACACATTCAACAATATAGTATGTGTATGTAGTGTCTTCCCAAATGGCACAAAAATGTTTTTTTTACTAAACGGAAATTCAAACCGTTTCCTTGATGACGTTTGACGGTTGCCAAATCAGTGAAATAAACAACCGAATTATCAAATAATACCTGCCATGAGTATAACCGCATTTACCATCGGAAGGTGCTATAATCACTCTCATAGGAGAATTTTGATTTCACCTTCCAAAACAAATAAAGATATCCAACATGTGCGCCCGATAGCTCCACCGCTTCCGCTACGTGAGTCGTTGAGTGCTTGAAGTGTCCATCATTACACACTTCATTTTACCGGCTGAATGAGTGCATCATCCGGGTAATTAAAGTGCACTTATTATTTTTAGACTTTTCAGTGTGAACACACTACTTACACTATTTATACTACAAAATGGCGTAGAATAGTGCATAAGTATGCAATTTTGGCACGCAGCTATACAGTCAGGACAATTTAGCCTTCCCGATTCACATAAACCGAATGTCTTTGGATGTTTTTAGTCTTTGGACCCTTGTGTGGTGCTGCATCAGGAACTAAATCAATGGCACAATCACTTGAACAGTGTGGTGGTAACTGAGTGGCTTTCTGTTTGTTAAAGGTTTGGCTTAGATCTGAATAGACAAGGGCAATCTGATTCTTAGTAGATAAAGATGATTTAACAGTTGATGATATGTTTCTAAAGAGGCTGTAGACCAGGGGTCACCAATCCTGGTCCTGGAGGGCCGGTGTCCCTGCAGGGTTTAGTTCCAACTTGCCTTAACGCGCCTGCCTGGATGTTTTAAGTATACCAAGTAAGAGCTTGATTAGCTGGTTCAGGTGTGTTTGATTAGTGTTGGAGGTAAAATCTGCAGGACACCGGCCCTCCAGGAACAAGTTTGGTGACCACTGCTGTAGACGTTGATTATGACAGGATACTCTCCAAAATATTTTCTGACCACTCTGCCAGGACATGTGAGGGTCATAATGGCGTAACCAAGGAAGTCCTAAGACTGCAGGGTAAGATTAAATTACATAAAAATTAATGCTTTCGTGATGTAATGCTCCAACTTGCAACTGAACTTTCGTGATGCTGTAACAAATCCTGTCTTCACCCATGGGGCGACCATCTAGTGCTTGCACTGCTAGGGGAACATTGGGACAAGAGTGGGACATGGAACAAGAGTCAGATGGGAGTGAGTAATGAGTCAAGTATGGTAAAAGTTATGTTTTTATGAGCTATTGTGATGGGTATTCACCCACTGGAATTACTAGAGAAAGGAGGAAAAGTGGTCACAGTATCTTGATGGCTTGATGGCTAGCATCTTGATGCTGCATTTCAAAACATTTCCATTGTTTTTACCTGCCTGAGTCTTGCATTGTTTATAGTTTTTGGGTTCTTACTGCCTGTTCTGGCCATTTGCCTGCTACACAGATTACACTTGAGCTCCGTATGCTGGTTTTTGATCCCTGCCTGTCTGACTATTCTCTTAATAAATACTGCGTTCAGATCCAGCCTGTCTTCATGTCCCCCCTCCGCAGCACATATCATGACATTAGGATACGTATCATATCATGATGTTTTTGGTGATACATAGACCTCAGTCTGATCCAACCTTGTCTTATGATTTGCAGGACAGTGTTAAGGGGTGGAGAAAAAAAAACAATTTATTGATTCTTTCTCTATCGATTCTGAATTGATTCTTAAAAGTTTGATTTTGTATTACAATTCAAAGATCTATTTGCATAGAAGAAGGAAATAGGAATAACCTAGGAAAAGAACTCATTCACAATTGGATAAGAATGTGAAGTCCTTTAAGATACCCACCCTTAGTTAAGACCCCTAGTTAAAAGGTTTTGATAGCTTGACTCTTGAAATTTCAGCAGCAAATGTCGCAGTAGCATTAAGTTCCATTAGTCTCTAATTTACTTGAATTGACTTAGTACTGATTCTTATAATTTGTAGAAGCATTGTTTAATATAAAAATAAGGTGCTTAGTGTAAAAGCGTTGTAAATCTGACTTAAGTAAAAATATTCGGTTTTATCATTCATTTAACAAAATGCTGTCATTTAAAAACATTAGGATGTTATGCAGTTAATGCAAGACCTTCGATTGCAAGGTCTCCTTGATCTGGAAATACCTGTGATATTTCATGCTCTAACATGATTTTCTTACCCATCAGTCAATGCAGCTGATAACAAACAGAGAGACAAGAACATGACAACCATCAAAATCACTATTGACCCGTAAGTGCTGTTTTAATATTCACATTTGCTCTGTTTAAAGACTGTTTATGGGTGTTAGAAATAAACTTCACATTTCACTGTTCATGTGCTTTACAATTTTTATGGATGGATATTTGGGTTTGAAAATGCCAAACGGTACTGGGTAGGTTAATCGAAGACAGAAAGAAATACTACAGTCCATGTTTTGATATAACACTTAAAATAGAAGTAAATGTAGGAAAACTGGGACTCAGCACATCTATCTTTTGGTGTCTCTTCTGTCTCTTTGTGTTGTAATGGCCTAACCTACCCTTCTGGTTCTAATAGAGAGTCCAACACTATCTCTGTGTGGAATAATGGAAAAGGAATTCCCGTGGTTGAACACAAAGATGAGAAGATGTATGTTCCTGCACTGATCTTTGGACACCTGCTCACCTCGAGCAACTACGATGATAATGAGAAAAAAGTCACAGGTAAATCTTTAGTTCTACAGTTTGTTTTTGATTGTAGTATTCAGCTTATTGTCTGCAACATATTAACATTGTTATTTTAATGTGGTTATTATTTACACTCAAAATATATGAACGCAACACTTTTGAATTTGCTTTCATTTTTCATAAGTTGAACTTCAGTAACTCAGTAAATTCAGTATTCTCTCAGATGCTGTTCACAGATTTGTCTTAATCTGTGTTAGTAAGCACTTTTTCTTTACTGTGTAATTTATCCACTTTAATGGATCACCATTTGTCTCATGCAATGCAACACATCTCCTTCACTAAGAGTCAATTAGCCTGTTGATTGTGGCCTGTAAAATGTTGGTTTATTCTTCTTAAATAGCTGTGTGAAGTTTCTGGATAGTGGCAGGAACCTTGCATTATCATGCGGGACCTTAAAAGTCGTACATTTTACGTGATAGTGTGATATTTACTGGATTAAAAATAGTTACGACTTGCATTAATCTGTCTGTGCATTTTCTTGTTCAAATGACAGTTTAGAACATGCGTTAGACTCATACTGGTCAACCCTCCCCTTTTTCCTGGGATTCTCCCATATTTTACAGTTCTGTCCCGCTATGATCCTGTAAAGGTATTTTCCCTTATTTCTCACGTATACAAGTCTTTCTCTGCAGCCAAGCCTCCCTTTACGCAACCCATACCGCTGAACCACAAGTGGCCGCCCCTTGCTCTTAAATGCTAGTCTGTTCTGTGCTCTCCCTTTGTTAGGCACGAAAACACTTTAAAATAAACATAAAAACTGCGCGATTTTATTCCTTTTCATTACAGGTGCCGTCGCCCCTTCATATGCAATCCTCAAAACCGCTGAAAACAAGTCCTCAAAATCCTCAAAACAAGTCATACCGCTGCATGACTGTTAGCTGAAGCGCTCCAAAGTGATAAATAAACGCTGTTTCCCAAACGGATTCTGTACTCGTGATTTGAAGCAGAGCAAAAGTCTGGGTTTTGGTTGCATGTTTAAACAGATATACACATAATTAATAATAATAATAATATTTAAAGATGTTGATCTTGGTGTTTTTTTTTTTTTTCAAACAAAAGTAATTTCGTCCTAGATGAGCATAAAAAGTTAGGAAAGCAGTCGAATGCTTTCATTATAATGTTAGATGTATGCATTTTTAGAGTGACCTGTTATTTAATGTAATCAAACAAAAATAAAATCTAAATAAATCATTCATTCATTGCTCTTTAATCAGAATGTATACGTTATACAGTGATGAAATGGCTTATGAGATTTGATTGTATTTCATTAAAATAGCTATTAATTTTAATAAGCTGAACTGTTTGCTAATTAATTTGCTGCTAATGTATACTATTTATTTTTTCTTTTGTAAATAATATTAAAACATTTTACTGACTATTTAAATGTTTATTTACAATGAAAAAGCTCCAAATGAACATATTTTGTAATTTGGGGATTTTTTAAAGGGGGCTGGGGAAATCCCTTATTATGGAGGGCATAACCCTTATTTTCACATCCCAATGTTGACAGGTATGGTTAGACTGAGTGTATGTATGTGTACATAGGTACATATGTGTAAGGGGTGTAACGATATTAAAACCGAACCGAAATATCGCGATACACTAACCACGATACGCATCGCGAAACTCTCATGGCGTACCACGGTACTTTCACGCCCCCTGCTGCCCATTGTTGAGGTTGACGTCACTTGTCTCTAACTAACTAAACCAATTTAAACATCTTTATTTTATCAAATTTGATTAAATTGTTTTAGTAATGATGAGGTTTTGTTCTAAATATACTCTAAAGTTAGTATTTTCCAAGTGCATGTCATGTCATGTGACTTGAGTGAGCATCACACTCGTTACTACTGTACGCAGGATGGCTGCTTCACATAGTACTGAGATTGCAGATCCCCCAGACATATTTAAGTCATCTGTGTGGGAACATTTTGGTTTTCCAGTGGAGTACAGGAATGGAATTCATGTTGTAGACAAAGCGCACGCCTATCTGTTTTATACTCATAAGGAAAAACATTTAAAAAGTGTAGTAATTTCACAACGTGAGGGTGTAAGCAAAAGACTGACAACAAAAGTGATTTAATGTACAAAAGTAAACCAGAATAATTCATTTATTTACTTGTTGGCTTAGTCCCTTTATTAACCCAGGGTCGCCACAGCGGAATGAACCGCCAACTTATCCAGCAAGTTTTTACGCAGCGGATGCCCTTCCAGCCCACCTCTAGGAAACATCCACACACACATACACACACACATACACTCATACACTGCGGACAATTTAGCCTACCCAATTCACCAGAACCGCATGTCTTTGGACTGTGGGGGAAATCGGAGCACCCGGAGGAAACCCACGCGAAGGCAGGGAGAACATGCAAACTCCGCACAGAAACGCCAACTAAGCCAAGGTTCGAACCAGCGACCCAGCAACCTTCTTGCTGTGAGGCGACAGCACTACCTACTGCACCACTGCCTCGCCACCAGAATATTGCCCAAATATATACAAAAAAGATAAATATTTACACTAATAAAAATAAAATAATAAAGTTACAAATTCAAATAAAGTATAAAACAAAAATGAGTTAAACTCGAGCAAGGGGATGCAAGTGAAGCGAAACAAAAGAAAGAAATATAACAAAACAATTCAAACTCATGAATAACCCCTTACCCCCTAAAAACTAATGAAAAGAAAAAAAGGTCTTCAGCGCCATATTCTTCCCTATACTTAACTGTAGAATAAAATAAATACAAAGATGACCTTTACCTCTTATCTGATGTCTTTAACAGTACATTTTCTACGTGTTTGCAAAATGGAAATCGTATGACATCTTCCCTATCCACCTTACTCTGAGAAAAGAGTGAACTTGAGGAGATACAGCTTAATATTGTCGGGAAGGAGCGGAGCCAAAAAATAACATACAAATAAATTTAAATAAAAATGTACAAACCTCACAAAATTTCTTAAAGTGGGCAAAAGTAATGCAAAATAATTTTGCCCAAACGAAAGTTAAACAAAAACAACGAAAATCATAATCATGTCAGAAAAATACACGAAAAACGAGATCAAAGGAAAAAGCGCTCTCTCCCGCTCTTCCTGACATGCTTTTTATATTCCCGCACTACGTTGCCAAATTATGTTCCTGCGCTACGTCGCCAAATGATGGTAGATCGGTCACCTGACCAATCAGCTGTCATGAAGGCGGACCTACAGAAATGACAGGCATCAGCTGTCATGAAGGCAGACCTACATAAATGGCCGGCATGGAAGGAGCGGGAGATAGAGAGAGATCGGGAGGCAAAAATACCGCTGGCTACAACCCTAACATTAGTTTCAGACACAACTGCGATGTATTTTACTGGTGAATATGTAGTGTAAAAACACTTTACAAACACATTATATGTATATTTGTCATTAATTTAAACGGAATCTTATCTATCTAAATGAAACCTTAGATAATCAAAAATGAGCATCATGTCTGTGTCTGCACAGAGATCAATCCTCTCACCTGAGAATGTGAATATAATGGTGTTTTTGAAGAAGATCTTTCACTGGTCTACGCTGCAGTTATTTATTTAATTTTAGTTTACTTAGTTAAGATGGCTGCAATAAAGAGAATAGTATTTTCTGACTAGTCTATATTGGAGGTATTTATTTAATTTTAGTTGTTTACTCAGGTATCCTGACTGTACTAAAATGTGATGACAAAGTTAATAAAGAAAAAGTTAAGATGTTCTTGCTATTAAGGGAATCTGTTCCTTAGCATTGCTGTCAACATGACATCAACCCTAATCCCACCGCAAACAGAAACCGAACCGTACCAAACCGAACTGCTAAAAAAAACGGCTCCAAAACCGTGAACTGAACCGAACTGAACCGTGCCTTTGGTGTATCGTTACTCCCCTAATATGTGTATAGGTTTATAGGTACATCTTACTAGTAACAGGTTAAACCCCTTTTTTGTGACATAAATTCAACAAGGTACTGGAAATATTCCTAGAGAGATATAGAGATTTTGAGAGATTATGTAGAGATTTTGGTCTATATTGACCTGAAAGCATCAAGCAGTTGCTGCAGATTTGTCGACTGCACATCCATGATGCGAATCTCCCATTCAACCACATCCTAAAGGTGCTCTACTGAATTGAGATCTGGTGACTGTGGAGGCCATTTGAGTACAGTGAACTCATAGTCATGTTAATGAAACCAGTATGAGATGATTCGTACTTTATGACATGGTGCATTATGTCCTGCTGGAAATAGCCATCAAAAGATGGGCACACATAAAGGGATGGACATGGTCAGCAACAATACAATTGGTACCAATAGGCCCAAAGTGCACCAATAAAAAATCCCCCACACCATAACGCCACCACGACCAGCCAGAACCATTGATACAAGGCAGAATGGATCCTTGCTTTCATGTTGCTGATGCTAAATGCTGATTCAAATGTCACAGCAGAAATCGACACTCATCAGTCTACAGAACAAACCATCGTTATACAATAACTTGCCTAATTACCCTAACCTGCCTATGTTAACCGAATTAACCTAGTTAAGCCTTTAAATGTCACTTTAAGCTGTATAGAAGTGTCTTGAAAAATATCTAGTAAAATATTATTTACTGTGATCATGACAAAGGTAAAATAAATTAGTTATTAGAATTTAGTTATTAAAACTATTATGTTTAGAAATGTGTTATGTTCAGAAAAAATATTTCTGTTAAACAGAACATAAACAGGGGGGCTAATATTTCAAAGGGCTAATAAATCTGACTTCAACTGTATATATTTAACAGTTTTACAGATTTTACAGCAACATTAACATGCTATTCTGAGAATTCTCCTGTCGAAATTAAATATAAATAAAATATCTCATCAAAGCAGGAAATGATCAAACTCTTAACTTACAGAGAAAATAACTTGCACTGTACCATCAAGGTTTTTAGCAGAATCTTCATACAATCATTGTACGCAACCTGCAGCTTATGGATGGCCTAATTTTAAATCATACCACAAAGGGACTTTATATAAAGAATTGCATTATGGTATAAACAGGTTTACATGCTTCAAACACACCTAAAACATTTTCACCAGCATATAACTTTAGACGTTTTTTGTTCATATCATTATCATCAATCATATCATCAGTAATGATATGTCTAAAATATTAAACAATTTTAGTAATGTTTAAAATGTGCACTGGAAGCTGGAAAAACAATATTTCTATGTTCTTTGGTTCTAAATAACATGACAACACTCTTTTCAGTATAATATTGCACATTGACATAACTCTTGCCATAATCTGCATTAATATTATGCTTGGCGTTGGTTAACTTTCAGGTCAAAAAGCAGCCCTTGTCCAGGCCTAACAGCTATAATATGCCATTATTATTATCCTTAGCTTTTTTATTCCGAGGCCATACTTTTGCAACAAGGCTTACTATATGCTTTCTTGTTAAAGCAAGTAATATAAGATCTACTAGCCTTATGCAATGATCCTACAATATCTTCATATATTTCACAAAAGTCACCTTACACAGGATTGTTTTTAAATAAAAGTAGTAAGATTGTAAAAAAAGCAACAATTGCATATTTAATATAATTTTTAATGACTATATGTCATGCTAACTGGAGATCCAACCCTCATAAATCACTAGAGAACATTTACTTTTTCTCGGACTACAATTCTGACAATATATGAACTACTACAACTCCTTTCAGGCACCACACACACCCGTGTCCCGGTTCTCCATTGATTACTCACACACAACTGGGAGCTACTCAAGACTGATTACATGGACCATATGAACCGCACACACATTCACTGCTGAGTCTTGTTAGTACATACCATGTAACATTACAAAGTGCATTCCGTGTTTAGTCTCTCCGTGTTTTGACCCTTGACTTTTTCGGTTTATCCTGCTTGTCGCCTGTATCAACCATTTGCCTGTAATCTGACTACGCTTCTGGATTTCCCTATATGCTACCGTTTTCTCCTGATTGTGACCATTGCCTGCCTGATCATTCTCAGTGTAATAAAGTACTACACGTGGAATCTCAACTCCGTTGTCCAGCATCCTCAAGTTACAGAAGACAAAACATGGATCCAGCAGAAATACAGATTATGCTTCTTTGCCAAGGGGAGTGATCTATTGAAGAGTATGGAGGACTTCATCATATTTAACATCAATAAGTGATTTGTGCGTCATGATATTTTCTCGTGGAAGACTTTCTGAATCACACTATTCATGTATGCCATTACATATTCCCACTATACAATGGATCAATACATTAAACTGGTACTACAGCTGAGTGGGTCCCCTTTTACTGTTGGTTAGGTGGTGGAGGAAACCATTAAATATTTTTGTGGGGCAAAAGATTTATTCATTTTTTACTGCAAAAACCAAAAGCCTGTGTGCATCAAAGCAGCTGAAGTATGATGAACAGTACATAAAATATGGATATGGAAATATGGATGCATCATGATTAACAACAAAGCACGTGTATTCTGAGGTCCTTGCAAATGACATTTTAAAACCTGTGAAACTGGTGCGTAACTTACAAAAGAAACATCCAATGTTTAAAGATAAACCAGCTGACTTTTTTCGATGTAAAGAATCAGCATTAAGAGGTCAAAAACAAATAATGACAATTCAAACCACTCTGCCAGTAAAAGCCCACTCTGCTTCATATGAGGTTGCATATTTAGTTGCCAAGGCCATAAAGCCTCATACAATTGTAGAGAGCCTCATTTATCCCACTGCAAAGGTAATCTGTACAACTATGTTTGGAGATAAGTATGCAGACAACCATAAGCCGACGTATTAATGAAATAACATGCGACAACAAATGTCAGCTAATTAAAATAATAAGGAAAGGGATTTTTTTCCCATAACAATTAGATGAGTCGACAGACATCTTAAACTAATCTCTACTTCTTGTATTTGTCCACTACCGTCATGAGAGAAAATTGCTTGAGAGTCTGCTATTTTGCTCATCAATGAAAAAGATTTTTTTTTTAAATTCAGCGGTCAACTGAATGTACTTGGTCTTTGTCGGCAACAACTGTGTCGGTGTGTTCACTGATGGAGCGGAGTTCATGTTAGGGAAAAATAAAGGAATTGCTGCCTTGGTTTGTGAAGTAGCTCTGCATGTTTGTTTCACCCACTGTATGATTCACAAAAAGGTTCTTGCAACAAAAACACACCCTGCAGAGTTGAACGGAGTGCTTCTAACAGCAACACAGATTGTCATTTTCATAAAGACTCATCCCACAAGTTCAATGCTGTTTGCTTTGTTATGTAAAAAACTGGGGTCAGAATATGAATCGTTGCTTTTTCACACTGAGGTTAGGTGGAGTGTCCTTAAAATTAAAAACCCCTGGCCTAGATCCCAACCAATTCACAACATGGTAGTTCCGCTGCCAGTTCAGCTAAGCACAAGATGGATGCCACCAGCTCTCAAGTCCACAAAATGGCTGCCTTCACTCTCCCAGCTCACAAATTAGATTCATCCAGTCCTCCATGTTACAAGATGGTAAGCGCCAATCTGCCGTTTGCTCAGAAGATGATGTCCTGTCCAAAGTCTAGTCCTGTCATAAGGGGTGTAAGTTTTTCAAAGTGATGACATGCCAACTGAATGATGTCTCGCTTGAGTCTAATGTGCAGATAAAATTATTAAACAGCATGGTCGTCACTTTACCACCTCTATATTTCTATTTAACCCCCTAAAAGTTTTGTGATTAGCTCTTGACCTCTGCACTACTAATATATGATCTCAGTCCCCTTTAAATGTGATATGAAAATGGTTTTTCATTTAATCAGCAAACCACAGCTGTGCAGAGCGTTAGTACAAGGTGTGTTTATCGATAAATTACAGAAACACATGTATCACTCGTACCCCAACATCATAGAGGAGCAATTGGGTTTCCCCACACTGTTTCCTCTGCATTTCGTTCATTATCACAGCTGTTTTCTCCAGTGACAATTTAACCCTTAACGAACATTTTGATATGTGTATTTCAAAACTAACTATAAATATAAAGCATACTACAGTGCATGTAGCATTAACTATATCTATATATTTATTTAACATGTGGAGTTAATTAGGCCTGGGTGTGGATAGAGATTGCTAAACACCTTTTAACAAGGCTATGTAGTTTTGTTTTTGTTTTAGGAATTGCATATTTCATCTATGTGTTATTTTTGACTAATATTTAAATTTGTTGACCTGAAACTACAAAAGAGGCAAACACCTTGGTATATAGACTTGACAATAACTTTTTTGATCACCAGCCACTGTGGCTAGTAGTTTTTCAAAATTACTTCCCACTCGCCCTTTTTCTAGCCACTAGTCAAAATTTTCAATGGCCCATCAAAAAAAAAAAAAAAAGACAAGTTAAAAGGTATTTTTTATCCACACATTTTAAATAATGTATCAAAACTCTGTCTGTGAATCTAGAATTTCAATATTTCATTTATCTATTTTCTTTTTGGCTTAGTCCCTTTATTAATCTGGGGTCACCACAGAGGAATGAACCGCTAACTTATCCAGCAAATGTTTTACGCAGTGAATGCCCTTCCAGCTGCAACCCATCATACAATACGGATAATTTAACTTACCCAATTCATCTGTACCACATGTCTTTGGACTTGTAGGGTAGACCGGAGCTCCCGGAGGAAACCCACGCCAACACGGATTTTAATATTTTAAAAATGTATAAATGTATAATGAGCAAAATTCAGTGTTATGCAAACAAAAAGAGCAGTATGAAAAATGTGGATGTATTTTATTGCAGTTCGAAATTATTTAACAAAAGGTGGTTGACTGGCAAATTGTGCAAAAAAAATCATAATAATCCCTATAAATATTTTTTTTCATTGTGTTCTTATGTAAATGTCTGCTTTCAATGCAGGTTAGGCTACTGTATCAATAATCAGAAAAGTGACAGGAGCAAACACAGCACATGGTTGAATATACTGCAGCATTAATGTAAAAATGAACTTTAACCCCTAATTTCCCAAAGCATCTCTCAGTGATCGCATCATGTTCAATACCATCATCCCCCGCACACCACTAAGGTTTGAAAGGAAAAGGCACGCTCATGTTTTACGGCATCTGGCACTTTATATTTTGCAATGTCTCGTATCGATACAAGCAGGCAAAAGATTTAAACACATGGCAAATCATTTATTAGACTCTGAGTTGAATCTTTCCTTTTAGAATCAATAGTTTTAGACATGGTGCACTTTCAGATTTAAACCTCAGCTGGATGTTTTCTTAAAGCTGTTACACACTGCATGGAAGGTAATTTTCAAAAACCCACAATAGGGCTTTTTTAATTGTCAATGCAGCCTCCTTTTTGGTTTTCTGTGAAAAAAACTGTGAAAGAGTCATTGTTAAAATTAAAACATTTGTTTAGTTAACTAATGGCTCATAAAGAATTCTCTGATTTTTTAGTTGGTTGTAGCTTGTTTAGTTATTGTTGTTTGTATGTGTGTGTTCAACAGAAAACAGAAGCTTAAAAAACAAATAGCTTGTAAATGATTTTGTACATTTTCATTTTTTGGGTTAGCTTCTCTTTAAACTCATCAAGTTTGTGTTTTTTAGGTGGCAGAAATGGATATGGCGCTAAACTATGTAATATATTTAGCCTAAAATTTACAGTGGAGACAGCCTGCAAGGAGTACAAACGCAGTTTCAAACAGGTACAGTCATCTTGCTGATTTGCAATACAGGAAATATTTTGTGGTTGTGATTAAAGTTCAAGCCGTCTTGATGTCTTGAACATCTACTTAAAGCTTTCCCTTTTAAATTTCTTCCAAAGACATGGACAGAAAACATGGGGAAGTCAAATGAGGCGAAGATTAAGTACTTTGATGGGGAAGACTTCACATGTGTCACTTTCCAGCCTGATCTGGCTAAATTCAACATGGAGAAACTAGACAAGGACATTGTGGCTCTTCTTACACGCAGGGCATATGATGTGGCTGGCTCTTGTAGGGGTGTTAAAGTCATTCTCAATGGAAAGAAGCTACCCGTAAGTCATCTTTTTGTAGTAAAGAGCTTTCTTGACAACAGAATATTCTTTTATTCTAAAAAACATTCCTATACAGTTGTCTTTTTAATGACAAGACCATGTCTGTTTTTGTTTTGTGCTACAGGTGAATAGTTTCCGCAGTTATGTGGATTTCTACGTAAAGGACAAACTGGATGAGACAGGTGTTGCTCTGAAGGTGGTAAATGAGACTGTTAATGAACGCTGGGAAGTGTGTCTCACCATGAGTGAAAAGGGCTTCCAGCAAATCAGCTTTGTCAACAGCATTGCCACCACTAAGGTCTCTGAAGCACACAATTACTTATTCTGGAAACTAGAAATGGTTAAAATCATTGATTTACTGAAAAATGACTGCTTAAATGTCTCTGTGACTGGTCTGTCTTAAGCCTTCTTGTGTCTGCTATACTGGGGCCTCATTTATAAAATTTTGCATAAAATATTTTTACTCAAATAATGTTTTTTTTTTCCCTTATGATTATAGTATCTTTACATTTGTAGCCACAGCTGTGACATAAAAAAGAAAGAAAAAGAAAATTCATGCTGCAGCACTGAGTGACATTATAAAGAATTAGTCCAGTATCAAGATAGGGGCAAAAAAGATTGTTTATCTGCAACTATATTTATTCGTATCCTAGGCTTGATTTATTAGAAAATTGTTGAACGTTGTTTGTCTTGTTTACTTCTTGACAATTATTTTTTTATTACATTTTTTCAATAATTTCACCTTTTTATTTTACTATTTTACTTCACCATTTCTGCCATGCTGTTACATAGCTATTAAGTAGCAATATTTAAGTTAAATATGTTTAATATCCATTATCTGCAGTCAGCTGTCTCTAAAATATGTACGCATATGTCAGAGTTTGAATCCCAAATTTCATCACCCATCTTTTGCACAGGATGTGGCATACACATATTTTAGAGCCTGTTTTGTTTGTATGCAACAGTTATAAAAGAAGATGATTATGCTTATGATTATTACTTATGCTGATTCTAAAATAAAACACATTCCTAATGCTAGAGAACAGCAATGCTTTATTTTGCAACTGGGTTTAAAGAGGGTGATTTTAAAGATTTATCTTTTAAAGTGTGTTTAATTTTGCTCCTGGAAGGCCAACATACTGCATATTTTAGCTCCAACCAGCTTCTAAACATTTGAAACCAATTTTGCAATTGTACAAACACTGGAATTAGCTAGTTAAAGTCTCTAAGGTTTGTGTAATTGTAGTAAACTCAAGATTGTGTCCCTCCAGGAGCAGATTTGGACACTCCTGTACTAAACTGACAGCAAAAACACATCATTATCTGCAATACTCATTATGCTCAGTACTTATAAAGGTGTTTTTGGTCATGTCTCTCCAGCTTTTTTAAATGATGTGGTACTCATGAGCTTTGTGATATTTTAGGGAGGAAGACATATCGATTATATAGTGGACCAAATAGTGGGGAAATTGATTGAAGTTGTGAAGAAGAAGAACAAAGCCGGAGTATCTGTAAAACCATTCCAGGTAAATTTTTGCTACTCATTACCCCCTTATAATAATACTATCATATTCAGTATTACACATATATTCAGGGTCTTTGGTTTTTCATTCTCTGAAATTTTGGTGGCTCTGAGATGTTTAATTACTATGTTTTAATTATTTGTTTTGTTTATTTCAGGTTAAAAACCATCTATGGGTATTTGTAAATGCCCTTATCGAGAACCCAACCTTTGATTCTCAGACCAAGGAGAACATGACTCTACAGACCAAAAGCTTCGGTTCCAAATGTGCTCTCTCGGAGAAATTCATCAGAGCTGTGCGTGATAATCTCTTAACTTGATTCTCATGTTGTGATTAATCTTTTATTATACATAAGAGGTTGCATTTTCTGTGCACTTTACATTGCACTACAGCATTTAGATTTTTTAATGTGTTATTACAACTGAATGATTTCCCTTCACAGGCCACAAACTGTGGTATCGTGGAAAGCATTCTTAACTGGGTGAAGTTTAAAGCTCAGACACAGCTGAACAAGAAATGCTCCTCTGTCAAACATAGTAAAATTAAAGGTATTCCCAAACTAGATGACGCCAATGATGCAGGTGAGCTTATAGCAGATAAACTTATAGCTATATCTGTCAATTAGATTTGCACAACATGGGTCAAAACATATATTTCTGTTTTTTTGTTTTTTTCATAAAGCAAACTGAATAGATGATTAGGGCTTGCAAGGCTCTTTGTTTTATGGCCAATCACTATTCAATCTTTGAAGACATGATGGCTGGATTAGTAGCTGCAAACAAAGTTTATTCATTTAATTCATATAATTTATTTTGTACTGCAGTTTGAAACTTAATGTGAAAATGATAATATATAATATAATATGTACTCTGATTTTTTATATATCATGGTCATAGCTGTTCTGCAATTTTTTGTCATTTGATAAATTTATCTAAAAATTATGAAAATGAGAGAATTGGTGCTAAAATGTGTTTTTAACTTTTTGAAGTTTTGTAAAACTGCTATTTTAAATGTTCAGTTAATCTGTGAGTAACTGTTTCTCTGCCATATAGGGGGCAAACACTCTTCAGAGTGCACACTGATCCTTACAGAGGGAGATTCAGCCAAGTCCCTGGCTGTATCTGGTTTAGGTGTAATTGGTCGGGACCGATATGGAGTGTTTCCCCTTAGGGGAAAAATCCTCAACGTGAGGGAGGCCACACATAAACAGGTAAACCTATCGAAATCTTAGCATAGGTCCGATTCCGATTCTGAGGTCACGATTAGATTCCAAATTTATTCTTAATTTAAACTTTTCCTATTTCTTTTTCTGTACATTTACATTGGTTTTAAAATATATTTTTTTTGCATAATAATTGCTTAATAATTGGAATCTCTATATTTATGACAGTATGTCATCTTAAAAAGAATTTGTTTGATTAAATAATTATTCCGAAAAACAAGCTCCAAATGCAAAAAAAAAGAAGCCAATTACAAAGAGCAATTATAAAAAACAAACATATTCCACGAAAAATGATATTTATTTTCCCCACAAAACCATCCATCACAATTTGTTATGTGTTTATAACATTAAGAAAATGTAGAGTTGAAGTCAAATATATTAGCTCTCTTGTGAAATCATAATTCTTATATATTTCCTCACAAACTATTTAACAGAGAAGATTTTTCTTAACACATTTTAAACATAAAAGAGTTAATCACTAATTTATTCAAACTAAATTTTTTTGTCTTTGCCATGATGACAGTAATAAATTTTTTACTAGGTATTTTTTCAAGATACTATCATTCAGCTTAAAGGGCCGTGCTAAAAACTTAATGATGACACTTTGTACTGGCTGGTAAAAACAGCAAATCTCTATGCTGAAAGTTTCACAATGATCTCATCGCCGTGACTTTGCTTCAAAATTTCTTTTTAACTGGAAAAGCTAATTTGATTTAAACAATGCAAAAACAACCAATTTTCCTTTTTAGTGAAATATATTGGTCCTAATAGGTTTTTTTTTTAGCAATCTGTTAACATCTTAAAAATGCGGTTTGGTGTTTTGTCACTCTTCAAAGCATTAAGCAAGTGCGGTAGGCCTAGATCACATTCATTCACAACACATATTTGCTGAACACAAGCCGCGAACAGTGATTCTGTAGCATGCATATGTATGCCAATCAGCACTTTTTTCTGTTTAAAGGTTGTGTCGCAATCTAATTTGAATACAGAATAAATTCTGAACTTTTGAGAATCAATACAGATTTTCTGTTAGAGAATAAATGAATTGTTAGAGAAGTAATTTTTTCTCACACCCCTGAATTGCATGGGATTATTAAACACTAAGTATCATTGGTTTTGAGTTTTTTGTCTTAAAGTTGATCTCTTTTTTGGTTGTAGATCATGGAGAATGCGGAAATCAACAACATCATCAAAATTTTGGGTCTTCAGTACAAGAAGAGCTATGATGATCCAGAGTCCCTGAAGAGCTTACGCTATGGAAGGATTATGATCATGACAGATCAGGTGTGAATCTTTAATTGTTCTTCATATCACTATTTTTTAAAGGGGGTACATTTTTGCATTCAGAGCGATTTACATTGTTATACAGAGAATGTTGTATTCTCATGCAAATCATAGACCAAGTGCTTAAAAAATATTTGCTCTAAGAGTATTTCTTTGGCATAAATCATACTTCCAGTTTGTAACAAATTTTGGAAAGTTTTTTAAAATTACCTTATATGGCTTTTCGTAGTAGGTGTGCACACACACATGAACAACAGCAAGAGCATTCCCATCATCTAGCTACACTAAGATAAGGAAGAAGATAAAGATGCCTTTAAATACATGCTTTTGGTTGTAAAGGAAAGTTGACAATGTTTAGTCACAGTTACTTTGAAGAGCTCGTATTTTACAAGATGTAAAATAAGTCTTTTGCGTTTCCAGAATGTGTCATTCAGGTCAAAATTCTGATCAGATCACTTACCCTTTTTTGCACCTGTGTTTTTAGTCAATGCAAGGCAAATTCATTTATATAGCACATTTCATAGTAGCTGAAGGTGGATTAATTTTTCTTTGACTGACCTTTTAGAATTTCTAATTTACGTAATCCTAATGATCTGAGTAATCTGTTAGGTTTGTATTTAGTGAGCATTTGGGGATTTTTTACTTATTTCACTCAATGCTTCATATTTCTTTAAAAGTTGCACTTAAGTCTGAGCTGTATTTGAGTAGAAGATGCTAATGCAGCAGTGTATGATTCTTGTAATCTGACCCTCAAGTACCTTTTGGTCTTACACCTTGTTTATGCCATCGGTTATTATGCTCTTTTTTAACAGTTTTAAATAAAAAAGCGCTGGTTCTTCCTGACCACTCTTAGTACTTTTCCCTTTAGAAAAAGATAAACCGGGGTCAGATGTCAGCATAAAAACAGCAAAAAGTAAACAGCTACTCAGACACAATGAAACAGAGACCCACCGTCTCAAATAATATAGTAAAATATGAGCCACACATAAAAGCTGTTATAATGTTCACTGTGCACACACACAAACACATGCACACACTTAACAGATGCTGTTTTGCTCATCTACTCATGCCAAATGTGACAGAATTCCCATCAAATGAGTACATTTGTTGCTGTATAGAGATCCTTTAAAGATTATTGTTAAAAATAAACCTGATTTCACATCCACACTATGCAACTGTGGTGATTTCAGTAGTAATTACGTAGCTCAGAAAGTGTAGTTTAAAATGCTATAAAAATTAATTAACTTAATTTGCAAATCCTGCCTTGTGGACAAGATATAGGCTATGCAGTAATACTGAGACATGCTAAATATGTGATTGTCAATCAACAAGTGGGTGGGGATAACTGCACTGGGATTCAAAACTGCTGAAATTTCACAAAAGTAAAAAAGAGAGCTGCTATGTTTATATCACTCCAATATGACACACTATACCTACCCCATTTCAGTCCAAACATCTTCCAAAGGTAAGGGGGGTTGGGTCTTCTTCAGGACCTTTTGTCTTTCTGTGGGATCTTGAGCAATCTAAAGAGACAGGACACTTCTGTAGAATGTCCAAGTCTTATGCATAGATCAGGGTAGGGAGCACAACTTCTTGGTACACTTTCAGCTGGGTGGTCCCTGGGCCCCTGTGTTTCCAAACATTGCCTTGCAATCTTCCAAATGCTCTACTGGCCTTAATGATGCAGCAGGTGACTTCATCATCTATGAATTCATTCCTGGACAGAGGGGTGCCAAGATAGCTGAAATTGTCTACAGCTTTCAGTCTGACCCTTCATTGTAATACATGGTCTCTGACAGAGTTTTTTCAGGGGGTGGCTGGTGCATGATTTGTCTTTGTGATTTTGATGGTGAGTCCGAAGTTATCACAAGCTTTGGATAATCTACAGCATGGCTGTAAACATCAGACTAAATAATGTTGTTACCAGCCCTGTTTTACTCCATTAGTTACAGGAAAGGCATAACAGAACTGGCCATCATCCTGTACCTGAGCCATCATCGTATCATGGAACTGATAAGTAATGGTGATAAATTTCTTTGGGCAAGAAAATATGCTCATAAGCAAATTTGCTCTGGCAGCAAAGATAATGTCAGCTATTTCGCATCCACCACAGAAGCCACACTGATTTTCAGGTAGGGCTGCACAATTTGGAGAAAAAAATCAAATCTCTATTTAAAATTGTGATTGTGATTTGAGATTGAATATAGTTTCATAAAACAGCGACAGGTTTGATGTGGTGGTTTTAACAGCACCAAAGAAAGACCAAGCATAATCACAAAAAACACTACACAATGCTACTGTTTATTTAAAGCTATCTTTTTAATCCAATTTAATAAATTATATCTAAAATCTTATGTAAAGATTCATGAAACCTTTAAAACCTTTACATTTAGATTGGGTTACATTTTTCATATTGATTTCATGGAATTCTCAGTGCATTGACAATACTTTACATACACAATTCTAGATTTTACTTCAAAGCACAAGAATTCTTGTGTTAAAATGTATCATTTATAAATATATCTATATATTATTTGGAATACATTTTTTTCCTTTAATACAAGGAGTCAGATAAATGAACTGTACCTTTAATTTTACCTGCTCAAAGAAAACACTCTTTTTGAATGTTTCAAACAAGTACATGCACAGAACAACATAAGCATTTATAGCAAATAAACTAAGGTAAATATTATCCTGCTTGCTTTTTGAGTATTGTCGTGCGAGATCTTAAACGCCAATGATTGTTCATTTTGTTCCTGCACTTAACAAAAAGGGCTGCGATTGGCTCTTTCAGTAAGCGTGGCTCTGGCGTTATTCACAGATGAGTGACGCGGATACAGATAAACGGCCGCGGATAGAGTCTATAATGTGCGGTTATCACAGCTAAACCATTATAGACGCTGTGGAGAAAACTCGTGCTGCAGAGTAACACGCTTGTGTGTGTGGGTCCACAAGAGTCACTGTAACAGCCGAGAGAGAAGAGAAAAAGTTATCTCACGCAAGCAGGTGAAAGGTCTACACACTCAGAGAGAGAGAGAGAAGCAGAGCAGAGAGAGTTCACAGCTTTCATTTTCTTCATTGCAGTGAAATAGGGGCTCGTCGGTTCTTCTGTAACAGTTGTCTGCTTTTTAAGTAACGTTAGTTGGATTGTTTTAATTTCTCGCACTCGCCTCCCTCACCATAGTGATAATCAAAATAATTTAAAAAATCGCACCTTTTCAAATTGCAATTTCAGTTTAAAATCGATTCATCGTTCAGGCCTACTTTCAGGCAGCAAACCCTGTTCTAGATGGTTGATCAGATGATTAAGCAAAATCCTGCTTATAATCTTACCGGCCACTGACAGGAGTAAGATTTCTTATCACAAAAAGGCCTATTACCTTTTTACTTATATAAGTAGTCAATTGAGGCATCCTTAAACTCCTGCAGAATAGTCCTATGATTGAAAGTGGAGGGTAGTGCCTTCTGCTTTATACAGCTCTGCAGGAATGTCATCTGGGCCAGGAGCTTTGTCATTTATGGATGATGGTCAGTTCAGTACTGCATTGAAGTGCTGTGCCCATCTTTCCAGAGTCTGGCCTTGGTCCGTGATGAGTGTAGTCCCATTCATGCTGAGCAGCGGAGATGACCCACAAGGCTGAGGACCATAGATAGCTGTCAGGGACTCAAATAAATTCTTTGAGCTGTGTGTGCCAGCATATCTCTATCTCATCTGCCTTCTATCTGAGCCATGAGTCTTGGATATTCTGTAGCTTGGATTCGACCTCCCTACAGATGTTGAGAAAATCTGCTGAGGGTAGATCATTTTGGTGGCATCTATGAAGTTGATGTTTCTTGGTTATGGATTTATATTTGTTAAAACACTTTGAAGACCAATCAAATTAATCTTTATTTCTATAGAGCTTTTTGTACTATAAAAAATAAAGTGTAGATTGTGTCAAAGCAGCTTAACATAGTTGAAGAAAAAAAAAATCCATAACTATATTTTAACTATATTTGTGGAACATTCCAGCAAATTTGGCAGACAAGAAATTAGTTTTAGAATGCTAGTGTAGTTAAAGTTAAAGCTGATTCAGTTCAGATTAGTAAAGAATTTACTGTTAAAATGTAATTATAAATAAAACTTAAATTATACAAAAACAACATTAAAGGAAAGTGCGCTTCCTTCTGCTCTTTCTGGCATCCTTTTATTGTGGCCGTGCCAAGTCACCCAATCATGACGGACCGGTCTCCTGACGAATCAGCTGTCTGTGTTGGAGGACCCAACAATTTGACAGGCACGGAGAGGGAGAGAAAGAGCAAGAAAGAGAGAAAGCAAGAACGGGAGGAAAATACTACCAATACACTACTACGGACAGAACACTCTGTATATGCACCACACACTTTACCTAAACTCCATCTTACAAGGACTCAAATAAAGAAACATGTTTAACTGTGAATGTACCACAAATCATGTTGCACTATTATTGGTGTTCAGTGTTTGGAATTTCAGCAGTTAAAAATAAACCACAATGAAATGAACTAAAGGTGACGCGGTGGCGCAGTAGGTAGTGC
Organism: Danio rerio; assembly: GCF_052040795.2. Taxonomy (NCBI): domain Eukaryota; kingdom Metazoa; phylum Chordata; class Actinopteri; order Cypriniformes; family Danionidae; genus Danio; species Danio rerio. The sequence continues at coordinate 18,974,311 of NC_141039.2, read as the reverse complement.
TGTCACCACACAGCAAAATGGTCACTGGTTCGAGCCTCGGCTGGGTCAGGTGGCGGTTCTGTGTGGAGTTTGCATGTTCTCCCCACGTTCTCCCCAGTAGTAACCAAGGGAATGCTGTTACTGCCAAATTTCTATATGCTTCCTCAGCTGGAAGTGAATGAATTTGCATTTTTAATCTGCACAGAGATGAATAATTGAATCTGCATTATTGTTCTAGGTTTGTGCCAGTATGTTTTATGTAGCATAATTTCTCATAGTCTGGTTATGTTTTTTTTTTCACTTCATATTTAGGATTTATACAATTTATTATACAACTATAATAGATTGTATACAATTATACAACTACCCAACATGTTATATGTTGTTGGTTTGTGTGAATCATGATTAAATCATGCAGTTGTTCACCGTGCAGTATTAAAGCACATAACCACTTTTTATGGTTTCTAGTAAAAACCATGAAAAATCTGAAATTATCTAATTCAACCGGCTAGTTTGCAAGTGGGGTGGAGGGAGGTGGTTCTTGAAGAGGTTCGCTGGCATGTGAAGCAGGCCTGGCAGAACCTGTATCTGTTGGACCATATTGGTAACCCTAAGGTGTCCTGAGATGGGATGGGATTGGGCCAGATCCAGTACCGCCTCGGTCTTCAAGCGAGGTAAAACCAGCAGTGGTTTTTCCTCCTCAGCTTTGCTATCCAGTAAAGCAGGCCATTCTGCCAGGTTGAGGTTAAGATAACTGGCAGATCTCACACCACTCCCACCTCGACTGGCCAGGCATTGGGGCCAGCTGAAATGGTTACATGGCAGGCAGGGACCTGACGGGTGTCCATGTAGACAGGAAGGTCTTTGACCCAGCCTGGGGGCCAAGATTACTGCCTGTACGAGACTAAACACACTTAATCAAATAGGGCCTGGAACAGTTTTTTGTTGATCTTGACTTCTGCTTCTGGGGCTCCTTCTAGAGTGGATCTTGGTGTATGATGCAGCCTGACAGAGAGGTGGGGGTGTTGGAACTTTTGTTGGCATGAACTCATCAGGTGGAGAGGGAGCCATCAGCCTGCTCACGGGTCGTTGAGGGCCCTCCAGCTCACCCTGGTCATTTCACTCCTTCCTGATGTAGAGTCACATCTGCCAGTTCAAATATCTCAGCGAGCTCCAGGGGGATTAAGGGGTTTCTCATCCTGACTTTTCGGCAATTGGATCGGAGAAGCGCCTGGAGCAATTTGTCAAGGACCACCCGTTCTGCTACCTGACTAGGCATTGGGTCTTTCTCCAACAGCCAATGTCTCATATGCCATGTGAGATCCACCGCTTGGGTGTGGGCTGGTAGATGGGGCTTATACATCCACTCAAAGAACTGTTGGGCCGCACATGTGGATGGCAGTCCCATATGGGTTAGTATTTCACATTTCAGGGTCAGAAAGATGGTAGCTGCACCAGCGGAGAGTGAAAAGTAGGTGCTCTGAGCCTCATCAGTTAGCAGGGGGGCCAGTCATCGACATTCCACCTTTCATGTGTAGTTGTGGTTTCAAACATTTGGAAGTAGGATTTAGTGTTATCATAAGGGGTTAGCTTTGGCCCAAGGGTCTGGTAGCAGAACATGTTGCGCGTCTGGTCCTGACGAACAGCCAGATGCTCGGCCACTTGCTGCTGGTGAATGCTGACCACAGTGAGTAGCTGGAGAAGTTCATCTATTCAGTAGGGGGAGGGAGTGCTTGCCTTTTTTTTATTCAATATTGAGTAGGGGTCTAAGTGTCAGTGATTCTTCACGCTTTTGCCCACATACTCCACTAGTGTATAGGGGTGAAGAATCACACGATAAGAAAACCAAGTTTAGACCTCAGAGGATGTGCTTATTTACATCAAGGGTGAATGAGTGCAAGATCCCAAGGGGTGCTCCAGTGGGTGGTGTGCTCCTGTTCGTGGGGTGCTCAGTGCCTATGAGGAGTGTCTGGGAAGCCAATCAGTCACCAATTGCTGTTTGGAGAAAAGAAAGAGAAAATAAGCGTTATTGCTTCTGGTTTTCTCTGTGTGGCTTATGTAGCCAGTCTTAAATGATTTGTAGCTGGTGCTGATTAGTTGTGAATAGGAGGGCCCAGGTGTTCCTTGTTGCTCTCCAGGACGATACTTATATCTCCTTGGGACACTCGTCACAATAGGTGCGTCCCAAATTACATACTTATGGACTATTCTACTCCATTTTGTTGTATAAAGTGTAAGTAGTGCATTTACACTGAAAATTCAAAAAAGCACTCATTCGACCGGTAAAATTAAGTGTGTAATGTTGGACACTACACATACTCAACGACTGCAATTTTGCTCACGTAGCAGAAGTGGCGGAGTTATCGAGTGCACATGTTGGATAACAATATTTATTTTGGATTGTGAAAGCAAATTCTCCTATCAGAGTGATTATAGCGCCTCCGAATGGAGAATGTGGCAACACTCATGGTAGGTATTATTTAGTACTTTGTTCATTTATTTCACAAATTTGGCAACCGTCAAACGTCATCTAGGAAATGGGTTTAATTTCCGCTTAGTAAAAAAACATTAGTGTTGCATTTGGGATGACACTACATACATATACTATGCTGTTGAGTGTGTAAGTGCAAAAGTACATACATAGTCTGTGAGTGCATAGTGTATAGTGTGCCATTTGGGACGCAGCAAATATATGTGTTATAATATATCAGTTGTGAGTAACACACAACATTAGACAATGTTGAAATGATTATTATTGTCATTTTCCATAGACATCAGTATGTATTTTACAAACCCCACATTTTATTTTACTAGTAAATATGTGTACTCAATTCAAACCTCAAATAGTACCTTACTTAAAACACTGATCATTTTTGACCTTTGGCAAGCAATTTTTGCGATCTTGTCTTTCTCTGAAGCTCTGTTAAGCTTGCATGCTGATGACTCAGTACTCAGATCTCATCTCAGAAGAGAGACATCAAACAAGATGATCAAAATATAAGGGAAAAAGTTGGTTAATGAAAATAAAGTAATTCATTGACTGTTGTCACAGAGCTCATTAACTAATGTTAACAAGGACAACTTTGATTTTTAATAATGCATTAGTAAACACTGAACTATGATTAATGAATGCTGTATGAGTATTGAAGGCTAGTATATCAACTAATAACTAATAGAACCTCAAATTATCAAAGATCATATGTGAAAATTTTATTTTGTAAATATATCACAGAATGAAAGTTGTTCTTACAAAAAAATATACATGTTCTGCAGCAAGTCCTGTTGACTCAGTATTCAGATCTGCCTGCATTTAAAAAATAGCTAATTTTAAAGCTGTTTCTTCCTCTTAGAGTATTAAAAACTAAAACATTTCAGGGATACTATGGATGCTGAACTACCTTATAGGTACTCAAGATTAACATGATATTGGGCAAAATGAGCTTGATACCTCACCTTTTAAGTAAATGTGTCTGTACAGCAAGCATGCACGACCTATTCCTCTTTTATTTCTAAACAGGATCAAGATGGTTCTCACATAAAGGGTCTTCTGATTAACTTCTTCCATCATAACTGGCCATCCCTGCTGAAGCATACCTTTCTGGAGGAGTTCATCACACCTATTGTGAAGGTATAATGATTGTGCAATGAAAATGTTTAGTTTATCAGTGCAGGTTTTTATACTTGTTTCTAAAACTCTTTCCTCAGGCCAGTAAGAATAAACAGGAAGTATCATTCTACAGCATACCAGAGTTTGAAGAATGGAAGAAGCATACAGAAAGTTATAAAACTTGGCACATAAAGTACTACAAAGGTTGGTTTTCTGTTTCTATTAGTCTGCATTTATAAACAAGTGGCAGTTTTTGGCTAAATGTTTTTTACATATTTGTCAGGTTTGGGTACCAGCACAAGCAAAGAAGCGAAGGAATATTTTTCAGACATGGAAAGACATCGCATTATGTTCAAGTACAATGGTACTGAAGATGATGCGGCCATTACACTGGTTAGTTTATTCACTAATTATGTTGATGAAGTATTGCATTTGTTCAATAATTAACTGCATATTACTTGAACATAATGTCTGTAGGCTTTCAGCAAGAAGAAAACGGATGACAGGAAAGAGTGGCTGACTAATTTCATGGAGGACAGACGACAAAGGAGGATGCATGGACTTCCTGAGGTAATGCATTCATTATACACTCCATGTCAAATGAAAAGTATTTCCAGTTGTTCAAGCAAACACAGCGTATTAAGTATTATGCTTATGGGTATTTACAGAAATATTGTTTAGTCATTATCACTGAGATGTGCATGGTACTAACACATGCACAGGTAGCTAGTCATTTGTTTGCAACACTGGAGTTAGCTTTAATTAGACCTTTAAGTATTTAAGTATTAATTTACTTAAAATCTGATTAAAATGTAAGTATTAATCATTATTTGTTTTTGAACAAATCAAGCAACATGTATTAATTATAGTAATGAGCACATTTTTCCGTTCCCACTAGCGCTGCACAGTTATATATATATATAACATCATATACCGTTGAAGTCAGAATTACTAGCCCCCCTGTTTATTTTGCCCCCCATTTTTAATTTTAACTTAAAGATTATTTTAACACATTTCTAAACAAAATAGTTTTAATAACTCATTTCTAATAACCGATTTATTTTATCTTTGCCCTGATAAAAGTACATATTTTACTAGATATTTCTCAAGACACTTTTATATAGCTTAAAGTGACATTAAAGGCTTAACTAGGTTAATTAGGTTAACTAGGCAGGTTAGTGTAATTAGGCAAGTTATTGTATAACGATAGTTTAACCAGGGGTTTTCAAACATTTAGAACGTTTAACTAGAATGCATTAACTCTACATGTGCCTGAAAGTTAGCTGTGGAGCTAACGTTTATCATATTCACTCTAGTGAATGCATAAAAATTGTCATCATAATTTACTCGAGTGCACGACTTAATAGGTGCTGGCACCCTGCCCCACAGTTTGAAAAACCCTGTTGTAGACTATTGAAAAAATATATAGCTTAATAGTGCTAATAATTTTGACCTTAGAATGTTCATTAAAAAGATTAAAAACTTTTATTCTAGCCCAAATAAAACAAAGACTTTCTCCAGAAGACTCCAGGGACTAATAATTCTCACTTTAACGGCATATATTGATATATACAACCTTTAAAACGCTTACATTTAGATTGTGTTACATTTTCCACATTAAATTTTATGACATTCCCAGTGCATTGACAATACTTAAAACAATTTTAGGTTTTTCTTCACATAACTCTTGTATTACAATGTATCATTTATAATTTTTTTTTATTTATGTATTATTTATATAAATAATACAAGCAGTCAGATATATGAACTGTACTTTTATTTTGACCTGCTAAAAGAAAACATTTATAGCAAATAAACAAATATAAATATTATGTCGCTTGCTTTTTGAGCATTGTTGAGCGGGTTCTTAAGCCCCTGAGATTAATAATTGTGTTCCCATGCTCAACAGAAAGGCCTGAAAATGGCTCGAACAATTAGTGCGGCTCTGGCATTATTCACCCATAAGTGACGTGGATACAGATAAATGGCAGAGGTTTCAGTCTACAAACTAAAATGGCAAGAATGTACGACAATTTAAGCTTAGAAAGCATGTAAAATATATTATAACAGAACAAAAAAAAAGCTAGGGAATTTTTCCAAAAAAGTGAATTATTTTATGAACTGATACACTTTCTTATTTTCTCATTACAGCAATACTTGTATGGCACATCAACACGACACCTGTCCTACAATGACTTCATCAATAAAGAACTCATCCTCTTCTCCAATTCTGACAATGAGCGTTCAATTCCATCACTTGTTGATGGTATGTATTTTCAATTATGTATTTTTTTATCAATTAAACTTAAAGATTGTGTGTTTCTAATGTGTGTTTTTTTTATTAGCTGAGCAAATTTATATCTTTTGGAATAACTGTGTCCTGGGTTTAACTGGGTTTCTAAACTTCATGTTTATGTCATCTGCTGTATGCAGGTCTAAAGCCAGGCCAGAGGAAGGTGTTGTTTACCTGTGTAAAAAGGAACGATAAAAGAGAAGTCAAAGTGGCCCAGCTGGCCGGATCTGTGGCTGAGATGTCTGCATATCATCATGGCGAGGTTTGTAGCAAAAAATTCTTGACCATTGTACCTTTTATCATTCTACCATTTTTTTACCATGGTCATCACTAGGGTAAATAATTGCAATTTTTTGTTTGTTTTTGTGAAGTGCCGATTAAAGGTTGATTTATTTGCTTGGTTCTTGAAAAACACATTTTACACAACTGTAAGATATCATGGCAACTGTGAGAATTTGGGGTGATGGTATGCCGTGAGAATTCCTGGAAGCAAGAAATTTTATTTTTATTTAAGTTAAAAAATAAGCAAAGTAAGAAGCATGACCTATTTTGCTCAGGAATCAAGCACAAGATTATAAAGGGAGCAAATCATGAGGTGATAGAGAATGGGCAGGGCAAGTAGACAACTAATAATAGGAAAAAATGAATGGTGTGGCTAAACCAGGGGTCAAGTCACCCCTGGACTAGACAGTAGTCAAAAGAGCACATGGCAAAAAAAAACAGCACCATGTGCTTATAGAACAAGAACATAGGCGTAAACTACATGTAAACATGAGCCACGTTCTACACAAATGAAACCTCAAGATACAAAACAGCATGCGAGACTAGAGCACATGGTGAGAGCCATGCTCTCACAAATGTGCCAATGATGTTCTGGTGCAAACTGAAACCGAACATGACTGAAATTGCGAGACATCAAACAAGATCAAAATACAAGGACAAATGTTGGTTAATGAAAGTCATTAATTGTTTGTCATTGTTAACTCACAGAGCTCATTAACTAATGTAAACAAAAATAACGTTTGTTTTTAATAATGCAATACTGAACTATGAGTAATAAATGCTGTATAAGTATTGAAGGTTAATATATTAACTAATCATAACTAATAGAACCACAAATGATAAAGGATCATATGTAATAATTGAGTTTGGAAATAGATCACATTGAACAGAATGAAAGATGTTCTTACAAGAAAATATATCTGTTCTGCAGCAAGCCCTGATGATGACTATCGTGAATTTGGCCCAGAACTTTGTCGGCAGCAACAATGTCAACATCCTTCAGCCTCTCGGACAGTTCGGTACCCGTATTAATGGGGGTAAAGATGCTGCCAGTCCTCGTTACATCTTTACTATGCTTAGGTAAGATATTATTCGTTTTGATAATGAATTGCAAAGTGAGGGGCCAGCCTCCCCCTCACTTTATCCACCTATATATATATTATACATATTTTAATACATGTTTTAATGCCCATTCTTATAAAGTAATTAGAAATAATTATGTCAATTTATCAGTACATTCATAAGCACAAATGAGTTATGTTCATTATCAATTGTTATCAATTTTGTTTATATAGGTACATTTAGGTAGGTATAGGCATCAAGTAGCTCTAGTGCTTTTATTGACAGTTTAATTAATACCTTAAAGGGTTAGTTGACCCAAAAAGGAAAAAGTACTCACCCTCAAGAGGTTTTAAACCTTTATGAGCTTTATGAGAAGTTAAACACAAAAGAAGTTAATCCAAAGAAAGCTGAAAACCTCTAAGAAACGTATTTCAAACAATTAAAGGGTTTATCCATTTGACACCTGCTTTCATTTGATTTGTTCATTCAGTATCACATAGTTATAAACATTAATGTTAATAACTATAATATTGAATTTATAACCCTATATGGCACACACGCACTCACCAAAATTGTTAAAAAGAAAACATTTTTTTCTTTTATCACTTAGTCCATTGGCCAAACTGCTGTTTCCTGCTGTGGACTCCAGTCTGCTAAAGTTTCTATATGATGACAACCAGAAGGTGGAGCCAGAATGGTACATACCCATAATTCCCATGGTACTGGTAAATGGAGCTGAGGGTATTGGGACTGGGTGGGCATGCAAGATTCCCAATTATGACCCACGAGAGATTGTCAACAACATCAACCGTATGCTCAACCATCAGGATCCTCTACCCATGGTAACACATTTTAATTTAAACTTTAAATTTTGAGTGTGAATCCAAATCCAGACCTTTATGAGTTAATAAATTTAATTTACATTGATAATTTTTGTGTGACTTTGTTGTCAGCACATTCAGCTATGTAAAGAAGAAAGTATTTAATAAGAATATTTCATTCATTCAGATCTAGGATGTGTAATTTTAGTGTTTCCTTTATTTTTTGAGCAGTGTACATGTAGATCATTTAATTTCATCATTAATATTGGAATGTGAAGAGACTTTCAACCAGTGCGACATAACATTTTTCTGAGGACAAACACCTATTGCAATTTAAGTGTCAGTAGCACAGAGGACCTGGTTGGAATCCATGCCTTAATTGAAAGCTGTGCAAAGTGAAAGCATGGTGACCAGCAGTGCACCTGATGTGGTGTCTCTGCAGCCACGTGTTGATAAGAAAGGAGGAAAAGCCACAATATGAACAATTGCTGCCCAAATAGTGTTCCTGTGTTTAATCTCTGTTTTATTCTGCACTGAAATATGAAGCATTGGAGTGCACAAATACTTGCCACATGCTTAGAGAATGCAGAAACAAACATGTTATTCAGATACAGAAATAGCATAAGCTAAGATTAAAAATTATGTCTGATAGCTTCTGTTAGCTGCATGAAAAAAAGACTAGGCTGAAGACAGGGAATATATATTGTAATATCTGCTCGCTTTTTCATACTTTTCAAGTCATACTGTTTTGTTTGTATTGTGTGTGCGTCTATATACATAAAAACAACACATTAACAAGTTTCAAATAATGACTCTGACCCAAATAACAGTATTTTCTTTTTGTTTTTCAAATATCTTTTCATCTTATATTTTAGTTTGCTGATGGGCGACGCAGTGGCGCAGTAGGTAGTGCTGTCGCCTCACAGCAAGAAGGTTGCTGGTTTGAGCCTTGGCTGGGTCAGTTGGCGTTTCTGTGTGGAGTTTGCATGTTCTCCCTGCGTTCGCGTGGGTTTCCTCCGGGTGCTCCGATTTTCCCCCACAGAACAAAGACATGCAGTATAGGTGAATTGGGTAGGCTAAATTGTCCGTTGTGCATGGGTGTTTCCCAGAGATGGGTTGCAACTGGAAGGGCATCCGCTGCATAAAACACATATGCTGGATAAGTTGGCGGTTCATTCCGCTGTGACAACCCCAGATTAATGAAGTGACTAAGCCGAAAAGAAGATGAATGAGTGAATGGTTTGCTGATTTTGGTTTGCAGATAGACTTTGCCCCAATGTGCTAACAATTCTTATAATATACCAAACACAAAATTTAAAAATACTTTTAAAACAAGATTTGAATCTTATTTAATAAGAATACTATTTTTCCACTGGTGTAGGCTTTAGTTAAACTGTGTCATTCAAATAGATGTTATAAAACACTAGAGAAAAACATTTGCATCTTTAGGCAAAACAATAACACTGTTGTATTTTACGATATGGCCCTTCAACTATTTTCATTTCAGACAGCTCAAACATGTGGTTAGGTTCAGGGCTAGCTTTATCTCTAAAACCAGAGGAGTATGTAATAATATAAATAGGCCACTCAATCAAGAGTAAAAACAACTACAATCCAAGTATACTTAAAATATACTACTAAGTATTTGTCACTGAACAAGTATTTAAAATATACTAAACTTTTCTGTCAGTACAAGTCAAGTATATTTAAGTTCAATGTTTCTGAGAAATACCCAAAGTACATTTCAAAGAAGTTTATAAAAAGCAAACTGAAAGTATACTTTATTTTTTGTTTCTTTAAAATAAGTATTCTAATAATACTCTTAAACTTCTAAACATTAATCTTCTTTTTTTTTAAGAAAATACATTTAAAGAAGTACATAAAAGGTAGACTGCTTTTTTATTTATTTTATATATTTACTTTTTTAAAAGAAGTATACTAATATTTCTTCCTTATTATAAGGGGTATTATTGTCTTTAAATACAATTGTTTTGTATCAGTTTGAAGGTGTGCATTTTTCTGTAAAAATGTATTGATCATCAAGCTCAAGTTTGGTTTAAACTTGAAATGCTCATTCTATTTATTTCACGTTTTGTTAGCTTCCCAGCTACAAGAACTTTAAAGGTACCATTCATGAACTGGGACAAAACCAGTATTTGGTCAGTGGAGAAGTGTCCGTGCTAGACAAAAATACCATCGAGATTAGTGAACTTCCTGTTCGTACATGGACTCAGGTAAGGTCACTTGTCTTGTTTTAATGAAATATGTATTAATTAGAATCATGCTGTACTGAAGAGTCCAGGAATTATCTTATATAATCTATTTTCTTTTCTTTTTTAGGCTTACAAAGAGTCAGTTCTGGAGCCCATGCTCCAAGGAACAGATAAAACCCCTCCTCTGATCAGCGACTATAAGGAATACCACACTGACACTACTGTGAAGTTTGTGGTGCGCATGACAGAGGAGAAACTGGCACAGGCAGAGGCAGCCGGTCTTCACAAGGTCTTCAAATTACAGTCATCACTCACCTGTAACTCCATGGTACGTGCCTTCCCTTCTAATGCTTCTGATTCAAGCTAACAAAATTTCACACTCTATTCAGGGTTATTTAGCATTAAGAGCACTGTCATTAAATGGATGTTTATGAAAATTTAAGTTTTAAATGTCATTAACATCATACAATTTAATTCCTCTTGGCACTAATGTTTTGATTTGGTATAAATCATGTTTTTGCAATTGTTTTCCTCAGCACACAAGTAAAAAACATGATTTTTTAAACAGAGTTTTTGAAAATATACTGTTCATGTGCACACACATGTATTTCTCTATTTTTTTTTTTTATCTCATGGCATTCTGTGGGGGCTGTCTGATCCCTGTATGAACAGAGCAGTGTGTGGATCTCATTGCTGGCAATAAGTCTTGTTCTTGGTGCATGTTGGACACCAGCAGGGCTGCCCTTTGTGACCAGTTTGTTTCTCATTTTTGTGGAAAGAATTTCTTGGTAGAGCCTAGGGTTAGGGGGTCTTGTTTGGGGACCACGGGATGACATCTCTGCTATTTGCTAATTATGGTCTTCGGTTGGCTTCATCACTTTTTTTCAACTTTTCACCTTTATTTGTATAGTGCTTTTACAATGTAGATTATTTTAAAGCAGCTTCACATAAAAGATCATAAATTGAAACGGTGTCGTTAATTTTTCAAAGTTTAAGTTCAGTTAAGCTCAGTTCAATGTTGTTTAATAATCACTACTGAGAGTCCAAAAACTAAAGAGCAACCCATCGCTGCATAGTTCTACAGATTCCAAACCATGCAAGCTAGTGGCGACAGATATGGACCTTCAGCATGCACTGGAATGGTATGCTTCCAAGTGTGCTTCTAGCTCTTATGGGGGATCATGAGGCCTTCCCCAAAGAAAAATAAATTATGCATGTAAAATATTTCAATACTTTTAAATAGTTTTAACTGTGGACAATAACTATGCAAATGTGACCACCTCACAGTCATCCAATCACAATGCTGGATTTGAAAGGTGCCATCTTTTCAATCCCATCTTCCAGGGAAAGATAAAACATTGCCTCAAGAAGGTTGTGGTAGTTGGTATTTTCATCCTGGCCACATCACTCTTGGCAGCATACCAACCTAGTGCATGTTGAAGATCCATGTCCAATGAAGCCAACAGAATCATTATTATTGTTGGCAATGCGAACCAAACCTCAGTACTGTTTACACACACACCTTTTAGTGCTTAAATTCAATATTCACCTTAATTCACTTCCAAAAAATTCAGTTCAGTTAAAAAATACAACGTATAATATTCAACAACAATTTTAAACTAGTAAATATTCAAAGAAATGGCACTAAAAGTAGCATTTAATTTTAATATTCTATTTTTTTTTAACACAGCATATTTTTTAGCTCTCATTTTTCATGGACAGCTTCTTTCATCTCGCTATGTATGTTTTTAAAATATTTTTTTTTTATTTTGTCTTGAATATACATAGTACGAAAAAAATCATTTGAGCAATTTATTTAATGCCAAGCCATGTTCATTTTAAAGAGCATATTGTAGGTTAAAAAACTGTTTCAAAAAAAGGTAAAATCGTTTGTGAAAGTACTCTATAATACCATAAAATACCATAATAAAATGTTGGTCACACTTTACAATAAGGTTCATTAGTTAATGTTAATTAATGCATTTACTAACATGAACAAACCATGAACAATACATTTAGTACTGTATTTGTTCATGTTAGTTAACGTTAGTTAATGAAAATACAGTTGTTCATTGTTAGTTCATGTTAACTCATGGTGCATTAACTAATGTTAACAAGCATGGACTTGGATGTTAATAATGCATTAGTAAATGTTTAATTATGATTAATAAATGCTGTACATGTGTTGTTCATGATTAGTTCATGTTAGTAAATGCATTAACTAATGAACCTTATTGTAAAGTGTTACCAAAATGTTTTATGAAGTGCAAAGGCACAAATATAAAGAAAATTTGTCTGTTTTCCACTTCGGCTTATTTTTCTAACCACCCCGGTGACGTCAAAAGCGGGACTTATCTGACAGACGTGCGCTGCATACAGTGGGGCAGAGGAGCTTATAGCAGAAATGGTTGTTAGTTTTGGCGTAATTTATCATCATCATGCTATATTATTGTGTTTATGGGAACTGCACAAACTCCAGCCTGTCAACAGATCAAGTCCACAAGTTTCCTGTCGCTATTTTGGTTCATGAAATGGGATGAATTTGATAAGACGCGAATGGCGAAAAACACTCCTGGATCAGTCGAAGATGCAGCTCGATGAAAATGAGAGCTGTACACGGTACAGTCTACTGTATAAGTTTTGTAAGATGGTTTGCAGTTCACTATCCAGGGGTCTGCAAATGTGGCTGGGTTTTCTGTATTATGTTATATTATAAATCATACGGTGAATTTTAAAATCTATAACTGAGGACGCGGGTGGTGAGTGAGGTGTCGCGGACGCCAGCCTCTCTATTCTGCCGCCCTATGCACGGATATAACTGAGGACGCGGGTGGTGAAGAAGGTGTCGCGGACGCCGCCCTATGCGCGGATATAACTGAGGAGGTGTCGCGGACATAACTGAGGACGCGGGTGGTGAGGGTAGTGTCGCTGATGCCAGCCTCTCTATTCTGCTGCCCTATGCGCGGACATAACTGAGGACGCGGGTGGTGAGGGTAGTGTCGCGGACGCCGCCATGGACGCGCCGGCCCTGGAGGTCTTCACAGGCTCAACGAGAATGCAGAACTTTGCATTACATTTGCTCTCCTTTCTAGATCCTTCCAGCGGGTTTACAAGGATGAGGCTGTCGGCATCTTTTTACACAGCATTCACAATCTCGTACACATTAAAGACATGATAGTGCGGTACCCACATAAATGTTGGGCAACTTACTGAAAAAATATTTTAGGTTTACTTTTAAATGGGCCAGATAATATATTTTTCTTTCAGTATACACACACTCACACAGATACCTATACATATATAAAGAGTAAAAATGCTGGTATTAACACTGCTTATGATTTTGTGCTATATAAATAAAACTTGAACTTGAGTTGAATTAGAATCTGAACTTGAAGTTTATTTAACCATAAATGCAGATCAGATCTGTTAATCAAATCTTTGTAAATATTTTATACTGTAACAACTATACTTGTCTTTTTATGGATTGTTGCCTAAATGGGATCTGATACAGATAATCTTATACCCAATGAAAAAAATGACAAAAAGACACATATTTAAAAACTTATTTTAATTGTTTTAATATTTGATGTTGTTTTTATTATAATACAAAAGCTCCGAAATCCTTTTGTTTAATAAAAAGATTTTCCAGTACCTTGTTTACATGTTTCTGCATTATTCCAGATGTTCTGTGTTATTTGTGTTTTGTGTTCACTTATCTACTATTAAAAAATATGGTCAATGTGGCATAACTTAAATGCTCATTAGTTTTTGTTACTGGTAAGTATTAATATTTATAGATGATTAATTCTAGCTTTGCTATTGCCAGAAAAGATTTTGTGCATATCTCTCTGTAAGCCAACACTAGTCTCACTATAAACCTGCTCGGTTCTTCTCACAATAGAGTTAAATTACACTTCTCTGACTGCTGTTCTGTCTGCTGGTCTGTCCACAGGCTTATAATTGTATGGCTGTGGTCTGTTGTTTGTGTGAGTCTCTCAGAATATCTTATCTCGGCATCTAAACGCGCACCGCGATCCGTTGTCTTCATAGTGTTATTTGCGCGAACTCCCTTATCCAACGTCACTTCCGGTCTGGCGATTTTTCAGATGCGGAAGCAAATTTCCGTGACTAAAAACGACTCCAAATGGCTTAATAATAAACTTTAATGTATATTTTAAAGAAAATCTAGTTCCTACTTTACTCTTACACACATTGTCTCACTGGCGTGTCTAACCTACAGTATGCTCTTTAATTTGCCTCAGGAATTAAAAGACGATAATTCGAAAACAGTAGATTTAAACTTTGTCTGAATTTCTCTACCCCATCCTACAATTCATACACATTAACATCATAAATACCAAAGCAAAGCAAACACTGCATTACAATACAGTTGCACTGCAGCACTACTATATTATGCAAGAGAGAAACTTGTAATGTTTTGCACTTGACAGTGTTTACTGTCATTTTGTTTTGTTTTTTCAAACCATGGTATTTTGAGGGACTTAATAATTAACAATGTTTTACAATTAAAATGTGAAACTATATTACTAATAGTCTGAGTTTTAAACAATTATTTTAGCTCTACAGTACATTATTTTTCTCATACTTCTGTCTTTGATAGGTGCTGTTTGATCACATGGGCTGTATGAAGCGATACGAGTCTGTACAGGAGATCTTGAAAGAGTTTTTTGAGTTGCGCCTACATTATTATAAATTGAGGAAAGACTGGCTGGTGGGTAGTTTGGGTGCTGAATCTGCCAAACTGTCAAACCAGGCACGATTTGTTCTAGAGAAGATTGAAGGAAAACTATCGATTGGTAAGATTTTTATTCATACATCAACTTTTTGTTTATCCTGTCCATGTGTGTGTGTGTGTGTTTGTGTATGAGCAATGATGTATATGCAGACAGACTTAAAATTTTTTAGCCAGCCAGCCCGACGGCTTCCAGTGAACTGTCTTTCCATTACAAAATTGCCACGTTTAGATTAGATATTTGATATAAAGTGGGATCTCATACCGGACATGAAGCACTGCATTAAATTCCATTTTTCCTTGCCATCTCTTTAAAATATGAACATTTATTTTACCTCAGTATTTTAAATGGAGTTTCTGTGCTGGCCTGCTGGGACTGACGGCGCTAGCAGTTACTCGGTCTGTCATCTCATTTTATGCTAGAACGACAAAATGAATGCTTACATTTATTTAAATGATTGTATTTTAATAACATAATGAGGTCGATGCTGTGAAATAACCTTATAACCTTTCACCAGTAGTTTGTCATTGGCTGAAAAACACAAGTTATGCATATACTTCAAATGAGTAGCATTGTGTCATGACTGTAGATTAGCATTGCAGCAATATCGCAGTGTCATGAACGTGAAATTAAATTTAAACAACAATTCAATGACACAAGCGTGTAAAGAAATATAGAAATAACGGAAAACCCTACTGTGTATGTAACTACTTTCACATCTTAAGTTGATCACAGCCGGACAAAAGCTGTTACTAATAAAAAAGTAGTGTTTAAGTATTCTAATGTCTTGATGATATTGCTCAAAGATTAGGAAAAAATACATAAAACCTGCACTTAACACCCAAAGTCTGCAGTGTGTTTAACAACTATACAGAAATCCAAGTGCAGAATAACTGTCCACTAGAAGGGTGTCCTTGGCAGGAACGTAAGCAATTAATGACGCATCAAAACACATTTTCAAATAGGCCCTGGTCTTATGAATAAATCACATATTCAAAAACTAATCAACTAAATTCTTTGTTAAAAAAAGTCACAAAATACATTATTTGTTCCAACAGCTGCTGTATTTGGTAAACTATACTAAGTTGCTCTATAACAGGAGTGCCCAAACTCAGTCCCGGTAGGCCGGTGCTCTGCAGAATTTAGTTCCAACCCCCATTAAACCCACCTGAACCAGCTAATCAAGCTCTTTCTAAATATTCTAGAAAGTTCCAGGCAGGTGTTGAAGGAAGTTGGTGCTAAACTATGCAGGACACTGATCTTCTAGGACCGAGTTTGGGCACCTCTGCTCTTTACACTTAGTTCTAGACTAAGGGCCCCCAGTGGTCTGCAAACAGAAGGCACTTCTGAGATACTGCTCATTGGCCCATACTTGCCTGCATTGTCAGCCCTCACTAGGCCCACACTAACTCTAATACTGCGAAAGGAATTACAAATTGTTTATAAAAATAAAACAAAATCAACTTTTAAAATAAAAAATAATTACAGTGGAAAATATGTTTTTGTGCTAAAATACTCATTGTCTGTCTTGCTGTCATTCCCTATCTGCTATATATTGTATATCTCTTTGTATGAAAAAAAGATAATTATTAAAAAATATTCATTGGCAAAACTCATTCTTCCTGTGTAATCTGTCAATAAATGGATGGCAGTGATTATTTCTCCGAATGTAAAACAGGGAATGGGAAACGAAAGTGGACTCCCTACACGAAAAAAAACCTGTATGGGCCCTAAAAAAGAGCCACTCTGGGCTAAAAAGAGCTGGTCTTGTATGCAAGTGTGGGGTGCTCACAAAGAGCATGCAGTGAACCAATAACTGGAATCTCCCCACACAGAATTCTGCAGATTTTCTGCAAATTTCCACTGATTTTTAGCCCATAATTTATTCTGTTTATTTACTTTAGTAAATGTGTGTAAATCTGTATTTATTCTTTTTTTATTATTAATTAAAGTAATATTATTGACTAATGTAAAAATGTTCATGAGATTTATGTACAATGCAGTTTGTACAGTAATATTTTCTGTCTTTTAGTAGAGATATTATATGAGAGACTTGCTTTGTTTACCAAATAAAGTGAATCTAATTAGATTTGCATTTTAAACATTAAATAAAAGTTAAAAAGGTATTTTGGTTTATTTCATATATTTAGGTTTTAGCTATGATACTCCCAAAATCATTCCGCAGAAATCCACAGATTTTTTACCAAAATTCACAGCAGAAATAGCAAAAAACGTCCGCAGATTCCGTCTAGCCTTGGCCATACCTCACTGGGCCTGTTTAGGTTTGGTGTGGGATAGCTGTAGCCCACTGTGCCTGCGTAAACCCAGAACATGTTTGCAGGTAATGTCAATGGTAACAATTAAGTAAATTGTTAGTAGAAACTTTGCGTCAGTACTATTTTACTAAAGAGGACAAATGATAGATGTGCCATTTAAAGTCTAGAATAAATCTTACAAATCCCTGTGTTCTCTTTGTGCTTTAATTGTTTGTTATTTTGCCAGAGAACAAATCAAAAAGAGATTTGATCCGCATGCTGGTGCAAAGAGGATATGAGTCTGACCCAGTTGCAGCCTGGAACAAAGCTCAAGAGAAGGTATGTTAGCATGTATAGATGTTAGATATTGCTTTTGTATGAGATGAGTTCATACATTTAAGAGGCAGTCACACAACTAAACACATAGTGTATTCATCCACCCTAGCACCTCAGTTAACGGCACACATGTCCAGGGGCGCCGCTGGGGGGCAGATAGGGCAATTCTAAAGGGGGGAAGAATCCAACCCCCCCAAAACAGCCCCCCCAAACCTCCAAACAGTAAGTCCAAAGGCCAGGGTCTGTCATGGTATGGGGTTGTGTCAGTTCTCTTGATAAAGGTAAATTGATGATGGAACCATTAATGCTGAAAAATACATAGAGATTTTGGAACACATTCACACACAAAAACACATTCTGCACACATTACAAAGTCTTTGCTGTGGAGGATATAGGTACTTGGCTGGTCTGCCTGCAGTCCTGACCTGTCCCAATATAGAATGTGTGACACATTTTGAATTGCAAAATGCGACAACGAAGACACCATACTGTTGCTCACTTGTTGGCTAAAAGAAGTGGACAAAATTACACCTGAAACACTTAGGGCGTACTCACACTATGTACAGTTGCCTTGACCCGGGCCAAAGCACACTTGTCCACCCTCCCGTTTCCCCCCATGGCCCGCACTCACATTACATTCGGACCGAGGCATGCTTGCGTCATCAATGATGCGCTGGTCAGAAGCGCTCTCGCTCAGCACAGTCAAGATTTCTCTAGTTATATTGTTTAAGTCGTTTGATATGCAGTGACACACAGTCAAATATTTTGCCGAACAGATCAGCCACCTTTAACACTCATAAACAATCATAAAGTCCTCGTACTTCAGGAATTAGGAGGTTTGCTGAAGGTGCGCAGGTCGTGCAGTGAGGGGTTTGCATCTTTAATAAACTAAGACATTTTGCGTTCATTAAACAGTAAGAATGATTAATAAATATATGAAACAGTCCCTTAAAAGTCACGTCTCGCTTTCAGTTTCGGGCCCAAGTGAACCGCGCTCAGGCATACCTCTTCCAACCAGGCCAGTGCCGGCCAAGTGAACCGTGCCTGAGGCCGATTCAAAGCACTTACACTTCTCATACAATTCGGGAAACGGGCCTGGGCATGGTTCGGATAGCATAGTGTGAGTGGGCCCTTAACCACTTGGTGTCTTCAGACCCTAAACATCTTTTAAGTGTTGTGAAAAGGAATCACAACCTTACAAAGTGGTACATGCTTTACTGTCCCAACTTTTTTTTTTATGTGTTGCCAGAACCAACATTAGAATACAAGTTTATTTAAAAAATTTATAAAAATCATGAGGAATACATTAAAAAATGTTTGTTGTGTTGTCTCCAATGAAATACAAGTCAGAGTAAATGTAGAAAATTACTAATTTCTTTTTTATTTGCGTTTTCAATACTTTCATTTTACTGGCCTTTTTCTGATTTAGGGTTGTAATTTGAATAGTTGTCATTGTGGCTAAACTGTTTTACAATAATATATATGAAAAAAAAAACTAAAATGTTTGGCTCAGGGCATAGCATTGTCCCTTTCAATCATGAAGGTGGCTAGTTTAAGTCCCGGCTATAATAGGAGGTCTTTCTGTGTACAGTTTGCATGTTCTCCCCATGTTTGTGTGGGTCTCTGGGTGCTCCTGTTTCCCTCACAGTCCAAATGACAACCGCTATAGGTAATTTGGACCAACTAAATTGACTGTTGTGTATGAGTGTGTGAAGGAGAGAATTTATGGGTGTTTCCCAGCACTGGGGTTTTATGAATTAGTGCACTCTCAGTGCTGGGTTGTGGTCGGAAGGGCATCTGCTGCATAGAACATGTGTATAATAATTTTTAATGTTAGTGTAATTTCACTGTGACGACCTCTGAAAAAGCAGGGAACAAGACTAAATAAAGTGAGTTTTGAGTGTATTGATAATGGTATGGTCAGTTGTGCTTTCAATTTAACTTGTTATGTTTAGCTCAATATCTAAATACTTTTTTTTGCATGATATGACATTGCTAGTCTTTGGAGGAAGAGGATGGTGGTGGTAATGACAGTGACAGCTCAGTGGACTCTGGCTCTTTCTCTGGACCAAATTTTAACTACATTCTCAACATGCCTCTGTGGTGTCTGACAAAGGAGAAGGTTGAGGAACTTCTCAAGCAGAGAGACCTTAAGGTATGAGTTATCTCAAAACTATCATCGGTGTGTCAATTGAAGTATACTATGAGCTTTAAATGGTTTACCGTAAATGTAACATTATGTATGAGTTATTGTGAGACTTTCCAAATCTGTTTTACTGTATGTACTGTGGAAGCATAGGCATAAACAGTGCTACTTCCCAGGTTAGGGGTGGATGATAGGTGGATGATATGTCCAAAACCGATCGAAAACGATAAAAGTGTTATTGTTATTTCACAATACTGATTGAAAAACTAGTATAGCATAAAAGATTTGAATAATAATAGAAGCAGTTTGGTGTCTCCAGTTTTTACTGTAAGTATGTGCTTTTTTATACAGAAAGCAGAGCTGAATGAACTCCAGAGCAAGACTTCAGAAAATCTGTGGAGGGAAGATCTGGCCGTTTTTATCGAGGAACTGGATGTGAGTATGTTAGCTTTAGGATTGGGTTGAATCATCATGCGTGATGATTAGTGTTTGAGAGCTTTCTGTCTGTCTTTCTTCCAGCGTGTAGAGGAGCAGGAAAAAGAGAGTGTGAACTTGGGCAAGGCTGTAAAACTGGTTAAAGGTAAAGTGGGCAAACCTAAAGTGAAGAAGATGCAGTTGGAGGAAACTCTGCCCTCTCCATTTGGCCGAAGGGTTGAGCCACAGATTACACTGGCTATGAAAGCAGATGCCTCCAAGAAACTCACCAAAAAGAAGAAGGTAAGAGTAGGCGCTACTGTCATTATTTTAATATCAGTTAAATGTATTAAAAGCATAAGTGGAGTAAAACAATATAATAAAAAGTGACCTTTATGGTGTATTTTTTTTTTCTTTCAGAAATTAGACGTATTTACTGTAATAGTGAGACGTTTTACCTGTGGTTAGAGATTAAATCGAGCCCAAAAAATTTAACCCAACCTTTCCCGAGCCTGTGCACCTTGTGTCTGACTTCGAACTGGTCTGACACATTAACTGTAATTATGAGCCTGAGCCAAATTAAACCAAACTCTTTTTTAATACGAGAGCCGTTATAACATACATCTCAACTACAATTCTGAGTTGCCTGGGCTACAAAAATTAGATTAGATTTATCTTAATGAATATTGCAACAAAGATGAAGCATGTAAACTGCATTGTTTGTTTATTCAGAATGGATTGTAACAAAAGAGTACATTGATGGCTGACTATCATCCTTTTATGCCATGGCAAGCCTGCTTTATGTGTCAGTTCATTGTGGATGTCCCCGTTTTGTTGCTATCACCTCTTTCAGGTTGTATGCATAAGATAAACGTAAGCAGCACATGTTTTTACGGTGTTCATGTTAACAGATTAGAGCTTCCAGAGCTTCGCAAAAGCAGCGTGTCAGTGCGGAGCGTGAGCAGAGCTGAAGCAGTAGTGACACAATCATTTCGGCGATGGATCTACACTGAATTAAAGTGACAGTGCAGTGATAATGACCAAAAAACTTATTGAATGATAGCAAAAAGTAGCAATTTTACCCAATAAATGCATCGATGAGATCCACTGATTTTTATGCACTGTTTCTGCTCTACATACACGCTGCTTTTCTTCTGCTTGAGCAAACGGTGTGAATGTGTTTCAATGAAAGAGATGTTGTGAAAGAGATGTTGTTGCAGAAGGTAGAGTGTTGCTACGCATGCAACTTTGTAGACCCACATGTTGCCTAGGCTGACTTTTTTTGTATAATAATTCCAATTATGGCATTGCTTTCCACTCATTTGGGCTAATCAAGTAATGACTAAAAAAAACACAAATGCTTGTCATGGCCTGACCTGAAGATAGTGGCAGGAAATAAGAAATAATTCTTTTCACAAGATGGCGGCGCGTGCAGACGCAGCGGCTCGGAGCTCCCAGATACACAGCAGCGTTTTTGTTTTTTTTTGTCTACTAAGTTTACTCTGCCAGGCGCTAAGCAAACAGTTACACTATGGACGTGCCGAACTACTTAAAATAGGGAACCGTTGTCAGAATTACTCATCTGGAAACTTCAGTTCTATTCCACCGGAGATCTTACTCTCTGGGGAGCTCAGTGGAACGCTCATCATACCGCCTGCAAAGCGCCGGAGACGGCGAAGAGACCGGAAGCAAAAGCGAGGAAAGAGAGCCGGCATACGGGCTAGGCTACAAGCTAACCCAAACAGACCAGCACTTCCGAGTCTCTTTCTTACGAACTCCCGGTCACTCGTGAACAAGATGGACGAAGTAAGACTAAGGATTATTTCACATCGCCTGAACAACTGTGTGATGGTAATCACAGAGACTTGGCTGGATAGCGCTGTCCCCGATGCGGCGATCGAGCTAGCAGGGCGCTCCGTATACCGAGCAGATAGAACGTCCGACTCCGGTAAGAACAAAGGTGGCGGAGTGTGTATATACATAAATAATGACTGGTGCACATCAGCGGACATTATTAGGTCGCACTGTTCACCTGACATCGAATACATGTCACTAAAATGCAGACCTTTTTACACTCCAAGAGAGTTTGCTGCTATTGTTATCACAGCTGTTTACATTCCACCACGGGCTAATGCTAAGCTAGCGCTAGAAGAACTGCATGAAGCTATTAACAGCCAGCTGAATGCATATCCAGAGGGAGCTGTGATTGTAGCAGGAGACTTTAATCATGTGGATTTAAAAACGGTCATGCCTAAACTACACACCAGCATACACTTTCCCACCAGAGACAACAGTATATTGGATCAAGTATACACCAATATCCCAGGAGCTTATAAAGCAGCCCCATCACCTCATCTAGGTTTATCAGACCATATCTCCATACACTTGACTCCGTCCTATAGACCGTTGATCTGCAGAACAAAGCCAACTGTAAAAACGGTGCAAGTTTGGAATGAGGAATCTTCTTCACGCCTACAAGACTGTTTTGAAAACACAGATTGGGACTTGTTTGCGAGTACAGATCTGGAGGAGTATAGTTCATCTGTTTTAGCATATATTGCTTTCTGTACTGACTCTGTGCTAACCACCAAAACCAGCGTGGTGTTCCCGAATCAAAAACCATGGTTTGACAGGAGTGTGTGCTCTTTACTGAGAGTGAGGAACGCTGCCTACAGGTCAGGGGACAGGCATGCTTACAGAAATGCCCGAAAAGATCTAAAGAAAAGGCATTAAAGCAGCCAAGTACAGATATCAGCAACGGCTGGAGGGACACTTTGAAAACAACAACCCTCGCAGCATGTGGAGGGGCATTAAAGCCCTAACAGACTATAAGAACAGCCCCTCATTGTCCAGCCATGATGCCTCGCTTCCTGACACCCTGAACGAGTTTTTCGCACGCTTTGACAGTGACTCCAACAGAATGGAAATCCAGACAGCACCATCACCCACAGAAGAGACGATACCCGTCTTCGAGTGTCACCAGGTGAGATCCACTTTAAGGAGGATCAATATCAACAAAGCAGCTGGTCCAGACAAGGTTTCAGGTCGCACACTTAAGTCTTGTGCTGACCAATTGGCGGGGGTGTTCACCAACATCTTCAATCTGTCTTTAAAACAGGCCATAGTCCCTATGTGCCTCAAATCAACAACCATTGTTCCAGTGCCCAAAAAGCAATCAGTGAAATGTCTGAACGACTATCGCCCAGTTGCTCTGACACCCATTATAATGAAGTGTTTTGAGAGACTTATCCTTTCACACATCAAAACAAACATCCCTACTGACCTGGACAACCTACAGTTTGCTTACTGCAGGAACAGATCAACAGAGGATGCAATCTCAATCACACTCCACACCAGCCTTTCTCATCTGGAACATCCCAATACATATGTTAGGATGCTATTCGTAGATTTCAGCTCTGCATTTAATACCATTGTACCATACAAACTGGTAAACAAGCTGAAAAATTTAGGATTAACCCCTTCACTCTGTTCTTGGATTTTGGATTTTCTCACTAACAGACCACAGAATGTAAGAGTGGGCAACCACATCTCATCCACCATCACCATTAATACAGGAGCACCGCAGGGCTGTGTCCTCAGCCCAGTACTTTTCACCCTATTCACACATGACTGCAAACCCATTCACCCTTCCAACACTATAGTGAAGTTTGCTGACGACACCACAATAATAGGACAAATCTCAGGTAACAACGAGTCTCAATACAGAGAGGACGTCCAACACCTAATCAACTGGTGTGTCAATAACGATTTGGTTCTGAACACCTCCAAAACAAAAGAGATCGTTGTTGACTACAGAAGAGCAAAAAGGACACCACCAACCCCCCCTCCACATAAATGGCGAGGAAGTCGAGAGGGTAAACAACATCAAATTCCTAGGCCTACATCTGACAAAAGATCTCACATGGACCATTAACACCACCCACTTAGTGAAGAAAGCTCAACAGAGACTTTTCTTCTTAAGAAAACTCAAGAAAACAAAAGTACCGACCCAGCTCTTACTAAATTTCTACAGGAGCACGATAGAGAGCATCCTCTGTCACTGCATCACAGTGTGGTACACAAGCTGCACTGCGGAAAACCGGAGAGCTCTATCCCGGACTGTTAAGACAGCACAGAGGATCATAGGAATTAAACTCCCAAACCTCGATACAGTCTACGCTAGCCGCCTACAGAGGAGAGCTAGCAACATCATTAAGGACCCTACACATCCAGGACACAAACTTTTTGCACTACTCCCATCAGGGAAAAGATATAAAGCAATTAAGACTCGCACAAACAGGCTAAAGAGCAGCTTCTTCCCCAGAGCTGTAGCCTGTGCCACCCCTCCTCCTTGTACACATTAACAATCACCCCCCCCCCCTCCCTCACTCCCTACCTTTCTGATGTTCTGCTGCTAATGCACAAAGACACTTTATGGATATTCATGTTTGCACTCATTTGCCATAATGTAAATACTGTGACTATTACATTTAGTATATTTTTATTTTACATCTTATATTTTTAGTATTATGTCTATTGTTGGTTTTTATATATTTTAGTATTATGTCTTATATTTTAGTATTATGTCTATTGTTTGTTTTTCTCTCTTTTTATGTTGCTGCTGGTCTCTGTGAGTTGCCAAACAAATTTCGTTGTACAACTACAATGACAATAAAAGTTCTTTACTTCTTTACTTTCTTTACTTTAAGCAGTCAAAAGCTGCAGTCTATTTTCTGTAGAACGGTCAGAAGGTTTTCTTTACACTTATAGAGTTCAAATTTGTTGTATAATTCCTTTTAAATAGATTTATTATTATTATTATTATTACTAACTGCATTATTATTAGTAAGTGCACTTTCTCTTCTTGAAATATTTGATTGTTGTTAATTAACATATTAATCATAACTAAATAGACTGAATTACAACTAATAAATGTCATGTCTGATAGTCAGTATGTGTTTCTGTGCATGTCTAATAATATATTTGTTTATGTTAGGGTGAGATAGATGCGGCTGTGAAGCTGGAGATTGATGATGACAGTGCTCTAGGTTCCAATGGAGGAGAGAATTCCCTAATTTCTCCATCTGGCCTTCCCAACCCAGGAGCCAAACCCAAAGCTCCAAGGGTCAAGAGAGAGAAAAAAGAACCCGGTAACAATAACGTTTTGCCACTGCATTTAACTTAATTAACTTTCAAATGTGGTTCTTTTGTGATTCATGTTTTGCCATAAAATTTTAGGTACACCAAGACAAAGAAAACCAGCTGGTGCTAAAGGTCCAGCTAAGAAAGTGAAGAAAAGAAATCCATGGTCCGATGATGATGAAGGTGGTGATGATGATCGATCTGATATTGAGCTAGATGAATGTGAACCTGTTATTCCTAGAGACAGTACATCCAGGAGAGCTTCAGGTTTGTGTGTCTGTTCAAAAAAAAAATCTTTTTTTCTTTTTTCTTCTTCTTTTTTTTTATTGTTCAAATTGTAAGTAGTTACTTATGTCCAGCCTGGTGACATAAAGGTAAAATAACTCATTTACCCCTTAGGGGTCTGAGGTGATTTTGGGGCCCCTAAGATGTTTTGACATGCATGACATTTATTGCATAGGTCTATTTTACCTTCTATAGTAAAAACACCATTGAGCCTCGCTAGATCCTCCTGTATATGTGCACGTCCGTTGTAAAACACTCACAGGACATTAATTTGGACAACTATACGGATACATTAAATAGTTCAAACAAAGAGAAACTTTCTCTTCGTGCATAGTTTGTAAATGAACAGACTTGCGTGTACTAGTTGCAGAAGCGATCATGAGGCTGTTTTTGCACAGTTTAAAGTGATCAATCAGAAAACAGGAGAAAGTGCATTACTTCCATCATTTGTAATATAGCATATTGTAATGCAATCCAAAAATTATAGTATAATATTCATGTTCTTTTTGGCTTAGGCCCTTTAATAATCCGGGGTCGCCACCGAGGAATGAACCACCAACTTATCCAACAGTTTTAGGAAACGGATGCCCTTCCAGCCACAACTCAGCTCTGGGAAATATAGTGTAATATTGAGAGTTAATTTTAAGCTTATTCTCTTGCGGCCCACCTGTAGGATTGCTAAGGCCCACCAGGCATTATGTCATGAACATTTAACTGAAACCTTTGGAAAAGTCTTGGAAACGTCCTGGAATTTTAGTAATAAAAATGTGTATGAACCCTGTATGCTGTTGCCAAGTCCAATTTACTAACCATTAGCTTTGTGCAATGTGCATGTAAAAGTTAGGGTGAACTTCTAACAAAAGTAATCCATACGGTAACTTTTCCCATATTGAAACACTTTCCCATGGTGGAAACAACTTTTCTGTTGTGTTGTTGTTTCACAGCTGTAAAAGCCAAGTACACATTTGACTTCTCTGAGGAGGAAGAGGAAGAGGAGGATGGTGATGAAGAACAGGAGAACGATGCTTCAGCATCACCAGTACACTCCTTCAAAAACACAGAGCAACATGATGATGAAGTTGATGATGATGACGATATTTTTCCTCCAAAAACAACATTTACTTTGTACGTTCTGTTTA
This sequence comes from Danio rerio, assembly GCF_052040795.2. Lineage (NCBI taxonomy): Eukaryota > Metazoa > Chordata > Actinopteri > Cypriniformes > Danionidae > Danio > Danio rerio. The sequence goes on along the minus strand of NC_141039.2, from coordinate 18,947,583 downwards.
AATATTTACATATGGGTGAATCTAACCTAGCTTTTCACAAGCATTTTTACTTTATATTTCAAGGATTATATTTATTCCATAAATCTTGGGCATTGTATTATTATTTTATGGCAATGAAACTCTAATTGTTTATAATTATAACTCTTTATCTGGTTGTTGCAGTAAAAAAAAACAATAGTACTAAAAATTTTTACAATTTAAAAAATGTTACGATTTAAATTTGTACTGTTACTAATTAAATGATAAACAATTTATGATGCATTAAGAGCAATTTCTTTTTAGTTAAATTTAATGTACTTTTTTCAGGAAACATGCACATATCTTTGGTTATTTTTAAAGGACAGTAGTAAAATTTGTATTAAATTATTATTTTCTAAACTGTATTTTGAACAAAATTGGGCATCATCATTAGAAGTTTTAACCTCCCAGCTCTCAATGCATCGTGTTATCTTTTGGAACATCAGTGAGCCAAACTGAAATTAAAATGTCACAACAAAAGTAATGATTTCAGTTAAATACAAGCAGTTATACAAAATGTTAATTTGATAATTTCTAATAACACTAAACAAAATGTTCTTTTTTATATTTGGTTGAGAATTCTTTGCAAGATATGGCTGTGGATTTTCACAGGTCAAAACAAACATCAGTGTATTAGATTTTTTTATATATATGGGGAACAAAACATTTCACAATAATGATAACCTAACAAAAATATGAAAATAGTAATGACAATTTATTTTTATTTTTTCCTTATCAGTTTTGTTGTGGTCCAACAATTTAGTATTTAATTCTAAATATTAACTGTATTTCCCAAAGTGACATGCAAGTTTTAATGTCTTATTTTCAGGCCCACTTCAACAGCAAAAAAAAAGAATCCAGAGCCTGTTTTGCCATCTAAAACCACCTATGATGACAAGATCAGTGATGATGGTATGTGTGTCTTAAGTGATGACTCTTCTTGGCTAATAATGTACAATGTTTTAATAATATGTATTTATTCCTAAGATATGAAGTCAGACAGTGACGGTGACAGAGGTCCAGTGTTCTCATCGTACTCTAGCAGTTCTGCTTTTGAGAAACCTGCTAAAAAAACAGGTAATGTACCTGTAATTTGAATTCTTGTTTAAAAGTGAAAAGTCCCTTTTTGTGAGTATTTTCCTTTTGTTGTGAATGAAAACTTTTTGTACAAATATTGTGTTAACTATGATAACTTAATGTCTAAATTGCATGTGGCTGTTTATAAAGTTAGTATCAGATCCACATGGTCCTGTCCTACATTTTTTGCATTTACCATCTTGTTTTACTTTTCACATGAACAAAACACTAATAATGAATTGGACAAGACAGCATGTTTACAGTGACCATATAGCTTACCAGTTTAGGCCAAAATTGATCTTAATTCATGTTTATGGTTAAATTTTTTATTGCTCCAGCTAAGAAACCTGTAGATACACCACCTAAGCCGAAGAAAGCTCCGGTTAAAGCCAAGAAACCTGATACATCCGTCTGGGACTCAGACTCAGATACAGGCACTAAGAAACCACCAGCATCAAAAGGGAGTGGGAAAGGCAGAAGCAAGAAGCGAAAGCAGTCAAGCTTAGAAGAGGATGAGTATAGCCCTATGAAGAAGCATGGAAAGTCTGCCACAAGCAGAGTAAGTGATATATACTTTATAACTGCATGTACATGGACTCTTTTTTTTTCATTCATTCTAATATTGGCCGGATCAACTAAATTTTGCTTGCAAACATTCAGCCCCAATGGATGTACATTGTTAATCTGCTTTATGGATTCACAGTAATTTCTTGAAAGTAGTCCGCAGCTGCATTCCTGGAGCCCCTCAACACTGCATTTTTTGCATGTCTCCTTAGAGCCTAAAATAGGTGTGTGAAACATGCATAGGTAAATATCCAGATAATCACAAAATTTATGTAGATTAAACAAACTAGAGATTAACAGAACTAGAAGTATGTAACTTTCTAAAGAAAGTCAGCGATTGCCTATCCTGAACTCATCATCACAATTCAAAATATCTTGGTAACAAGTGGTTGACAGCTTAACCTAAGATCAGTGTAGTCTCAGCCTCAGACGCCACGCCAAGCACTGCCATTGTTGATACTTACAAATACACCAAACCTTGCTTTTAAAGACCAAAAAATGCTTTCACTCTGTCTTCTCAGCCTGAGTAATCTTTATGTAGAAATGTATCATTAAAATAATAAATGAATCTCAGATATACTATACTATAATATTACTATTATTAATAATTATAAAATTAGATTAATTTCTGAAGGATTATGTGACCGAAGACTTGAGTACTGAAGCTGAAAATTCATCTTTAAAATCTCTGGAATATATTATTAAATTGAATTATAAACTGCTTCTGAACAGTTATTTTTCAGTTCAATCAATTTTCACAATTCTACAATGTGAACTGTATTTTTGATTAAATAAATGGATCCATGGTGAGCAGGATAGTACGATTTTTAATTGTTTGAAAATAAGCTTGACTCCAAACTTTTGACCGTTATCGTATATTGCCCACCCCTACATCATATCTTAAATCCTAATTCTGAACAACTCTGACTTAACAACCTCTGCTGTCAGTAAAGCTTGTAAACATATAATAGTGTCATTAACTTAAATTATACATCAATACAAAATACAGTTAATGTCAGAATTATTAGCCCTCCTGAATTATTAACAATTTTTTTTTTTCACAATTTCTGTTTAGCGTAAAGAAGATTTTAAATTTAAAGGCTTAAGTAGTTTACTTAGGCATGTTAGGGTAATCAGGCAAATCATTGTTTAACTAAGGTTTGTTCTGTAGCAAAAAAAATATTAAATCAATGCCAATAAAACGAAAAAGATTTCCATGTTGAATTCTAAGTGAACTACAAAAAAGAAATCCAAAACACAGGCATTGCAAATATGGAAATTGGAAAACTATAATAATAAAGTATTGAATGCAAACAATTTTACTCATTGTAAAGTTGTATTGCGAGTTTAGAACATTAATTATAAAGTAGAAACAATTTTGCTTAGTCCTCGTTAACATTTATTTGCTAAGACAGTCCAGTCTTTTGACATTATCAGGGGATAATGTTGCCCTTTTCTTTTGAATGATATGACCTGAGAGTGAGAACAGTATCTCACAAAATCACTGAACCAAAATCACTTTCTCTCGAAATCCCTGAACCAGCATATGAATTTCAGTCCTTACTTTTGGTGCCACTGGTTTTGTGACTAGAATGCAAGAAGCACCAAGGGGTACGTCAAAGGCACTTACCAAAGATAAAGACTTCTTACAGGGACTTTGGTCACACCATCTCTAAACATTTAATTCTAAACAGCTTTGAGGGATGTGTTAGGCATTTACTCTTGTTGCTAAGAAAACATACAAATGCACACATACACACACACTCACACACACAGACAATGCGCGCAATACAGCGTACTCGGTGAGCAACTCCCTTCAGATTCATCAACACGAACAATCACGTTCATCAAATTTGCTTAAACTAAGCATTCTAAAGTGTGCCTATATTTTACAAGCAAGGATTCTTTCACAGCAACGTAAAGCAGACGCTTTACAAAAGTTGCATGTAAGGAGAGAAACACATCAAACTTAATGAAACATTTGAGGGCTCATGAAATCAGAAAAGGCAGAGGAATGGGCTGTCTTTGACAGCTTGCGACATCATCTTGCATTTTCACTGAGTACATTTACATGGACACCAATACTCAGCACTGCTACTAGTGTGATATTGCGTTTATACAACAGTTCAAAGGCCTTTACGCATTTTTTCCAAGTGCTGTAGACTACGTACATGCCAGTCAATGACAATGAATAGGCAAAAGGAAAAAAAAAGACACTCAAACATTTGTCGCAAGCAAACAGCAGTACAGCGGTGGAGTGACCATCACACACTTCTCAGAGCTCACCAGAACTGAACTGAGCTGCCATGCATGCATGCTTACATATCAAAGGTAAAACAACCACAGAAAAAGTCCTCTTAAAGGGGACATGCCATTTATATAAAATGCATGTCCAACATTAAGCGACCGTTACAACATCACAATAATTAACCCCGAAAGCAGCGCAAAAACTACCAGATTGCTGTTGTGTTTGTGAGAAGGGAAAATGCTAAACAGATGCCAACACAACACACATTCCTGATGTGTGAGTCTCATATCTCACACTCAATGCATTACAATTACTATGGTAATGTTATAAAGATAGCACTACAACATACAAAAGAGAGAGATCGACTTGGAATGTCACTTACCAGTTTAATAATGATTTGATCTGCTGTTTTAATCTTCTAAGGTCTTTATTATGCGGTCCCGTTGCCATCTTGTGGAATAAAAATGTCAACTGCCTTTGTTCTACTCAGTATGGTGGACTGAAGGCTGCCGACGAGCTGTCTCTCAGAAATTGTACATATTTTAAATTAGGCACTATACGTATAAACAAACTGCACAGTTGCGATCTAAACAACTACATTCTAAACAACTACATTTTCAACAATGTATCGGTGGCAGATTCGGTTGTTTCGGTAGTTTCGGGTGTTTGTACTCTCGAGGCGTGTCCAGCTGAATCCAATTAGCTAGTGCTCTGGGTGTCCAGCTGAACTCAATCAGCTACGTTAGTGCTCTAGGGTGTATATAAGCTGTTAATCTCAGCGCGGCAGCGGTCGCAGCAGCCTCGGGTGAAGACCGACGAGTGTAAAGACCATTGACTCTACCTGCGCATCTCCACAGAGCAAAGACACCGACAAAGCACTTGAGTACTGTACTTTTTTTCTTTTTTTCTTTATCCTTGCACTAATTATTGTTTGTATTGCACTTTCATCATGTGTTTACTAATTCCTGTTGTTACTAACACTCGCAAAACACGTGAGGTACGCTCTATGCGTAATCTTCACAACCTTCGTTCAATACAAGTATCTGCTATTTCACAATTCTCTCTCTCCGTGGGCCTCTGGAATTGTCAATCTGCTGTGAACAAGGCAGATCTTATTACCTCCATAGCTACACATTCTAACTATAATCTCATAGCTCTAACTGAGACCTGGTTGAGACCGGAGGACACTGCTACACATGCAGCTCTCTCTGCTAATTTCTCTTTTTCCCACACTCCTCGTCAGACAGGGAGAGGGGGTGGGACGGGACTACTGATTTCCAGAGCATGGAAATTTACTCAGAGACCGTCCCTGACAAAGATCAGCTCCTTTGAATTCCACGCAGTCACCATTATCCACCCCTTCTACATAAATGTGGCTGTCATCTACTGCCCACCTGGTACATTAGGTCACTTCTTAGATGAACTGGATGTTCTTCTCTCATCTTTTTCTGATTATAACACTCCCTTGTTGGTGCTAGGTGACTTCAACATCCACATTGAAAGACCACAAGCTAATGACTTCCTGACTCTGCTTGCCTCTTTTGACCTCAAAAGAGCACCTACTTCTGCTACTCACAAATCAGGTAATCAGCTGGACCTTATTTACACTCGACATTGCTTCGATGACCAAACACTAGTAATTCCACTACACAAATTGGATCATTTCCTTCTGTCCTTCCTTCTGTTCTGTCCTTTCCTTCTGTATACCCAGCTATACCTCTCTGTTCACCCTGATGATCCCTCGGTTCCGGCTCGCATCTCAGCCTGCCTGTCAGACATTTCACACTGGATGAAAGATCATCATCTTCAGCTTAATCTCACGAAAACAGAAATGCTAGAAGTTTCTGCCAACCCAACTCCACATCACAACTTTTTAATCCAGATAGGCGGGGCAACCATTACTGCATCCAAAATGGTAAAAAGCCTTGGAGTAACGATTGATGATCAACTAAACTTCTCTGACCACATCTCTAGAACTGCTCGATCGTGCAGATTCGCACTCTACAACATCAGAAAGATCCGACCCTTCCTATCTGAACATGCAGCTCAACTCCTTGTTCAAGCTCTTGTTCTTTCCAGACTAGACCATTGCAACTCTCTACTAGCCGGGCTTCCAGCTAACTCTATCAAACCTCTTCAGATGGTTCAGAATGCAGCAGCACGAGTGGTCTTTAATGAACCTAAAAGAGCACATGTCACTTCGCTACTCATTCGTTTGCACTGGCTACCAGTTGCTGCTCGCATCAAATTCAAAGCAATGATGTTTGCTTACAAAGCAATTTCTGGCTGCGCCCCTTCTTATCTGCTCTCACTTTTGGCTTTATAGGCTCTTCAGAAACTTGCGTTCTGTGAGTGAACGTTGCCTCGTGGTTCCATCTCAAAGAAGGAAGAAAACGCTTTCCCGAACGCTCGCGCTCAATCTGCCCAGTTGGTGGAATGAACTCCCTAACTGCATCAGAACAGCAGAGTCACTGACTAACCTCAACTAACTACAAAAAATGAAAAAATAATAAAAAAAAAACATTACTAATGCTTTCCTTCTTTGACTTTACACACCTGAAACTTGCCTACAGCACTTCTTCATTGTTGCTCTTATAGTTGTGTAAGTTGCTTCCTTGTCCTCATTTGTAAGTCGCTTTGGATAAAAGCGTTTGCTAAATGACTAAATGTAAATGTAAATGTCAACAAAAAAAGCCTCAAAAGTACTAGATCGGCCTCTGCTTGTTGCTGATTGTATGTGGGCAGAGTAATACAAAAAGGTGTAGGGTGAAGATTTGTTTGTCTACTGTTACTGTCAAAATATTGCACAGCTTTCAGCCAATCAGATTCAAGAACTAGACCAAACTGTTATATATATTTATATATATATATATATTTACATATATACATATATATATATATGTAGCGCCACCTAGGTGTATTAAGTTTAAGATAGCGCTCCAGGTTCAATACACTAAACGCCTACAGATATGTTGAAGTAGGCCCCTCTGATATATTTCAATGACGTAATGTAAATAAGGCAGATGAGAATATAAATATTTGCTGTGTTAGAATAAATTGCCAGAAATAAACTCTGTGAATAATAAAACTCTTAGATAAATCAGCAAATATAAATAATTTAATTAGAATAGAAATGTAAATATTGGGAAAAACCCCAGATGTAAAACAAAATATAAAATATAGAATTTATGCACAGCTAAAAGACAGTAAAATGACCCAAAGTCAAACCCAGCAATTTACAGTACAATGAAGAATATTAATTAAACCAATATAGAAAAATACCACCTTTCTACACTCTAACAATTAAACTTATAAATCAACAAGTGACTAAGAGTGACTGAATATGTTTCTCTTTGAATGTGGCTACAATTGTGTCACTAAATTACACACTGAATTACACCTATATAAACTATTAGTATAAATCTATACTTTAAAACATGCAGCAGTATTTTATGCTCACTGCATCTCCATAAACAACTCAAAACTCTGTGGGCCCACACACTCACACATTCATACACCCCCCGTTGCAGGCCTGTATCGCTGCTAGTGTACGTTGTGGCCGGGAAAATGAAAATGGCCTCTTTACTCTCCTGAGCACAAATAAAATTAAACAAGATACTTCAGATGAAGATTACCTTGATCCAGATGACAGCAAACCAGATGCCAGTGATCCAGATGACAGCGATCCAGATGCCAGCGATCCAGATGACAGCGATCCAGTTGACAGCGATCCAGATGACAGCGATCCAGATGACAGCGATCCAGTTGACAGCGATCCAGATGACAGCGATACAGATGACAGCGATCCAGTTGACAGCGATCCAGATGACAGCGATCCAGATGACAGCAATATATGACAGTTCTCCAAACTGACAACACTTGTGAACAACGGGCCAACAAGCCGCGATCGATCGGCGAACTTCTGCCGCGGGTCTTTCAAATCCTCACTTTCACTTTTTCTCCCCAGCTGATGAGAGGCAAATCTCACGTAGTATTCAGGCTATTTGTGGTGCTATTTGCTCCTCTTTGACTCTTTCAGCGTTGTTTCATACTAATCTAACAGTCTCTCTTTTTTCTCCTCCTTATTTTCGGTTTAACCGTCTCTCTCTCAGTTCAGCTTTAGTCCTCCATAACTGTCAGTTGACAATCTAGGCATTTAAAAAATGCTCACTCACTCTGAACTGACTAATAACTGACACTGGAAACTTATATGATGAAAACACACCGCAAACTCAAACAAACACAAAACAAACTCAAAGTAATCAAAAACGTGTTGTTCACACGCAATATATATTACTATCTCTTGTTTTTATACTCTGTGAATGTTACGCAATCATAATAGCTGCGACGCGAGTCTCCTCCTCTCTCCGCTCTCTCTTCCCAACAGCCAATCACATTTCACACTCCACACCAGAGGGCGGGACTAAACGCATATAAACCAATAGTGTAGGAACACCTACCAAACTTGTTAACCCCATGTATTTCAGTGAAGGTTGATCAAACTTGCTATCTTATCATATTCTCATAGATAGACGCTTATATCATTACACATCAACATTAGGATGTATATATTCACAAATGAATGCAAAACACATTTTAGATTTAATTCTGTTCTAGAACCAATATGAATAAATAAATAAATAGATAGACAATAAATAAATAAATAAATAACCTTAAGATTACTTTAAAACTTAAAAACTTGTAGAACTTCATTCTACTGGGTTACATATATATACTTCTATTCAGTTTAAAGTGGTATTTAAAGGCTTTACTAGGTTAAATAGGTTTACTAGGCAGGTTAGGGTAATTAGACAAGTTATTGTATTACAGGGCTCGATATTGCAGCCATTTAGGTCGCATATGCGCCCGAAAATTAATCTATGCGACCTCATAATATATTAGGGAGCATTTGTGTGACTACATAAAATGGGTTTAGTGCGACCTGTTTTGATTTTTTTTCTAAAAACTTGCTGAATCACTCTTCCCTGGCGTTATATTGGTTCATATTAGCTGTCAATCACTCAAGGTATTCCGCTGTTAGATGACAGAGAGGGAGCTTTAATAACTGCAGGAAATGCAAACGGCTGAAGAGTGAAAAGCACAGGTTTGCAAACCCCACCTAAAGTTGAAGTGCAGATGAGACTGATCATGGCATGTGGTGAATGTTGATCTGCCAGCCGAGATTAATCGAGTGTTTTCGGAGAAGGTGCCTGAATCTCGATTTGTTGCATTCACTGCGTGTTCAGCGCAAATATCCGCAAAATGTAAAATCTAATACTTTACACATCATGGCCAAAGAAGCTCGCCTTTACTAAGGTTACACTGAAACTGCGGCTTATAACAAAGAGCGGTAATGCGCTTGTAGTCATCGCGAGAATCCTGCTCTGCCTGCTCATATATTGGATCGGCTGACTCGCCTGCTTTTCCAACTAACACAGAAAAATTAAGATCAGCTCATAACGAGACTGAGCATTTAAAATGACACAAACTGAAACTAAAACTTTTTAATAGGGATGGACGATATATCTGCGGCCATATCGTTATCGGCCGATAAATGTTATTTTTAAGATTATCATTATCGATCCGATGTCTAAATTAGGCCGATATCTTTAAGCCGATAAATTATGTGATTGTACAGAACGTTGTGGGCGGAACATGTTCAGACTTGCCCAGTGCACTATTATGGAGCTCTCCCCACATTGTTCATTCCTTCAAAGTCCGTCCTTTCTTCACATGGTATTGCTGTGCGTTAATAACTCGGTAAGTAACCATGTTCCTTATCATTGTAGATATGTTTGATTGAGTGTCATTGTGTATTTTGCTTCGAATCGCCTTAGGAAAAATATTAAATGTTTTTTTGTTGTGTTAGAGATAGCAGGGGAGATTCACTTATTTCTCCAGGGCCGAATAATATTAGTTTCTTGGTGAACCTTCTAAAATTTGTTTCTTCCCTTCTCTTTGAATGAACGAGGACACATGTAACTTGGTCCAGTCATCACTGAAAACAGTCTCATTGTGAAAAAAACACTCCTCTAATCTGTGTCTCCCTCTCCGCATCACACACACACACACCTAACCCCTGCACACATGCTAAACAACAACTCATTGGGCTGTTTGTAGTCTAATATGATTATTTGTTATTATCAACACGTTGCTTGCCGTGTGTTGTTGATGTATGATTGTATTCAGTTGATTGGAGTATTCATATTGATTATAACGAGCGCACGTGAGAGCTGTCACCGCGCACACAAACACACACACAACCACGCACACACACACACAGATCTGACAACCTTCAATACAGCAGCACGGGGGAGAGCCTAGGTGCACCAACATTGAATCCAGCATAAACTCGCCGCACATTCTGTCTTTATATTATGCTCTGCGTTTGTCATAAAGTCATCTGTGCTCAATGATCAGGTGCTGAACCAAAATCTGACTCCGAGGGCATCTGTTGCCACGGTTGAGTGAAACTCACAGCGGTTTTTAAGAAACATTTCATCAATAATTTTCCCCGCAATTGACAGCAAGAACGAAGACAGAAGCGTTGGCTGATTGACAAGCACTGCAGCACCTGTTCAAAAGAATCTAAAACGCCAAATAGGATGAATCTATGTATCTAGCTTTTCGCTTGTACGGTGGCTTAGAACTGTCAAAACACCTCTAAAAATGGCCTTTTCGGACATGACATATTTGTACACATGTACATCACTGTAACACGTTTTATTCAAAAACATTTGAGCTGGTTTCAGTCCTTAGCTCTATCATTTTCATCTATTTAAAATATATTTAACTTGCTTGTTAATTAAATTCCATTTTGTTATTTAACCTATTATTTTTATGCAACAGTCAAGTTGCATGTTAATTTGCTATGAAGAAAATGAAATGTATTTTTATTTGTTTGAAATCGTGAATATAGGTCTTTTTTGCTCTGAGTATAGACTATTCAGTCCATAAGAGCAGTTCAATCTTTTATGAAGTTTGCTGTATAAAAATATAACATTTTTAAGTATTTATAATTATCGGCCTATATATATATATATATATATATATATATATATATATATATATATATATATATATATATATATATATCGGCTATCGGACTCCAAGTCTGAAGAATTATCGGTTATCGGTATCGGCCAAAAAATCCATATCGGTGCATCCCTACATTTAAAGATTGATAGAAGTGAGACTTTTCTTACTTTCTTTTGTCCATTCTTTCTTGAGATGTATATGTTTTGCTATTTAGTTACTGGTGACTGCTTTGCAGCTTTCAGCATTGAATTGAATGATTTATAATAATCTTTTATTTGTTTTGTAGCAGAAATATTATTTATTAAATTGACATGCATATAAAAACAATAGTGCAAAATAATTATTTCTTACTGCAATGCTTCATTTTTGTTTGATGCAAAACATAAATTTGTTTTTCATAAAGTAACAGACTTTTACAGCAGATAACTTACATGACAGCTTGCAACACATGGTACGTTTACCACATTATTCCAGCAGCAGCACGACTATCAAGGCAGGGCATTTCCGCAAGCACCACAGAAACATACTGTGAAACCGACAAGTGTAACGCAAACTACTCTCCCGCCTTCATTTGGAATAAAACTTTCAAGTAACTCAACACATGCAAAGGCAATTACAAGCGCGGTAGGAGTATTTATAGCCGCGGACATGCGACCATACTCAGGGGTAGAAAACTCAGGTTTCAGGCATTTAATTAGAGTGCTAGAACCGCGTTATGAAATCCCAAGTAAAACGCATCTCACAGCTACGGTGAGACCCTCCATGTACAGTAATGTGAATGAGAAAGTTATTAAAGGCCTTAGCAGTGCATATTTAGTAGCCTTGACTACAGATTGCTGGACCTACAGAGCAACACAATATTGTTATATTGCATAAAATTCTTAAAATGGCAAATCGTGCTTTCAATTTTTATTTCTTTTTTTTTAAATTGAGAATCAAATTGAACCATCACTTTACAATCGAAAATTTAATTGAATCAAGGATTTGCAGGATCGTGACACCCTTACTGTTAAACATCATTTGGGATTCTAAATAAGTATCTAAATATCACTGTTTGGCCATTGTGGCAGCACGGTGGCGCAGTAGGTAGCCCAATCACCTCGCAGCAAGAAAGTCGCTGCTTCAAGCTCTAACTGGGTCAGTTGGCGTTCCTGTGTGGAGTTTGCATGTTCTCCCCGTGTTTGTGTTGATTTCCTCTAGGTGCTCCCCCACTAGACCAAAGACATGTATAGGCGAATTTGGTAGGCTAAATTGTTCATAGCGTATGGGCCCTATCATACACCCGGCGCAATGTGGCGCAAGGCCTGAAGCAATTGTTATTTGCTACTTTCAGCTCGGCGCAAGGGTCATTTTGAGGTGTTGCGCCACGCTGTTTAAATAGCAAATGCATTTACACTCATATGTGCGCCCATAGGCGTTCCGGTCTAAAAAAGCAGGCGTGTTGCTATTTTGAGAAACTGTAATAGTCTGTTCTTTAGACCAGAACAAACCCGGTCTAAAGTCTGGCGCAGAGCGCGTTAGCTTACACACTGCTTACACACAAGATGTAGAGCAATACGCAAATATCTTTACATATGAAAAAGAATTAAAATATTAAGGATATATATATATATATATATATATATATATATATATATATATATATATATATATATATATATGTGTGTGTGTGTGTGTGTGTGTGTGTGTGTGTGTGTGTGTGTGTGTGTGTGTGTTTGTGTGTGTGTGTGATATAATAAGGATATATATAGGATATAAATATAAATAATTAAAATATTACAAAACATATTTTCTAGCCTACATGAATTTAAAAACCACTGCCTTGAATCCTTCATCTCGGGAGGCTTTTTCAGCTCATTCAATTTGCTTTTGTCTAATATTATTATTATTATTATTGTTGTTATTATTATTAGCAGTATTATTTATTATATCCATATTTATATTTGTTTTATTAAAAACAAGCTTAGATTTGTCCACCTGTCAGGTTTTAGACCATATGGGGCATTGCAGGTGTAATAACTGAGTATTTTGAACACACTTCGTTGTTATTGTTCATTTATTAGTTTGCTGGAAATTAGAACTGAATTTAGAAATAGTTTTGAAACAAATCTTTGCCCTTAACTAACGAAATTAATTATTTATTGGCTAATTGATGTCTGTGCAAAAAAGTTTCCCTATCTACGAGAGCAAAAGTGAAAGTGAACTTACTTTACGTCATGTGCACTTATGACGTGCAAATGCACTTATGGCGCGATGCAGCTGGCTCTTAAAGGGAATGGGAGATGAGACTCTGATTGGTTTATTCTCAAAACACACCTATAACTCATTAAGAAAATAAACTCAACCCTTTTAGACCATGCGCCATGGCGCAAAGCGGATTTTCCCGTCCTCATATTAGCACATAAGGATTCTGACACGCCCTGATTGCATTTGCGCCCTGCGCTTTCTGTTTTGCAAATGGACCGTCAAAATAGAGCCCTATGTGTGTGAATGAGAGGATATGAATGTTTCCCAGTGATGGGTGGCAGCTGAAAGGGTATCCACTGCATAAAACATATGCCAGATAAGTTGGCAGTTCATTACACTGTGGTGATCCCAGATTAATAAAGGGGCTAAGCTGAAAAGAAAATGAATGAATGGATATTTGGCCATTGTGCTTAGACACTCTGCAAACATGCCTTTTACTGGCTTAAATAATGTCATTGTTCTTTTCAATTCTAAAACAATAATGATGACATTTGTATAAGCATTAACATACATATGGTATTATCACATCCATTTGATATAAAGGGGAAAAAACGTTGTATGTCAGTCTGCATTGTATGTATCCTACAGTGTTTCAAGAAAGAGAGAAGGTAAAAAAGCAATATGTCTTTACACACTATGCATTTTAGTCAAGTCAGAATTTTGATAGAATCTTGTTTTGTCCTGAAGAGATCCTGCAGATGTTTTTGCAACAGCACAAAATTAAAATAATTCAAAAAGGTGAAATCCTTCAAATAATGGTGGTCCTACAATATTTTCAAAAAATTAGGTTCATGATGCACTTTGGTCTGCACTGGAAATGTTGCACATTGTACTAACTGAACTTAAAAGGTGTCGAAATTGATACATATTTTGTCATGTGCGGGAGCTATCCATTGCTTATATTGTTTGTGTGTGCTTGCATGTAGAAACCAAAGAAGGCAGCATCTGATGATGAAGACGATGATGATGATGATGAAACGGGCTTTAACAGCTTTAGCCACCTGGACTCAGGAAGAGATCGTTCTGGTCGAGCCAAGAAAGAAGTAAAATACTTTGCAGAATCTGATAATGATGATGACGATGACATGTTTGACTAAAACACAAACCCACATATACACACTCTTGGTCCAGAAAACTGATTGGTACAGAACAAGTTTCTCTGCCAGCAGAACTTTGTACATTTACCCATTTTACCATTTTGTTTTTTCTTCAATTGTGATGTTGAATTCTTTCTACAGTGTAGCTGTTTTACTCTTTTTATTATTGTTATTGCTATATTATTATTATTGGTATTATACATTGACAATGTTTTTTAATCATTGAATTGTATTTGTCTTGAGCTTTTAGAAATTTAGACTGCTGTGCTTTAGCACCTTTTAATGGTTGAAAGTTAGAGATGAATTATCTTTTTGAGACGACTTGGAAATAAACATGAAATGTCAATTATTTTTTGGTCACTGAAACATTTTTTTCACAATTTAGTAGTACTGCTGCATACAGAAACAGGATGATAAATGGGACAGTACAGCTTCTGCTCATTTAGACAGCAATTTTTTCTTTTTTTTTCAGAATTGATGTCAAAGAACTAACTTAACAATGCCAATGAAACTGACATCAAAATGTTGACAGTGATTGTGTTGCTACCATAACTTTCAGTGTGGGATACACTTTCTTTTTTTATCCAGTTACCACTGACACTGTTGTCCGAAATAAATTTCAAATTATGTTACAGCTTTGTGATAGAACAGTGGAGATATGACAGGAAATATGTGGTAGAAACAGGAATAGGATCAGTGAAAGACCACATGGATCATGGATGGTTGCAGCTGCATTATGTGTCAACACACTTAACCATGAGGCTGTCCAGTTTGACTTGTCTCTTTGTTTTAAACTAATTGCATAATAAAAGAATTAGTCTCTGACATTTTCAATAATGTTTTGTGAATTTGAAATACTTATTTAAACGTAGATATTTTGGGAATCACAAATTTCTTTGGAAAGTTAGTTAAAGTATTATTTTAGGCTAATTTATACTTTATCAACTTTATTAAAAAATACTCGGAATTATAGGTAGAATTTGTGATATGAAAATGCGGTGTCTTGTGTTTATTGTGCCTGCTTTTGGTGGACGTTGTAACTCATGTGTTTAATTTATATTAAGCCTTTATATTCTGCAGTATCAAGGCCGTGGCCAGTTGAATGAGAGGTATCTGTAGCTTGCATGTAGCATGTAGCTGTCCTTAGCGAATTCCAGGCACTGAACTTGCCACATACAGGTGCATTTTAATAAATTATCATTTATTTTAAAAAAGAGAAACACTTATATAGATTCATGACACACAGACTAATAACATATGCTGTTTATTTGGATGATTATCCCTTAATGAAAACCCAAAATCCAGTATCTTTGAAAAGTAGAGTATTTTTGAAGAACAGGATTTTTAACAGAAATTTCGGACTACTGACAACTATGAACATTTTAAGCACTCAATTCTTGATCAGGGATATTTCTTGCACAGATTACTCCAGCAAGCATGAGATGATCAATCTGTGTTATGAAGGCCAGATTACTCTGATTGATAGCAGCCTTCAACTCTTCTGTTGTGTTGGACCTCCTGTTTCTCATCTTCCACTTCACAATACCCTACAGATTATCTATTACTTTAGTTTTAGGTGAGATGAGTTTGAGTTAGCAAACTGCTGCTAATAATAAGTCACTGATGCTATATAATAATACATAATAATAATTTATATTTAATAAATAACCAGGGCGCCATGGTGGCGCAGTGGGTAGCGCAATCGTCTCACAACAAGAAGGTCTCTGGTTCTAGCCTAGGCTGGGCCAGTTGGCACTTCTGTGTGGACTTTACATGTTCTTCCTGTGTGTTTCCTCCGGGTGCTCCGGTTTACCCATAAGTCAAAAGACATGCGCTATAGTTGAATTGGGTGGGCTAAATTGTACGTAGTGTATGTGTGTGTATGAGTGTTTCCCAGTGATGGTTTGCAGCTGGAAGGGCATCCGCTGGGTAAAAACATATGCTGGATGGAAGTTGGGGGTTCATACCGCTGTGGCAACCCCAGATTAAAAAAAGGACTAAGCTGAAAAGAAAATTAATGAATGAATTTAATAACCAGTGGTTGGACTAGGCATTGCAGGAGGGTTTAAAAAAGACATTCGAAGTCAGTCACTTGCCGAATCTCGCTGTTTTGCCACCTGCAAACATCACCAATGGCCGAGATCCCGTTTGTGTTTTTTATCTCCAGCCAAACTAAAATAAATGACACTTTCTCTAGAATAAAAACTATTATAGGAAATACTGTAAAAATGTCCTTAGTCTGTAAAGCATACCTTTTGACTTCACATACATATGTGTTTTGTTTACTGCATTTCTGCCTGACCCCCTTTCTCTTCTTAGATGAAATCACACAAAGATGAATCATAATGTCAAAACAGTCTGATTATTGTATGTATGTGTGTTTGTATATTTTATTGAATTGACTTTCATAGAATAACATTGCATGAAAATTAGTCTACAAAATTCACACAAACATCCAAAAACTGAAAAGGACAACAAACAGACTTTACAAACTTTTAATTAAGTAATTAATAAAATAAAATACATGCACAGCCTAATCATTTATTTGTAATTTAAAACATTTAGTTATATTATTCATTCATTCATTCATTCATTCATTTTCTTGTCGGCTTAGTCCCTTTATTTATCCGTTTGCGATCATCACTCGTTTGCGGTGTGGAAATATAAATTTATATCATCTAATTTCAAATTAACAATAATCTACGTATAACTAAAAAGTTATATTCTCTGGTTTTTAATTATATTATTTCATTGACATGCCAGCTTGGAGGGTTATTTAACCTTTGCCTTGCTGACTACAGGCTAAGCCAAAGTGATGCAATTATCAGTTTCACAGCATGGGGTGTCTATTGTTTTCTCTTTTCAATCAAATGGTCAGGCGGTTTCTGTCTCCAGAACATGATGAGATTAGACCAGAAAAAGCAGTTTACGCTGCTGACTCCAACTCTTAATTTGCATGCTTTGTTTAGCCATGTCCCCTCCTCCTAACAGGACAATATAGACAGGACATCTTTGTCTCAATCAGACTATTTGCAGACTTGTGTGAGACTTGTGAAAGAACTTGCAGACTGCGGACCTCTAGTAGGCTCTTGCAGACACATGGACATCTTAAAGACGCTGTATGACTGCAGATTAACCAACACGTCTCAATAAAGGAATCCTGCTTGTTTCGAGTCTCCTGGACTGGGTTCTCTCTTCTTTTTCGCTCATTTATTTTTTTTTTTTCAACAACTTGGTGCCGTGACCCGGATAGAGACTGAAATCATTAAATTCTCAACAATTTGCCACAAAAGACTGAAATCTACCTGAAATTCTACTTGAACCATCAAGATCAAGGAAACTTCTTCAGACGGAATCTTCAGCTCAACGGCAATTTGAAGTCACTCAGCGGACGTCACAAATTCTCAACTATTTGCTGACTGCGACCCTGATGAACATTGAAGCTACTTGAATACAAAGATCAGATCAATCCAGACTGAATCTTTTCAGCTCAACCTCGATTTGGTGAGTTTCATTCTATCAAAAGAACCATACAGACCAGTCTATACACATGGTTATTCTCTGCTCCATCAGAGAAAAGTTAACAAACAGCTGCAGGGTTTGTTTAACAAAAAGCTATCCTCTATTTCAATAGAGAAGTAACAGTTTATCCTCTGTTCAGACAGAGAAGTAAAGCCTTACGTGCTATTTTCTTTTAAAAAGTTATCCTCTTTTCAGAGAAGTTAAGCCTTATGCGCTATTTTCTTTTCTTTTATTTTGTTTTCCCTCTGTTCAACCAGAGAAGTTTACGTTTAGCTTTACAAGCTAATTGATGTTATCTCTTGTTCAGGCAGGAAGTTTTAGCAACATGTGCTAATATTGTTACCCTCTGTTTCGCCAGAGAAGAAATTACTACACTTTTATCTAAAAAGTTTTAGTATTTTTACTTTGTGATAATAAGCTCACAAAATGTTCAGACAGAATACAAGACTGATCACTACAACTGAAAAAGGTAGTTTAACAACTCCTTTATTGTCAGATCAGGATTTCAAATCGCTGCTAAGACAGCACATGGACTCAATAACAGAGTCAGTCAGGCTAAATTTGACAAAGAAATTTAGCATTGACCCAGATAATGTTTGGACATTAGATGAATGCAAGAAAGTGCTTGATGCATGCATTCGCAAAAACAATGTAAAAGGCATTATCTGCTGCTACAGAGAATTCAGTTTATCTCGAGCTAAACAACAAGCTCAAGCTAAATCAGAATTAGAGAAACAGATCCAAGAACTTCATGCTAAGATAACCTCATTAACAAAACAACTGAACCTCAAGAAATCAAAAACTGACATTGAGGAGGTTAGTCAGCCTGATAATAAGCATCCTGACTTACAAATTGTCTCTGAAACAGACATTTCCATCCAGTCAGATAGCGATTTACCTATAGGCTCAGTAGAGGTTTGTGGTGCCAGAAGATCTAAGAGAACTGAGAGTTCACACAACAACACTTCTGTTGTTCAAATTCAATCAGTTTCCAGAACACTAGGACCTAGAGAAATAGATAGACTGTCTCAAAGCTTACCATCAGCACGCACAAATTTTTCAGAGTTTAGCAGAGCACTAATCAGCAAAATGCGTCTTTATGACATGACATTAACAGAAGTCACCCAGCTAATGTCTCAAATTCTCACTGAATCTGAATCCAACAGTTTTGAGCATACTGTGACCTCTAAATTACAACATGCCAGTAAGGATGATTTGAGAGAGGGTGTTTTGAAAGCTCTAAAGAACATTGTTGGCCCAAAGATCGACTGGTCAAAAGTGACTTGTTGTGTGCAAAGGAAAGATGAATCTGTGAATGAATTCACTGAGAGATTTTGTCAATCAGCCATAACTTACAGTGGATTAGCTGATAATTCGGACAGTGTGCTAAATGATAAGGGACCCCTAGTCCGCATCTGGTCAGATGGCCTCGCAACTGAATACAGACAAGCTTTGCCATTTCTTAATATCACCTGGTCTTCCACCACTCTCAGAAATAATATGAACAGTTTAGCTTTGTGGGAAAGAGACTCTTACATCAAAGACAGAGTCAGATTTGAAGCAGCTGCCACTAAGGTCAACACAGAAAAGACATCAAATCACAAATGTCTTAGGAAAAATATCTGTTGTCATTACTGTGGTAAAAAAGGACATTGGATGAGGGAATGTAGAAAGAATAAAAAGAACTTTAAAGAGATGAACAAAAAAGAATTATTCTATTGTCTTTTTAAAAAAGAATAATAGAAACTTCTTCCTTTGTATTAGGGAACTCTGCTTAAGTCCACTTACAGCCTTGAATGTGTTTAACACATTTTCCAATCACTACCCATTCAATGTTATGATGTCTGATAGGACTGATATTTGTTGAATGATAGTTTGTGTCTCACATTTTAAAGTTTGCCCACCACACTCAGGGACAGAACAGGACACACAAACCAGTGAGGAGCCCAGGGCAGAACTGAAAGCAACAGGCTTCAGGGGCCGCAACCTGTGGTGAAGACTCCCTTTTTCCCCATTTATCCTCACCTCACTGTTTTATAGGTGTCATAACTTTAAGATTAGGAGACAGAAAATACACAACTCTATACGATCACCAACTTAACACAACCACTATATCACCTGAATAACTAGACACATGAACTGTATGATCATACAAGTCTATGCATGAATACTGCTGGTCTGCTGTTTCCTTGTTTTCTTGTGTGCAGGTAAACACATAAACACTGCATCTTCTGAAGAAACACTCTGAACCAGAGCATCACTACGGAGATCCATGCATGACAGGAAGTCATCAGATCAACTCTGTGCTGGAGAAGAACCACAAGAAACACACCTCACAAAAGACTGAACACTATTCAGAAGCCATGGACTTTCAGAAGATCTGCAGTTTAACTACATGATTTTTGTGTCATCATGTAGGATTTATGACATTACAACTGATTGTCATAAACGTGTGAACAGTTTTGAAATCTACACTTACATCTACGTAGATATTAAAATGACACAGAATAAGTTTAAATGTGCCTGTAACTTTTTCCAAGTTACATGACTGGAAGATGGGGCTTCTGTTATCAAACAGAAGCCATTGAATGGTTTTAGGAAAGCTTACAAATTTATATTTTTTTTGTGAGAGTTTTTAAATAACTCTTAAAGGGGGAACTGTGGAAATATAAATTTATATCATCTAATTTCAAATTAACAATAATCTACGTATAACTAAAAAGTTATATTCTCTGGTTGTTAATTATATTATTTCATTGACATGCCAGCTTGGAGGGTTATTTAACCTTTGCCTTGCTGACTACAGGCTAAGCCAAAGTGATGCAATTATCAGTTTCACAGCATGGGGTGTCTATTGTTTTCTCTTTTCAATCAAATGGTCAGGCGGTTTCTGTCTCCAGAACATGATGAGATTAGACCAGAAAAAGCAGTTTACCCTGCTGACTCCAACTCTTAATTTGCATGCTTTGTTTAGCCATGTCCCCTCCTCCTAACAGGACAATATAGACAGGACATCTTTGTCTTAATCAGACTATTTGCAGACTTGTGTGAGACTTGTGAAAGAACTTGCAGACTGCGGACCTCTAGTAGGCTCTTGCAGACACATGGACATCTTAAAGACGCTGTATGACTGCAGATTAACCAACACGTCTCAATAAAGGAATCCTGCTTGTTTCGAGACTCCTGGACTGGGTTCTCTCTTCTTTTTCGCTCATTTTTTTTTTTCAACAGCGGGCATCCGGAGACTCGCGAAACTTCCCGCCCTACTCATAATTCTCTCTTCATATAGCTGTAAGCCTATTACATATCCGCTCCAGGGTTCGTTTCAATCGAGCCGAGACCACCTCATTCAAGCGATCTCGGAGCGATTACTTTGGTGTGGAACAAAGCGTGATTGCCCTTTTCACATATGCCAAACGAACCGTGCTAACTGGGCAAACGAGACACGTTCCGAAACAAAAGTGTAGGTGTGAAAGCACCCTTAATTACTCTGTTGTGGTAATACTATAGTTGCTATGGTAACACAACAAGTGTAATATAAACAAATGATCCAGTGCTGTAGTTTTTTTTTACAATATGGGGTAGATTGTACTACAATTCACCACACTTTACTGTAGTAAAACTGCACTTTATATTTAATTTTATGAGTTCACTATTCTTAATACGACAGTATGCTTAAGCATTCATTGTAAATGCTAGCCTAAAACATAGACAATGTACCTTACACTCAAAAACACTAGTATTTATTATAGAATTTATCTTAACGTGTAAGTAAATAGTGTAGCAATATATAAGCCATATAAAAATTCTTGGGATAACAATTAAATAGGAGGATCTCTGGAGAGCAACAGAACGAAAGGAAGAGGAAACACAAGGCACAGATTGTGAGTCTGCATCATCTGACGGAGCGAGAGCAGGTCGTTAGCACGTGAGCAGCCCAGCCAGTGTTGAGTTAAAGAGCATATTGTAGGTTAGACACCCCAGTGAGACAATGTGTGTAAGAGTAAAGTAAGAACTAGATTTTCTTTAAAATATATGTTAAAGTTTATTATTAAGCCGTTTGGAGTCGTTTTTAGTCACGGAAATTTACTTCCGCATCTGAAAAATCGCCAGACCGGAAGTGACGTCGGATAAGGGAGTTCCCGCAAATAACACTATGAAGACAATGGATCGCGGTGCGCGTTTGGATGCCGAGATAAGATATTCTGAGAGACTCACACAAACAACAGACCACAGTCAGCAGTCTGACAGCAGTCAGAGAAGTGTAATTTAACTCTATTGTGAGGGAGAACAGAGCAGGTTCATAGTGAGACCAGTGTTGGCTTACAGAGAGATATGCATGATAACGAAATCTTTTCTGGCAATAGCAAAGCTAGAATTAATCATCTATAAATATTAATACTTACCAGTAACAAAAACTAATGAGCATCTAACAGAGTGATGCCACATTGACCATATTTTTTAATAGTAGATAAGTGAACACAAAACACAAATAACACAGAACATCTGGAATAATGCAGAAACATGTAAACAAGGTACTGGAAAATCTTTTTATTATACAAAAGGTTTTCGGAGCTTTTGTATTATAATAAAAACAACATCAAATATTAAAACAATTAAAATAAGTTTTTAATTCATGTTCAAATTCTAAATGCAACTCAAGTTCAAGTTTTATTTATATAGCACAAAATCATAAGCAGTGTTAATACCAGCATTTTTACTCTTTATATATGTATACGTAATCTGTGTGAGTGTGTGTATACTGAAAGAAAAATATATCATCTGACCCATTTAAAAGTAAACCTAAAATAATGTTTCAGTAAGTTGGCCAACATTTATGTGACATATCATGTCTTTAATGTGTGTTAAATTGTGAATGCTGTGTAAAAAGATGCCGACAGCCTCATCCTTGTAAACCCGCTGGAAGGATCTAGAAAGGAGAGCAAATGAAGTGCAAAGTTCTGCATTCTCGTCGAGCCTGTGAAGACCTCCGCGACACTACCCGCACCATCCGCGTCCTCAGTTATGTCCGCGCATAGGGCGGCAGAATAGAGAGGCTGGCGTCCACGACACTACCCTCACCACCAGCGTCCTCAGTTATGTCTGCGCATAGGGCAGCAGAATAGAGAGGCTGGTGTCCGCGACACTACCCTCAACACCCGCGTCCTCAGTTATGTCCGCGACACCTTCTCAGTTATATCCGCGCATAGGGCGGCGTCCGCGACACCTTCTTCACCACCCGCATCCTCAGTTATGTCCGCGCATAGGGCGTCCGCGACACTACCCTCACCACCCGCATCCTCAGTTATGTCCGCGCATAGGGCGGCAGAATAGAGAGGCTGGCGTCCGCGACACTACCCTCATCACCCGCGTCCTCAGTTATGTCCGCGACACTTCCTCAGTTATATCCGCGCATAGGGCGGCATCCGCGACACCTCACTCACCACCTGCGTCCTCAGTTATACATTTTAAAATTCACCGTATGATTTAGAATATAACATAATACAGAAAACCCAGCCACATTTGCAGACCCCTGGATAGTGAATTGCAAACCATCTCACAAAACTTATACAGTAGACTGTACCGTGTACAGTCTCATTTTTATCGAGCTGCATCTCCGACTGATCCAGGAGTGTTTCTCGCCGTTCGCGTCAGCTATAAGTCTTATCGAATTCATCCCATTTCACGGACCAAAATAGCGACAGGAATCTTGTGGACTTGATCTGTTGACAGGCTGGAGTTTGTGCTGTTACCATAAACATAATAATATAGCATGATGATGATAAATTACGGCAAAACTAACAACCATTTCTGCTATTAGCTCCTCTGCCCCACTGTATGCAGCGCGCGTCTGTCAGATAAGTCCCGCTTCTGACGTCACCGGGGTGGATAGAAAAAACAGCGGAAGTGGGAAAACAGACACATTTTCTTTAAATTTGTGCACTGGCACTTCATAAAACATTTTAATATGGTATTTTATGGTATTATAGAGTACTTTCACAAACGATTTTTCCTTTTTTTGAAACAGTTTTTTAACCTACAATATGCTCTTTAACGCGAGGAGTTTTGTCCACAGAGGAAACCGGCACGTTCACTCGCTCGTATTACATGAATGAGCTTACGACATTTGTCAGTGAAATAACGCCATATACACTTACATATACACTTGCGAATGCACTGTCTTATGCCATTTTCATCTATTTTCCGCTGCGCATACTGCAAACCGGGCTGAGCCAATAGCCCGGACCTTGAGCTCAGAAGCTGAAATCATTCCACGTTCAAAGTAAAAAGGTCCCATAGCCAGAGGGAGATTAATGACAGCATGCGCATATATTCTCTAGCCACTACCAGGAAATAGAACTGCGGTATTTTTATTTGTTAATGTCTTGCGGGCGAAAAGTGTGTTGTAACGCACGCGTTACTGAACATGTACTGAGTAAAATATTACTGAAAATGTATTAGTAATGCCTTACACTACTGCGTTACAGGAAAATGTAATACATTACTGTAATACATTACTTTTGTAACGCATTACTCCCAACACTGCTCATATACTACGGACAATTTAGCCTACCCAATTCACCTGTACCGCATGTCTTTGGACTGAGGGGGAAACCGGAGCACCCAGAGGAAACCCACGCGAAGGCAGGGAGAACATGCAAACTCCACACAGAAACGCCAACTGAGCCGAGGTTCGAACCAGCGACCCAGCAACCTTCTTGCTGTGGGGCGACAGCACTACCTACTGCGCCACTGCCTCGCATTAGTTATATTAGATGTAACATTATGTTTTTACAAAGGTGTGAGAGAGGTTTATGGGTACTTTGTGTCAAAAATGATTGATTGATTGATTGATTGATTGATTGATTGATTGATTGATTACCCTCATAAACATACTCTATTAAAGGCAAGTTATTAGTGACGGTTTTTGTGTGTGTATTGGGCAGTTATGTGCTTTAAACATTTAAATGTGTACAAGTTTAGAAAGAGGGGAAAGGTTGCTTTTATTTCAAGAGAAGGTGTAAACTTTCACATGAATGCTTTTTGACAGTTTGTTTTGTTTTTCTTTTTTTAGTTTAGTTAAAAAGTGTTAAAGCGTACTATTTAAAACAAAAAACAAAACGATGTCAGATTTAAAATGTTGGTAGAGTAAATAGTAAGAGTATTTGTTAAAGAAGAAACAAAGATGTATCTTACATTTCACGGAGTGAAATCAGTGTTTAGTCTTTGTTTTACCAGAGAAAAAAGCTGTGAAAGCGCTGTGAAGACTCACACATGCGCACACACATGCCCATACATACATACATACATACACACACATGCCTCTCATACACAGCCGGATTTGAGATAGAAAAAGCAAATAGGTTTTAAAAAGTTAAAAAAATAAATAAAGAAAAGAAAGAAATAAACTCTTGAAAGTAATAAAAACACGTTTTAGTTTTTAAAATGAGTCGATTAGCTAAAAAAAGCTAATGACAGCCTGCAAGTAATGCAAGTAAAATGTTTTTAAAATGCAAGTATATGTTAAAGAAAAAAGATTTAGTTGATCTTATGGAATATCCGAACTTAGATCCTCACTTGTTCAGTGATTGTGAAAGAATGATAGGAAACTGAGTCTAAGACAACGCCCATAACTCCTCTATTCCACCCTCAAAATAAGTAACTAAATACTTATCTTACGGAGAAAGCAGCAAAAATGACTGCTTTCTCCTCAAGCCAAAGACAATAAGTAAACCAAAAAAAGTGAAAAGACGTAATCGGATAAATCTTCAAATGGAAAAATGTAGTGTCAAACGTAATCCCTCCTCAAACTCTTCACCATCAGCCTTTAACCACACCTCTGACTCTTCTTTTTTTCCTAAAAAATCTTCCTATTCACCCTAGACGGACCGGCAGGCAGCACACACGCACACACTAACTCTCTATTGTCTAGTCAAACTTAAGCACATAATGTCAAAACCACAATGTTTCATATTTTTCAATGAAAACAAAAGGAGGCAGTTATGCTAATGATTAGGATTGCAAAGATTGAAGATGACGGTATAAATATGTGTACGATGCCTTAACAATTTTGGTGTCGGATATGTTTAAGCTGTTAATATCACAATCAAAAAAGGAAGTCTTATTTTATTAAGATAAATTATTTTGTAAAGATATTGAAACAACTATTGCTAAGGTGATGCGAATGATGGTACATTTTTCCAATTGAAGATTTATCCGATGTGTCATTGCGTCCTCAAGAGTTCGGTCTCTCATTCAAACTTGCTGAAACTTGAAAAACAAAAATCTGAACTTAAAAGGAAAGGATGCACCACCGGCCGGACTTACCCTACATGATATTGAGAGACCCATTCAGATAGTCCTATCGTATGTCGGCCACCACGGCTCAAATTTCAGATATCTCCGTTTTTCTTCCATTTCTTACACTTCCATTGACACAGAGCACTGGCCATTTTAAACCGAAAAAATGTCTCTTTTTTCAAAATAACGTTTTGGCATTTTCAAAATGTAAAACAATGCATTGGTGAAGAGACAAAGTTGTTTTTATTCAAGAAAAGTTGTTCATTACACATACACAGACACAGACAAAGACATTATAGTAAGCCAATGTAGCGTATTCTTTTAGTCTTGTAGTATTTTTTTTTACATTGATTTCAGTAAATATATAAAACACAGTAATTTAATTTACACCATATAAAACATAAAACCATAAAAAACATGACATCTGTAGTCTAACTTATTAAAATTGTTTGTAAAGTAAAAGTGGACCAAGTATTTTAGAACTGTTAAACTATTTTATAAGTGATATAAAAAGAGAACTGATGTAAAACTGGTTATTTTTAAAACAGTAGGCTACAGATAAGATTTAGTGTTAAACAATTTTATAACAAAAGATATTCTAAACAGAGAAACAAGTTTATTTTTAAACAGTACAAATACGATTTTGGGTTTTTTTGGAAAAAAGGAAAAAATCTTAAGTTATTGTTAAACTACTAAATACACAAGCCATCTTTAAAATTGTTGTAAGTGAGAGCTTAGCTATCCCTCTTGTGCATCACCAGAGGGAGCCATCACCTGAATTCTAATCGGACTCTTGGACACAAATTCCCATTCCCCTTCTGCCTGTTACTGATTGTGGCACAGGTGTCTCTCATCCGCTCAGTGTATTTAAACTACACTCACAAAATCACTCAGTGCGAAGTCTTGATTTGCCCAGCATTCATTAGCGTTTACATTCCATTCCTGCCTGATCTGTGTTCTGAACTCTTGCCCGTTTCATCGACTGTGATTGTTATCCATTTTGTTTTGATTGTTTCCTGGTTTGTACCTCTGTTTGTTACTTTTGTATGATTGTGCTAATAAAGCCTGCAAATGGAACCAATGGCTTCTGACTCATCACAACAGAAGACTTCACCAACACAGGATCCAGCACACTTCTCAACAGAACTGTCAGCCCAAGCTACTCAACTAGCAACTCATCATCAGCAGCTCACACGGTTAACTTCACTTACAGAGGAATTAGTAAAAGCTATGCAACAGCCCCTCATGCACAAGCCAGCAGTCTCTCCTTCTGTGCCAATGACAATTTCCACACTACAGACTGCTCCTAGTGCTCCAGCTACTGTAAGTCCTTGATTAGCTTTCCCTAAAAAATTTGATGGCACGCCTTCCCGTTGTAACGAGTTTTTGCTACAATGTAAACTCTTTGTTAACCAGCAATGTATCCTACAGATACCAGCTGAGTGGCAATTGTATGCAACTTACTAACAGGAAGAGCATTAGAACCCCATCTTTGAAACTTTCCTTAAAAAGTTTTGTGAGGTTTTTTAGCATCATATTGACGGGAAAAGCCCGGGTGACCAACTACTGTCCCTCACACAGGGGCGAAATACAGCAGCAGAATATGCCCTCACATTCCGTACTCTCGCAGCACAAACTTCATGGATAGAAGATACACTGAAACTACTTTTTCGCCAGGGGTTGACCACAACATTACAGTCTGAACTGGCTTGTCGTGATGAAAGAAAGAACCTGAATGAACTCATTGAACTCACCATTCGCTTTGACCATCTCATTTGAAGTAGAAGAAACCCCAGCTCCATGTCCCGTCCTGTTCCTGAAAACTCCCATGATGAACCAATGCAGCTGGAGTTCACACGTTTGACCCAAGAGGAAAAAGATAAAAAATTACAGAAACATCTCCGCCTGTATTGTGGCCAAGCCGGACATGTCAAATCCACTTGCCCCGTACGACCCCCCCATTCTCCCATTCGATGAGTTCCTCTACTGGTCCCTCAATTTTTCGTGTAGTCATTCCTTTAACGATTATCCACAACCATGAAAGTATTAGTCAGAAAATTTGCACAATGCCATGAACTGTCTCTCAGCAATTATGACTCCTCTCTTGCAGTGGAATCGTTAGATGGTCGCCCTGTTGGAGAAGGACGAATCTGCAACATCACCACTGAAATGCATCTGCAAGTTAGTTTTACACACTAAACGAATACAGTTATATAAAATTGAATCAGTTAACCATCCAGTGGTCCTGGGTCTGCCCAGGTTACGTCATCATAACCCACACATTTCATGGAGAGAAGGGCAAATTCTCAGATGGAGTGATTCCTGCATGACCTGCGGCTGTGGGTAATGCTTTTACATCAACAGAAGGTGGTGTACGGATGTAACTGTGTTAAAGAAGATGTGCTGTCC
This sequence comes from Danio rerio, assembly GCF_052040795.2. Taxonomy (NCBI): domain Eukaryota; kingdom Metazoa; phylum Chordata; class Actinopteri; order Cypriniformes; family Danionidae; genus Danio; species Danio rerio. The sequence continues at coordinate 18,919,062 of NC_141039.2, read as the reverse complement.
TGATGTGGAAGTGCTTTTCATTAACTGTGAGCCTTTTAATTCACTAAGAGAATTTTCCTCATTTATTCTGGTCTGTGTTTACATTCCACCGCAAGCACATGTGAGTACTGCGCTGCAACAGCTGGCTGATCTGATCACAGAGATAGAACAACAGCACCCAGACTCTGTTTTTATCATACTTGGGGACTTTAATCAGGCAAAAGTCACACATGAGCTGCCTAAATTCAAACAGCAAATTACATGACCCACCAGAGACAATAACATTTTGGACCATTGCTACACCACAATAAAGGATGCATATCGCTGCTTTGCCAGAGCCGCTCTAGGACTCTCCGACCACTGCCGGTTCATCTCATACCAACTTACAGGCAAAAACTTAAAACTACTAAGCCAGTATTAAGGGCTGTTAAGAGATGGACCAACAACACAGAGCACGCCCTACAAGCCTGTTTTGAATGCGCTGACTGGGGTGTTTTTGAAGCTGCAGCCACAGACCTGGATGACCTCACAGAGACTGTAACAACATACATTAGTTTCTGTGGGGAGTTATGCATCCATACCAGGACCTATGTATCATATAACAATGATAAACCACAGCAAAACTTAGGCCCCGTTTACACTAGTGCGTTTTAGTTTTAAAACAGCGTTTTAGAATGAAAACGATCCGCGTCCACACTCGCGTTTTATCCAGCGTTTCTGAACTGCTCTCCGTCCACACCAAAACGCTGAAAACGCACATCACGTGACCACACAGACACTCTCGGGCAAGCGCTGCAGCCCATCTACCCAGATGAGAGCTCTGCTAGTTGGACTCCTCATCAAGCATCTCCCGCTGGATCTAATCTCACTATATTTATTAAACGGGATATTTCATTCATCTTGTTGTCTTTATCTAACGACATATTCCTGACTTTGGTCATTGGAATCTATTACTTTTTCTCAGGTAACGTGTTTTGGCTAAGCGCAAAGATAAGTTAATGATTAATGTAACCACGTAGCCTACATTCTGTATATTGACTGATCGCTTGCCTTTATTTCCTATAATGTATAAACTTATTGTATGTTATACATCTATAATGACCATTATCGATTATTAAAACTGATATTCAGCAAAAGAAAGGGTGTGTTTCATATTTTTCACTGAAATTGAAAGGTGGCAGTTGTTATCGGCTTCGTTTTGTTATAAATATCCACACAGTAAAGATGACGCTCATGCAGCACGACGCCTCAACATTTCTGCTGTCTAAGTTGCTAATATTAAAATGAAAATAGGCAGTTCCTTAAATCATGTTTACGTTTTATTGTTGAGAAAGTAAAACAACGTAGCCAGGGTGATGTGAATGAAGTTATAAAGTACACTGTTCCCTTTAAAGATTTACCCGTGTCCTCGGTATAGTCTGTTGTCCATATCAAACTAAGAGACTGCAGCCTTGATCAAACTTGCGAAGTCTGAACTTACAAGGAGAGAATGCAGGACTGAACTGTGTGTGTAGGCTACTTAATATTTAGGAAAAGCCCCAATCAGAGAGGCGAATGTCTGCAGCCCCGCCTCCGTTTTCAGATGTCTCCGTTTTCCATCATCCACACTGAGACGGAGCAGCAGCGTTTCAGAATGAAAACGGCCTCTCCAGCGTTTTCGAAACGCTCCGTTTTTGGCGCTCGAGAACTTCGGCGTAGTGTAGACAGTTGGCGTAACCGTAGCAAAACTTATGCGTTTTCAAACTAAAACGCATTAGTGTAAACGGGGCGTCAGACAGCTTTGTCAAGCCAAAGAGGATGCCTACAGGAGTGGTGACAGGATCTTGTACAATGAGGCCAGGAACACATTGACAAAGGAGATTGGTGTGGCTAAGAAAAACTATGCCAAAAACCTGCAAAAACAGTTTTCAGCTTACGGCCCTGCATCAGTGTGGAGAGGCTTAAAAGGATTTACTAATTACAAGACACCATCCCTTAGCATCGACAGCAACAAACATCTTGCAAACGAGCTGAATATGTTCTACTGTAGATTTGACACCTTTGACCAGACACCTTACACCCACCCGGACCATCTCCCTACACAGCCATCAACACCACATCAACACAGCCCAGACCATCTCCCTACACAGAAGAAAAGGAAACCACCAGGGCTAGACGGTGTTTCACCAGCCTGTCTAAGAACCAGCGCAGACCAGCTGGCTCCTATTTTCTCAAAGATCTTCAAAAGATCATTGGAACAGCTCAAAATTCCATCCTGCTTTAAGCGCTCTACTATCATCCCAATCCTGAAGAAGCCAAAGATCACTGGACTCAACGGCTACAGACCTGTTGCCCTAACATCTGTGGCCATGAAGTCATTCGAAAGACTAGCATATCTGATGGACATTACTGGACCCCTGCTTAACTGCCTACAGTTTGCCTATAAAGCAATCCGGTCTGTGGATGATGCAGTCAACATGGGGCTGCATTATACCCAACAACATCTGGACAAACCAGGGAACTACGCAAGGATTCTGTTTCTGGACTTCAGTTCTAACTTTAACATCATCGTCCCATCACTGCTGGAGTACAAACTCACCCAGCTCTCTGTTCCTAGCTCTGTCTGTCAATGGATCACCAGCTTTCTGACAGATGGACAACAGCTAGTCAGAATGGGCAAAATCACATCCGATAGCTCCACCATCAGCACTGGTGCCCCCCAGGGATGTGTTCTCTCCCCACTGCTCTTCTCCCTGTATACCAACAACTGCACTGCAAAAGACCCCTCCATCAAACCCATGAGGTTTGCAGACAACACTACTGTAATCGGCTTTATCCGGAACAGTGACAAGTCTGCATTCAAACAGGAGGTGGAGCGGCTGGCGTTTTGGTGCAAATACAACACCTAGAGCTGAACACACTCAAAACAGAGGAGATGATAGTGGACTTAGGATAGTGGACTTTAGGAGAAACCCCCCTGCACTAACCCACCAAAATCACTCTAGACGCCTCGCATCCAGCACACTACCTGTTCGAACTGTTACCGTCTGGTTGGCACTTCAGAGCACCAAGCACAAAAACAGCCAGACACAGGAAAAGTTTCTTTCCTCAGGCCATCTACCTCATGAACAGTTAAATATCCCCCAACTGTGCAATAAATATGTGCAATACTTTCTCATACACACTTGTACACAGCACCTTATTTTAATATACAATGCAATACTTTCTACATTCACATTTGTACACAGCACCTTATAATCTGTATATTTATGACAAACCTGTACATACAAATCAACATCCAGATTTCTTGACTAACTGAATCTCTGTTTAATGTTTATCGTCTTTTTTCATATTTATTTTGTGTTGTCACTTGTCACTTTATGTACACTGGAAGCTTCTGTAGCCAAAACAAATTTCTTGTGTGCGTGAAGCACACTTGGCAATAAAACTGTAACAAATATAGCCGACAAGACACATAATTATTTTGCTTTTATTCCACAACCGAGCCAACTTTTGCCCAAGGAAGACTAGAAACCTGATTCCAAGGTATTTACGACCCAAAAGGAATGTGCTCACAGCAAAGCACAACTGAATTGAACAGGATTTCTTTAAGCTGCTTGTTTAAGACTGATGTTTTCATATAAACTTTACTCTCTTTGTGTAATCATGTGTTTTGCAACGTTTCCCTTGCTCTTGTATTAACATTTTGATTTTAATACTGTTGCATAAAATGTTTAACTGTACCGAAGCTATACAAGCTCTTATACTGTTATACTGTTCGTGTTTAGACTTTTCATAAAGCTTACTTGCTGTACTAATTGATCGTTGACATTTTATGTTAATACGAGTGCAACATATTAACATTTTAAGAGACTTTAACATTTCTGTCCCGATTTGTATAAAATTTGCCTATGCAAATTCTTCTGCCTCGGACAGGTTAGTTTCTAATTAGTCAACTTTTCATCGAGGTTGGATCCGAACCCGCCCTATATAAGCTTGTGACCAAGCTACGCCTCTCTCTCTCTCCCAGCACCAAAGCTCTCTACTCGCTGTTCTGAAACTTCTTCTCTCCTGAACCCGGCTCTGCTCTGAAACACGCTGCTCTGAAACTTTTCTTCAAACTCTCTGCAACTTCTTCAGAAACTAAGAACGAGACCTAAGCAGAGAAACCTCCAAGAAAGCAGGCGGAGACCCAGACAGAAAGGGTTAATCACACAGCTTGGACATTTCACATCTCAGATAGGCTACCTTAAGCCTAGTTCACACTACAGGATTTTAAACATCAGCAGATTGCTGTGCCGTTCACACTACATGACTTGACTTTGTGTCTTTAATCTCTGTGGTGTTCACACTACGCAACACTCTGTGAATGATCCACAAAAGGGGGGTCACACACTACATGATCTGACAACAACTCATTCCCCAACAGCTCATTCAAGCTACCAAACCACAGCCAATGAAATTTTGAGGGAGGAGTCGTCTGAAAAAGCTAAACACTATTGGCTGCTTGTGTGCTGATGACATCACTGACAGCGTTTCAAGCTTTGGAGAAAGCATTTAAAAACATCGTCAAATCAGCTGATTTATCAGCGGATTAATCACTCATCTGCAAGGTTCCAGTGGATAGATACACAGAGAGTTTTTAATTTTTGTAATTTTATAACTCTTTGAAATAAAACTAACAAATAACACCCTGCCGTTTTCTAACTATCAGTGTCTTTTTTCTGACATTGTTATTTTTTTATTACAAAACAGTAAAGAACTGAGCATTTCTGCCTTAAATTATCATATTGGTCAAAATGACTGCATGCATGTCTGATACTTTTCACTGTGACTTTAAATATGTGTGCATTTCCTTGCCTAGCAACTTCCTGCTAACATAAACAAAACTTTCTGATGGCAAAAACATCAATTTACTTCAGATATCTTTCAAAACAGCAGATTCTGTGCTGTGATATAGATCCTGTTTGAAAGTGAAAATGAAAGCCAAGACCTTTAAGTGTTTTAGTATCTTAACGACATATTTATAGGCTGTATTACCAAAAACAAATTATATTTTTAGGGTAATGGTGTCATTAAATATGATGCCAGACATTCAAAGCTTAATTTTAATATCTCAATAATAGCTTTGAATGTAAATATGATGTGACAGTATGGCGTTTTATATGAGAACGGTCAGAATGAGCAGTATAGTAATTCTAATAGTTACAGAATCCTAGTTCCACTGTTAATATAGCCTACTCTCATGTCTGTGCTAACACAGAATGAAGCGAGTGCACCGATGCCCATTGTGACCAATCACAGATGTTTCTGCTGAGCTCCTGAACACACAAGCATTCAGCTCATGCTGATATGCTCTCTCATTGGCTGAAGCTCCTCACTACACATGACCACACGTGGGGTTGAGTCGGCCGACTGCTCTGGAATATTTAGCATGCTAAATGTTGGATTTCCGTCTGCGAGGTGTCGGCGACGCGTCAGCGAGCCTCGTTGATGCGTTGTTCAGTAGTTCACACATAAAGAGCGGCGAGTGCCGTGCACCCGCAGATTTCTTCCCGATCACAGCCCGATCTGTCGGCGAGCTCTTTAACTTCCAAATCGGGCTCAAATCAGGCTTAAAATCCTCTAGTGTGAACTAGGCATTAGTTCTCAGACTCACCCCCTCCAACCCTCGTGAGAGCAAAGGAACAACCAGCAGAACCATGTGCTCAACCAAGGGAGCCTCCTTACAACACGGACAGACACAAGTATCCACTTTCTTCCAACATCTAAACTGGTGTAAACTAAATTTAACCCTAAAAGGACCCTAGAAGGGTTATATTGAATTTGACTGTTTGGTTTGCTTGGTTTGCTCTTACATACTCCGAGGTTTTCCCATCATTACATCCTCTCAACCTCTTACTTCATGTTCTTTACTATTTACTACACTTGTATGAATGTGTGTTTGTGTTAGGTGTTAGTTTATGTTAGATTAGTCAATAAAGTTTATTTTGTATAAAGAAAGGTGCCTGTGTGTATTTATGAATCTAATGTTTAATGATCTTGTTACCCTGCTCAAACTTAATGGGTTTATGTTTGATAGCATCGCTGGACGATTCGTTTGTTCGGATCAAAAAAGTCAATTCGTTTGAAGCCCCGTTCAAATGAATCTTCCACCCCTTTAAGCTAGTCCGCTATATATATATATAATGGTCCAGAAGACACGCGAGCACTGTAATCTAAATCATAACTCTCAACATTATAACAGCGGAAAAGGCGCAGGAAGAATAACCTTGAGCTAATTTACTACAGTAATAATGATGTAGGTATGCAAGCACTCAAATATAATTTGTTACAGATAATTAATGTAGATATGCGTGCAAAGTTAACCTACATTATCGTTATAATTTGCTACATGTTTATTGGTGGAGAATAAACAAAGCATTAAATATTTTACAAAAACTGATTCTGATTCTGACTCACTGCATACAACCCCTACATAAAATTCCTTGTCAGAGCGCTTACACTAGCCATCACTCCAGAAGATGAACAGGAACCCATTGTATACCATTATTTAATCAAAGCCTTTAGCGGACAGAAAGCCACTCAATTACCACCACATCGCTCCAGTGACTGCGCCATTGAATTACTTCCTTGATTTGTACCTTCTAAGGAAGAATTTTCCCTCTCTCTCAACCCGAGTCGAAGGCCATGGCTGAGTATATCTAAGAGGAGTTGCCTAAAGGCTTGTTCCAAACCTCTACTTTCACAGCATCCGATGGATTCTTCTTAGTTAAAACGAAAGATGGCAGTTTACAACCATCAAGTTCCGTTATCCCTTACCCCTCATTCCTCTTGCATTGGAACAGTTGAGAGTGGCTAATTACTACACCAAGCTCGATTTACACAGCACATACAATCTCATCAGGATCTGTGCTGGAGATGAATGGAAAACAGTGTTCTCCACCACTAGGGGGCACTTCGGCCTAGCCAACTGTCCATCTGTATTCCAATCATTTATAAATGACGTATTTTGAGATATGTTGGACAAATTGGTTATCATCTACATCGATGACATCCTCATCTATTCTAACACCAGGAAAGAACACATCACACACGTACGTCAGGTGTTACAGTGGATGATCCAACATAAATTATATGCGTAGGTTGAGAACTGTAAGTTTCATCAGACACAGGTTGCTTTTCTGGGTTACATCATCAGTGCGGAGGGGATTGCTATGCATGACTCTAAAGTACAGGCGGTACAACAATGGCCATTACACAAAACTCTGAAGGAACTATAGCGTTTTTTGGTCTTTGCAAATTTCTACAGATGCTTCATCAAAGGTTTCAGCTCCGTAGCAGCTCCATTAACCGCCATGACAAAAAGAAACTCGACTAAACTATCATAATCTCCCTAAGCTCATCACACCTTCTCCAAGCTCAAAACCCGATTTACCACTGTACCCATTCTCTGCCATCCTAATCCGGATCTACCTTTCATTGCGGAAGTGGACGCATCGAACACAAGAGTCGGGCGGTGTTATCCCAAAGCCAGGGCAAACCCTCTAAAAATTTTAGTGATTGGATATTAAATTGCGGGGAGGAGTTTCCTCATCTCAGCTCATGGATTAAGAGGCACAGACAGTCAATTCGGCAGGATATAAAACGCACATAAATTATTTAATCGCAAAACCGAGAAATCCGCAATTCACAAGTGCGTATTGAACCGTGGATGTCGTACCGTACGGTTCAATATTATATTGAGAACTGTGGCATCCCATATATATATATGTGTGTGTGTGTGTGTGTGTGTGTGTGTGTATATATATAAATATGTGTGTGTGTGTGTAATTTATTTTACTGCCAAGCTATGGTCCTATATATTAAAAAGTATTTACATTTTGTAGTATTAGAATTTTAGAGCACAAATTAAAATCGCTTTTAGTTATAGTTGACAACACTACCACTAAACCACTGCCACTTTTTTCTTAAAAAGTTCAACTGAAATGATATATTTTTTAATGAAAATATAATTGATTGCCCCATCTGTATCTGGTTTATGTTTAAATGTAAAAAATAAATATGTGTCCCTCTGAAAATTTGAAATAAGTTAACATTTGGTGTTCCAATAAAGCAGATGGTAGAATATTTAAGATTTGTAAAATTGAAAAGGAGAGAAGTAATTTTACACTAGTTCTAAAAAAAAAACTAAAAAAAAACTTATGGTTAATGAGAGATTTTTCAATCAAAGGAAGCATATTAGTAATCAAAACTCAAAGTTTGTCACATTTAGTTTATAACACTCTAGTGTTAGATATTCCACAATATACTTTTTTGTTCAACTTATATGTGTCTTGATTCAGGTGTGTCTAGATGTTGTCATTGTGTCTTTGTGATTCCCCATGTGTTGTGTTCCATGTGCTTTTGTTTATCTCACGTGATTCCTTTGTGCTGTTTTCGTGCCGTTTGCTAATGTTAATTAGTTATACCTTTGTTACACCCCTGTATGTATTCTGTTTAATCATGTCTTGTGTATTTCTACCCCTAAGTTAAGTTTGTTTGTTGTCTGGTGTTGTATTGTCACCATCTTCTGCCTGCGGTTTGGTGGCCAGTTTTTGTTGTGATTGGTTTTGTAAAAAAATACTTTTTATTTTTCAATAATTCCTGAGATCTGTGCATTTGTGAGTGAGCCTACCCAAGACAATATGAAGAAACAGACCACATTATTTAAAAAAGATAATTATGTGCAATCCAATTAAAAATGTTGATCTCGGTGTTCTTGACTTTAGCATTGCTAACTGTGTATTTAAAACAAAATATTTTTAAGCCATCTCCCCTGAACCCCCGGCTTTTAAATTTTTTAAGTGGTGTAATTTTGATATTAACAAGGTGCCTTCCTTTTTTCATAAATGAGCATGTTTACTATGGATGCTTTATTATAAGGATACGTTTTCTCCACATTAATCATATGGAACACTGTTACGACCTCCTCATTGAAATCGGACAACAAAAGGATCTATATGTAGTTTATTTATTATACATAAAACTAATAGAACAACAAATTAGGAACAAACAAATGTCTAGGGATAAATAAAGAAATATATAACTTTACATGATATAAATAATGGCAAATGAAACCATAAGTATACAGAATTAAAAAGATGGTGTTGACACAAGGATGGCCAAGTAGCCACACTGTCCTCCAAAAGCTAACACAACACTTTTGATTTAAACAAATTGGTGAGCAAGCAGGCACCCAGGATCTGCCACATCCTAACTGGAATCCTGAGGTCGTCACAACCATCAATGTGTAAACTTTACAAATAAGTTCTTATTTGATAAGACTTTTATCACTCTTATCTGATAATACATCTAATTCTCTGAATCTAATCTTTTACATACTAATCAGTTCATATGAAAATTATAGGTAATTAATAGACTAACTAAAACGTAATGTAGAACCACATTGTTGCCTAAATGTAATCTATTTTGTAATACTTTATTTAAGCAGATTAAAAAAAGTTTGGAGTTTGCCTAGTCAATACTGGCTCACCAATAAGGTAAAAAAGTGACATATAAACAAATGAATTTTATTTATCCAGTGAAGCAAGTTGTTAAAGAAATATTTTAGAAACATGGAATCTACAGGCATACATATTTTGTGAATTATGTATATACATATATATATATATATATATATATATATATATATATATATATATATATATATTTAGATGGAGAGAACATATTTTTAAAGATGCTACTGACTTGACATTTTCACTGGATGTTGGTAACAACCAAATAAGTCCATTTAAACAAAGAAAACAATAATTAGTTTTACAAATGAAGAGACACAGGGAAATGATATTGAACAAATAGAGAAAGAAAGGTGAGTTACAAAGGTAGTGAAAACCCAAACAGCAGATGAAATCTCTCAGTAGTTATTCAGCAACATACTGCCCTTCATCAAGACCAAAACACAGCCAAGGAAACTCTCAAAAGGTTTCAGAAAAAATCTACCTGAAGAATGACCTAGTCAGTCACCTGACTTGAATCCAATAGAAAACACAAAAGAAATAGAATTTGATAGACTAGACTGACCATCAGAACCATCAAGATTTTTACACTGTTAAAATTTGTGAATAAAAATCACACCTGAGCAATGCATGTGACTTCATTTTTCTTTAAACTGCCATCACCTAAAATGCCTTTTATATAGAGTATTAAATACATTCAGTAGTTCAGTACAGTAGTTATTACATAACTAGTTTTTTGTTTTGTTTTTGTTTTTAATTTGTATGTTTGTGTTGTTTGGATTTTTCCCCAAACCTTCTTCAATTCCATCTCAGAAAGAAATATTGTACTTAGAAATATTGTTTCAAGGAAAAAACACATTGATTATGTATTTACATTTACATTTACATTTAGTCATTTAGCAGACGCTTTTATCCAAAGCGACTTACAAATGAGGACAAGGAAGCAATTTACACAACTAAGAGCAACAATGAATAAGTACTAAAGGCAAGTTTCAGGTCTGTAAAGTCTAAGAAGGGAAGTGTTAGTAGTTTTTTTTTTTTTTTTTTTTTTTTTTTTTTGTACAATTAGTGTGATATTCAAAGAGGCAATTGCAGCTTAGGAAGTGAAGTGGAGACTAAATATTTGATTGAATATTTTTTTTATTATTATTTCCTCGCTGTATACCCAAATGTTTTGGTGTAATGTTGAATATCTAGTATTTAAACGTACAAATTTAAAATAATTCTGTTTTCTTGTAAAGATATTATTTAATATACATTAATAAGACTTTGGAGCAAAATTTGATTATTCATTTAATGATGATGTATTGGAAATATCATGCACACAAACAAAAATGGTCCAATGATAAACCTAACATTATTTTGTTTAAAATTGTTCTCAACCATTAGATTGAAACAAAAAAATAAAAAGCTAAAGGAAGTATGCGGTTTTGGAATTCTTGTGATTTTTTTTCTTGTGATTTTTTTGTGATATCTCCAGTAAATTATTTATTTGTTCCTTAGATGTTAATGTGAAAATTCTTGTTGTGTTCTTGTTATGCAATAAAAATGTGCTAGTTTTGGGGCTACTGCAAAGGGTTAATCAATCTTTGGCCAGACGTCAAACGCTCTCTGCTTCCCCACAGCGATCAGAAGAGAGAGCTGCATGCTTCTTTCTGTGTCTTCGGGTCCATGTTGGAGTTGATCTGCTCTGCTGGGTCATTTCAGGCCACGTATGTCCGATCACAGGAGCAAACATTAAAGTTACAGAGATATCAATGAAGGACATACACACATGCTGTGTTGCAGCTTCGAGGTGAGTCATTATTTCCTGTGTTCTACGCCCAGTGCAATTAAAACGGCATTGCTTCGCTGTAAAATGTATCTGTGTTAAACATCGAGATCCGACACAACTCGCTATGGCTCCGACAGATAACAGCTGTGTTTTTAAAGTACATGAAATATCGTAACCCTTTTTATGTTTCACACGTTTTTGGAAGCGGATGTTGGTTTGCTGCACTTTCAGTGTCTTTCGACAAATAGATTAAGACTGTGAAGGGAGTTACCAAAGCATCACCTTAGCCTACTTTTGCCCCAAAGCGAAATGCTTCATTTTTGACGTTTTCTGTAATCTGCGTTATGTCATTAAACAATAATGGATTTTGTGGTGCTGCTGTGTTTACTACTCTCTGTTGTTGCTGAAGTTGCACGTATGAAATTATCCATACGCTCATGATTGTCATGGTTGTACCGTTTTGCAAACTTTAGTTTGACATAATAAAATTATTATTTATCATATATTATATATCACGTGTGTCATTGTTTTTAAAACATCGTTATTTAAAATATTAATGTAAGTGTTAATCGTATAATAATAGTGTTTACAAATAAGCAATAATTATAATAATGGCTTTTAACAGACATGCGAAGAAAAAGGAATGCTAAAATGTGGAGAATATTAATGTTCCTCCTGACTTTCTTAAGAGAATTTCTCTGCAGCTGGAGGGTAATTTTGGGTCAGCTGTGTGCCATGTGGATTGATGAATAAATTTAAAAGCCTGTTTAAAACTAAAAAGTTTTTGTAATGAAGTAAATTTGATATATATTGCCATTCAACTGGAACGTTTGTAAATGTAGTTGGTTTAAATATGGAGCTATGTTGATTTCTAGAGGATTTGTAGATGCTTCGTTTCCAATGAGTGCTATGGTTCAATACAGTATGGTACGGGTTGCCCTTTATCAGGCTTTTGTATTTACTGCCAAATGGTACCCTTCTGGTGGTGTGGTGTGTGACAAAGTTGTAGTCAGTATCATTCTTGCTCAAAGAAAAGCAAAATAATAGCAGTATGCGTCATTCAAAGCATTTCTCACAGAACAGATGCATTATTTACATAAAAAACTTGTCTAGATGTTACATTTTACCTGTTACTATAATTTTAATGAACAGCATTTGATGATAGCTGCTAATGTGAATTACTAAGCATCTGTACTGAATCTATTACTTAATCTCAGGTAACGTGTATTGGCTGAGCGCGAAGATAAATTAAATTAAATTATCGTTTTCATTTTTTTGTTAAGATAGTGAAACAACGTACATATCCAGGATGATGTGAATAAGGTTGTAAAGTACACTGTTCCCTTTGGAGATTTACCAACATGTCCTCGGAAGTCCATATCAAACTTGCAAAGTCTAAACTTACAAGGAGAGAATGCAGGACTGTGTGTGTGTAGGCTACTTAATATTGAGGAAAAGCCCCAATCAGATAGGCGAATATCTAAAGTCCCGCCTTCGTTTTCAGATGTCTCCGTTTTTCCCCATCCACACTGAGACGGAGCAGCAGCATTTTAGAATGAAAACGGCCTCTTCTGCATTTCCAAAACACTGTTTTCGGCGCTCGAAAACTCTGGCATAGTGTGGAAGGATGGCGTAACCGCAGCAAAACTGCGTTTTAAAACGAAAACGCATTAGTGTAAACGGGGCCTTAGAGCCAAGGTACGCATTCACCTTAAGAACCTCATTTCTGTTTCCAGGAGCAATAGCCGCATTTCCACTATCGCGCCAGTGCGAGCCAGGGCTTTAATCGGGCCGGGCCGGTCCAATAGCCCGGGAGGTTGAGAAATGAGGCCAAAATCATGTCGTGTTTCCACTGACGGGCTAGTAGCTCACAGCGCATCACGCAAACACCCCCACAGAACGTCCCAGAATCAAACGTCACACAACCCGCCCACTTCAGCGGCGCCCACTTCAGCGGGAATTAGGCAGATAAAGCACACCATAGAATCATCACGAAACGAAACTATTAAAATGAAAACAACCGAAACAAACAAATGACACGTTACTGTACAGCAGTACATGAAATGTCTATACGCACAGACCTGTGTATTTCCATTCATTACTCGCCGACCGACTGTTGGCATTGTGCGCTCTCGCCACTAACGCAGGGACCCATCACAGTGAGCGCACACATCCATTATATAAAGCCACAGAAATTCTCCTTTATAACTCGATATGGCATGTATTTTATAACATCCTCGTTTTGATTGACGTCGTGTTAAGTGTTTCAGCACAAGAGCGAGTAGCCTAATAAAATAGCCATATTTGTTGCGCTCAGCAGCTATTCACTAAAGCTCTTCATTTAAAGTTTCATTTATAAATTTAACCACATCATATAAAAACATAAACACTTGTTTGAGGATATAGAACACGTTTTGTGTTTGGACTTTTCCCCAATGTGTTTAAGGCTGCGATGCGCAAGACTGGGTGACAGAAAAAAAGGTATAACTTAGGCTAGATTCTGCTTTCACTCACCCAAATAATGCTTTGTTTGCGCGATTTGATTAATATCATCGCATCCAAATACTTTATAAATAATATTTCAAACCTTCTCCAGTGTTTATTGTTTTTAGAAAATATCTAAAACCTTTTTTTTTAGATAGGTCTTTGTAAAATGAAAGTTAGGCTATATGTGGCATTAAAACGGTTTGATTTATGTATTGTATATAGGCTACCTACATTGTTATTGCTAGTTTTTGTTTATTTTATATTGGTTTATTTATTTAATGCGATTTTGTTATATATGATATTTGTAATTCTTTAAATTATATTTCAATATAGCTTAGGCTATTTTATCTAGATATGACACTATATTGTTTAAAGTCTACGAAAGTGTGCACGTAACTTAAGTTATATGTCTTTCTGTTGTATTTATATTGTGCATTATCTCCAAAATAAAGAAAGAAAAAAGCCGCTCGCGGCATCAACAGAGCTGTGAAGGGAGCGCTCTTGCCTGGTCTCACACACACATACAGGCATTTAAACGTGCACAAACATTTTAAACTTGACAAAAACTCTCAAAAACCTTTACTGTCTGCTGTGTCTTTAATATGGTGTAAAGATTATTATGCGTTATTGAAACAAAGGAGGACGCAGCAAAAAATGTCACTATAAATTAAAACTACTTTATAATTTTATGCAGCAACCTTACATTTAAAAGGGAAACATAAGGGCAATCATACGCAAAAAGACCCCACACTATAAGGATAGATGTTTTCTTTCCCTTATTTCTTTATTTGTTTGGCGCATGTACTCATGTGCGATCAGAAAACTGCCCGCCTCTCCTTTCACTCCGCCCTGAAGCCCCAGCTGGCCCTCCTTGGCCCAAGGTATTCGGCGGGCCGAAAAAGGCCGGCAGCTGGCCCCAAGAAAGCCCTGCTTTGGCCCGATTAGGCCCTGGAAGTGACAGTGGAAACCCCACTGGCCTTGGCTCGCCCTGGCTCGCTCGCTTTAGGCGCGATAGTGAAAACGCGGCTAATGACTTCAGTTTTCTCTTTGTTTAACTGAAAATAGTTTTGCCACCTCCAACTGTTCATTTCATTAGTACATTGGCAGAGGGTGTCAATGTGGCTGAAGTCATTAGTCAGTAAGGCTAAGTAGATCTGAGTGTCATCAGCATAGCTGTGGTCGTAAATTTGTTTCTTTCTCATTATTTGGCTCAAGAGGGAGCATATAAATATTGAACAGGAGAGGTGACAGAATTTAACCTTTTGGGACTCCACATGCCATGGGTGTCCACCTTGACCTATGGTCACCTATACTGCCATATAGCCTGTTCCACTGAGTGGTACGGTACTGTACTGTACTGTTCGGTACGCTTTTATGGCCGATTCCATTGTCAATAGGTGTACCGTACCGGGGTGGGAGTTGGGGGTGCTGTGTTTTTAAGGCTTGAAAAGAAAGTCTGCCTAGCAGTGTTTAGTTCCACATTAAAAGCATAAAGAGTGTTTTTATAAATATTGTAATGGACCACTACTTTCGTCTTCCACCAGATACGCTCAGCTTTTCTGCATTGTCTTTTCATCATTTGTACTGTTGTTGACCTTCTCCAAGGTCCTTTCTGTCTCCCAGTCCTCTTCCTGACCATCGATGGATTTGCTCTTCTGTGGACTTTGAGCAGTGAAAATTAAACCACACTAAACGTAACTAAACTGAACTTAAACTCTGAAAACTGGACTGACTGTTTCAATTTACTATAATCTATAAAAATAAAGATTTGAATTGAATTGAATAATGTCCATGTCTGGTGACTGGGCTGGACGGAAGCTTACTACTTACCAGATGGAAGCTTTCAAAAGGCATCTGAGGGACTCTCAGGCCATAAGAAACAAAACTCTCTGGTCTGATGAGTCTAAACTTTAACTCTTTGGAGTTAATGCCAGGCATTACATTTGGAGAAAACTAGGCACCGCTCATCACCAGGCTAATACCCTCACTACAGTGAAGCATGATGGTGGCAGCATCGTTCTGTGGGGATGTTTTTCAGCAGCAGAAACTGGAAGACTAGTCAGTATAGAGAGACAGATGAATGCAGCGATGCACAGAGACATCATGAATGAAAAACTGCTTCTTATGTGCTCTTGACCTCAGACTGGGGCGATGCTTCATCTTCCAGCGGGACAATGACCCAAAGCACACCGCAACAATATTAATGGAGCAGCTTCACAGCAACTCAGTGAATGTCCTTGAGTGGCCCAGCCAGAGCCCAGACCTAGATCCTATTGAAAATCTCTAGAGAGATCTGAATATAGCTGTACACCGTCGCTTCATACTACTTGAGATGTACTGCAAAGAGGACTAGGCAAAAATTCCCAAACCCAGGTGTGTCAAGATTGTGGCATCATTTTCAAAAAGACTTGAGGCTGTAATTGCTGCCAAAGGTGAATAAACAAAATATTGAGCAAATAGCTGTGAATACTTATGTACTTGTGATTTTTTTCAGGCTTTTAATTTTTAATAAATTTGCAACAATTTCAAAAAAAAAAATTCACATTGCTAATATGGGGTATTGTGTGTAAATTTTTTAGGAAATAAATAAGTTTAATCCATTTTGAAATAAGCCTGCATATATAAAAAAATGGAAAAAGTGAAGCAATATGAATACTTTCTGTATGCAATGTATACAAAATAAGTACCTGTCATCTGTATCTTTATTCTTCACCAGCTCTTTTAAACTCTTGTTAAAATGTATTTATGGGTTTCTAATAGTTCAAAGGGGATGGTAGTATTTATTATTACAAGCTAAAATTCATTATTTTAAATATAGACACGTGACAAGCCCATGCAAATAGAGAAAGCAAAACCACATGCTTTTAAATGTCCTCATAAATAACAATAGATAACAAATTTGATTTTACTTATTGGCATGAAGCTCTTTGTCACAAGAAGATGACAAAGTTGATTTGAGCTTGGGTCGACTATCGCTCGTATATATTGTTACGATATCATGTCTCAAATGTGTGTTAAAAAATAAAGCTATATTTGTTGTCATTCTCCTGGCTTATTGCTTGTGCTAGTGAGGATACTCTGTAGACCAATCTGTAGGCCAATAGTGTAGCGGTCAGTGGAAATTGGCCATTATTAAGTTGTTTGTAAGTGATTTAAAGAGCCCATTATTATGGGTTTTTGAAAATTCCCCTCCATGTAGTGTGTAACACAGCTCTAAGTGAAGTGAAGTATCCAGCTAAGGCTTAAATCTGTAAGAATACAGTGTTTAAAACGGTTGATTCATCTATAAAAGAGTCGACTCATAGTGCTTCAAACGAGTCGCCTTGATACGGATTCATTAGGTGTTTCGCCATGACGTACGAACGAAACCAAGTTATTCACGTGCATGCGCAAACCCGGGAGATTTGAAACCTGCGGCCCCGCCCTCTGACGCAGAAACCCAGTCACACACACACACACACCCACAAACACACGCACACAAACATGCCGGTCGATTGAAGTCACACTGCAGATGGAAATTTTCGATTCTCTACCCAGAGATGAAACCTCAGCATTATAACCAAGCAGTTGGAAACTTCTGGAAACTACATGCTACAAAGAATACTTCATCTGCGTTTGTTAAAGTAAGGATCAGTAAAGAGTTACTTACTAATGGACGTCAGGATGAGTTTCTTCCTCCATTTCTCAAATGTAAGTACGTGCGATTAAAGTTGCCTCGTTGACTCTAGCTTGCAAATGTATTTAGTTGTGATTTGTTACTTGTAACCGAGTGTACTGTATCAGGTTAACTGGCTATATTCTCTTATCGTGTGCAAAGTCACGTTAAAAACGCGACGCGTGCTGTTTGTTTACGGAGCTCCGTGGTAGAGGTCTGCATTCCCGCGGCTGTCCCCGCGCCAGATTTCTGCGGCGCGGGAATAAATTTCCGAATCAATCGCGGGAGTGGTCGGTAACAGGTTTAATTTGGGACGGGAGCGGGCTGTCTAGCAATATCGTGGATATTGCTATGCGAATGAGACAGAGCTTTGCCTGCCTGTGTGTCTGCTTGGCGCTTGTGTGTATGTGTTAGTGCGCGCGTATGAGAGAGAGAGAGAGAGAGAGAGAGAGAGCGAGCTCTGTCTGGCTGTCTCTGGACTGTTTTGCTGGGTGATTTTCGGTTATGTTCTCCCCCGCTCTTTAGCGGGATCGGGCGCGGCGGGCAGAAAACGGGGCGGTTCGGGCACCGGGACAAGAAATTCTAAATATAAGCGGGAGCGGTCGGGTTCAGGCTAAAACCTGGCGGGTGCGGGCGGAAGCTGGAGCGTTGTCGTCCAGAGGTGTGTGTGTGTTTGTGTGTGTGTGTGGCAGCTAAAATCCACGCCTACGCTATGTAGCGCGTATGAACTGTGATTACTTTTATATTGCTGATTAGCTATTGGGCATTTCATTCTCTGACTGAAGGCAGTCGACCAATCGTGACAGGCTGTCATCGGTCCAATCAGCGCAGATTAGCTTCGCGCTAAGGAGGGGTTTGGAAACAAATGAATCACTGGACGATTCATACAGGAGTCGCTGGGATAATTAGGTAAAAATAAATGCAGATTATAAGACCATGAAAGTGTTTTTTGACTTTGCATGCATATTAGACTGTTGTTGGAGACCCTTACAACCAAGATATGACCCTATTTCATGTATAATATGGGCTCTTTAATAAAATGACAGTTGAGCAAAGTTGATATACTGTATAGAGTTTATTCTAAACAAAGGCCTCAAGATTTGTAAGATCATTAAGTGTGTACACAGAAATGTTGTATGTGAGACTTCATATGGCCTCATTCTTTAGGGGCCCTAGAGACTGTTAAAGGGCAGAGGGAGGCCTGGCATCTTTAACCCGCCATGCTTGCGCAACAGTAAACACTGGAAGGAGACAAAATCCTGTAAGCAACTATTTTTCAAAAATAACATTTCACACATTGGCAAAACAAAATAAAATACATTACACTTACTCTGTTTGATTGCCAATTTTAGTTTTATTTAATGTTTTTAACAATGTAATAGTGTTTAATTCAATTAACTACTATTTGCATAAAGTAAACATCTGATTAAATTTTCATTTTTGTAGATTTGTTTTGTATTTCGTCAGGTTTTTGCACAGCCTGCTAATTCTTCTTCTTTCTTTTTTTAAATAAATCATCTGATTATACTGTATTCATGTGGCAGAACTTGCCCCTTTGAATTTCCTGTTTTGTAGCTATACCTATTTGTCTGAAAGATGTAACTACGTTTTTTTAATACATGATTTAGCTTCATTTTATTTTGTTGCAGTTATCAAAAGACAACTTAAGTTCGCTTAAGTATTTAGAATCAGATCATCATCTTCATGTGCAGAGCTGTCAGTGTGGTTTTATTGATGTTATTTATTATGTGTTTGTTTGAATACATTTTATGTTAAAAAGGGTAACTGAAATGTCAAGCAATGATAAATGATATTAATTATTTTGGTCAAAATTGTAATCAAAATTATTTAAAAGGATTATCAGTGTCCTACACATGTTTTTGAAGTCAGAATTATTAGCACCCTTTGATTTTCTTTTTTAAATATTTCCCAAATAATGTTTAACAGGGCAAGGAAATTTTCACAGTATGTCTGATAATATTTTTTTTATTCTAGAGAAAGTCCTATTTGTTTTATTTCAGCTAGAATAAAAGCAGATATATTTTTTTAAACAACATTTTAAGAACAAAGTTTTCAGCCCCTATAAGTTATTATTATTTTTTTTTTCAAAAGTCTACATAACAAACCATTTTTAAGCAATAACTTACTTAATTACCCTATTCTGCCTAGTTGGCCTAATTAACCTAGTTAAACCTTCAAATGTGAAGTTAAACTGTATTGAAGTGTCTTGAAAAATATCTAGTAAAACATTATTTACTGTCATTTACATTTAGTCATTTAGCAGATGCTTTTATCCAAAGCGACTTACAAAAGAGGACAAGGAAGCAGTTTACACAACTATAAGAGAAAGAGTAAATGCTATAGGCAAGTTTCGGGTCTGTAAAGTCTAAGAAGGAAAGTTTTAGTAAATTTTTTTTTTCTTTTCCTTCTTCTTTTGAGTACAGTTAGTAGTATATATCTAGAGAGGCAATTGCAGATTAGGAAGTGAAGTGGAGACTAAATAGTTGAGTTTTTAGTCGTTTCTTGAAAACAGCGAGTGACTCTGCCGTTCTGATGCAGTTAGGGAGTTCATTCCACCAACTGGGCAGATTGAACGCGAGCGTTCGGAAAAGTGATTTCTTCCCTCTTTGGGATGGAACCACGAGGCGATGTTCATTCACAGAACGCAAGTTTCTGGAGGGCACATAGATCTGCAGAAGTGAGAGCAGATACGAAGGAGCAAAGCCAGAAGTCGCTTTGTAGGCAAACATCAGAGCTTTGAATTTGATGTGAGGAGCAACTGGCAGCTTAGTGCAAACGGATGGGAAGCGACCACTCGTGCTGCTGCGTTCTGGAGCAGCTGAAGAGGCTTAATAGAGTTAGCTGGAAGCCTGGCTACTAGAGAGTTGCAGTAATCCAGTTTGGAGAGAACAAAAGCTTGAACAAGGAGTTGAGCTGCATGTTCAGATAAGAAGGGTCAGATCTTTCTAATGTTATTGAGTGCGAATCTGCACGATCGAGCAGTTCTAGAGATGTGGTCAGAGAAGTTTAGATACCCCAAGGCTTTTCACCATTTTGGATGCAGTAATGTTTGCCCCATCCATCTGGATTGAGAAGTTACGGTGTAGAGTTGGGTTGGCAGAAACTACAAGCATGTCAGTTTTTGCAAGGTTAAGCTGAAGATGATGATCTTTCATCCAGTGTGAAATGTCCAACAGGCAGGCTGAGATGCGAGCTGGAACCAAGGGATCATCAGGATGAAAAGAGAGGTATAGCTGGGTATCATCAGCATAGCAGTGGTAGGAGAATCTATGTTTCTGGATGACTGGTCCTAGAGATGACGTGTAGATGGAGAAGACAAATGGCCCAAGAACAGAGCCTTGAGGTACCCTAGTGTTTAGATGCTGTAGGTTGGACACCTCTCCCCTCCAAGACACCCTGAATGACCTGTCCGAGAGGTAAGATCTGAACCATTGTATAACAGTGCCCACAACGCCCAGTGACTCAAGCGTAGATAGCAGGATCTGGTGGTTTACAGAGTCAAAAGCAGCTGACAAATCCAGCAAGATGAGGACTGATGATTTTGAGTCTGCTTTAGCCAGTCTGAGATCCTCCACGACCGAGAGCAGGGCAGTCTCAGTTGAGTGGCCTTTCTTAAAGCCGGATTGCTTGTTGTCCATAAGATTGTTTTGAATAAGAAAGTCCAGGACTTGATTGAACACTACTTTCTCCAGAATCTTGGCCAAGAATGGAAGCAGGGATACTGGTCTGTAGTTTTCAAGTAGCCTATGGTCCAGGTTGGGTTTCTTTAGCAGTGGGGTTACCCTAGCCTGCTTAAATGAAGTGGGGAATAAACCAGAGTCAAGAGATGTGTTAATTATGTGAGTCGGTGTTGGTATGACTGCAGGAGAGATGGCTTGCAAGAGATGAGAAGGAATGGGATCAAGTGGACAGGTGGTTACATGGCTAGATAGCACGAGTTTGGACACCTCAGACTCAGAGAGCTGAGAAAAAGAGGTGAGTGTGTGTGGTGTTGGTGGTGTATCTTGCGTGTTTGTTGTAGGTGCAGCAAATTGAGCTCTGATTTTTGCAGTTTTGGTGCAAAAGAATGTAGCAAAGTCATCAGTAGTTGATGTGGAGGATGTGGGTGGAGGAGGATAGAGGAGGGAGGAAAATGTTTTAAAAAGGAGGATTAGTGGCATTGTTGATTTTTCTGACGGAAATATGTCTGCTTTGCAGAAGTAACCTCAGTCGAGAAAGAAGACAGAAGAGTTTGAAATGTTAAGAGCTGTGCAGGAGTTTTAGTTTTCCGCCAAATTCTCTCTGCAGCCCAAAGTTTTGAGCGATGCTCACGGGGAGCATCCGAGAGCCAGGGTGCAGGAGGACTGGCACGGGCTGGTCTGGATGCAAGAGGACATAATCTGTCTAGACATGATGCTAGTGTGGAGCAGAGTGTAATCAGTGGCACTGCTCGTATTAAGTGCAGAGAGTTTGCAAGATGGAGGAAGAGAGTCTGAAACAATGGTGGATAGTCTATTGGGTGAGAGAGAGCGTAGGTTTCTGCGAAGGGCAACCAGTGTTGGAGTGTGTGGCAGCTCAGGAGTAATGTGGATGTTGAGGGACAGAAGGAAATGATCCGATATTTGTAGTGGAGTTACTAGTGTTTGATCAGCGAAGCAATGTCATGTGTAAATAAGGTCTAGCTGAATCCCTGATTTGTGGGTAACAAGTAGGTGCTCTTTTGAGGTCAAAAGAGGCAAGCAGAGTCTGAAAGTCAGCAGCTTGCGGTCTCTCAATGTGAATGTTGAAGTCACCTAGCACCAAAAAGGGAGTGTCATATCACTGTAAAAAGTGTTTCATTGGATCAAAGTAAAAAAATTGCGTCAACTTGTTACACCTAATTACTTTACTTTAAATCAACTTAATTTTTTTACTTTAAAAAGAATTAATTCTCTATTACTTAGCCAAAGCAAAAAATCTCTTTGAACCAAATAAAGTTTTTAAGTTTTTTGAAATCTCAAATTTACTTTATTTACTCTTAATTGTTTTACTTTGTATTAACTTAATTATTTTACTTTACATCAAATCAAATATCCAATCAAATACAATTTAAAATATTAATGTAATATAAAGATATTGATTTGCTTTTAAAATGTGTAATTTTATCGTTTAAGATGAATGACTCCAAGCATCAAACTATTGACAATTTATTTTGTCAATACCACATTTTTTACAATGTGTACAGTACAAATACACACTGTCTAACAATGTAAACATAACAAACATGACAATTTATGTCATAAAACATTTCTACAATGTGCATAGCATTTTTATAAAATTATACTGTACAACAGTTTTTAGTATCCATATACAAAGACCCTGGATACAATGTAAGTTCACCATAGGAATCAGTAATCATTGGACACCTTTTCATGAACAGTCAATCAAAACTGACTACACAAAACCTTAAGAATTCTTCTGAGGTTAAAACAAGTTTGGCCCAAAAAATGGCTTAAAATGTGCAGTGTAAAATTAAATACTTTTTAATAACTCTGTAACAAATTAGCCAACTGTTGAAAGAGAAGTCTTCACCTTAATGAAATAGTTTACCGAAAAATTAAACTTCTCTCATAATTGTCATTAAATTTCTCTGAACCTAATTTAATTAAAGTTAAATACTTAGAATAGCTTAAAGATGAGTAAACAATGTATGAACTTTCATGTTTTGGTAAACTATTTAATGCTTTATAATGAAGATGAAGAAATGAAGAAGTCCAACATCTAAAATATATCGCAATCAGAACACTGTAGTTGAGTCAAAGGATACAAGTTATCTCCAGTAGCTTTAAAGAGAGGTTCTGCACTCTTCAGCACATCTGCTTACTCCTGCAGGTTCGGCACCCTTCGGCTCATCTGTCTACTCTCCAAGTCCATGATTATTTTTTGAAAGGTCTCAAAGATATATTTGAGTCCATCGGGATATTTTAAGTTCAGTGCATAAATGAGTCCAAACATCATGGCGCAGGGACATGCAACAGAAGGCAACTCATTTAGTACTTCCACACAGTCAATGACAATCGAAATGTCCAGTGCACGAGTAAGAGCATCACTTTCACGGGTTACAAAAAGTGTCATGGTGTTCTTTTAAAATTCATCCATTGCTTCCTCCCTCTGGTCAGCCTAAAAACATACAAGAAAAAAAAGAGTTAATAAGGGAGTTTGGGAAAAAAAAAAAAAAAAAACATTTTGTATAAAAAAAAAAACAGCCCTTCATCTGAAAATTCTTCTAAAATTGAGTAAGCCATTTTGTAGTTAGCCATTATGGTGGTTAATGTAGAGGCCAAATGTCTGTAGCTTGCTTTAATTAAAATATCCTCATTTGTGTAAATAAATGTGTATTTTTTTTTACAAGACAACATTTACATTTTTGGGTGAGGATGTACTTTTACACCCTCTTTAGCTTCAAAAATGCTTTTAACATTTGTACAAACTAACACTTCTAATGTGATGACTATTGTAGACAACTTTGTTGAGTGCAGTACCACAATTTCCAATCAGAGGCATTCATTAATCTACTCAAATTTGTTCAAAATGCAGTTAAAAAGGGAAAAAATGCTTTTAAGGCAGTAGTTCACATTCAAAATTTAGCTATCATTTACCACCCTTTTGACATTTCAAATCTGAATGAAATACTGTCCTCTGCAGAATTTTGAACAATGTTGATAACAGCCCCTGTTCACTATTATGGTATTCACACAAAACCAATGCAAGTGAATAGGGGCTCTTAACAACATTCTTCAAAATATATTATTTTGTGTTCTGTGAAAGAAGTCACACAGGCTGATGTGTAAATGATAACACAATAACTTGAACCACTTTAAAGTAATTTCTTCACCAAATCAGAATTCCCCATGTTTTACTCACCCTTAAGGCTTGAGCAAAGTGGTAAAATATTGATTTGAAAGTGAAATATAACCAAGTCAAATATGGTTGGAGAAAATTTTAGGAGTTTGCATTGTCAACATTACCTGGTATTCTTCGATCAGACAGCTTGCATCTTCACAAAGGTACATGATCAGGCACTTCAGCAGGCACTGTCTTCTGATGTCTATGTCCAGGCTCTAAAAATATTCAAGATGTATTGTTTTCATTAAACCAAAACTCTATTAATTAATTGCTACAAGCAATTTTGTTTGTATGCAACCAATACCTGATCCATAACTTAAATAGTGTCCTTCGCTTTTTCACGGAGGACTCCACCTTTGCTTCTAATAACCTGGAGAATCTGAGAGATCTGTCTGTCCAAAGAGGCCATAAATCTTAACTGTAAAGGTAAGGTTGTGTTGTGCAAAAATTCGGCATCAATCTGTAAGAAAGAGAAATAGAAAATAGACTTATGAAAAAAGTTACTTTGAGAACTAACAGTAAAAATACATATACACATAAACCATTAAACAATAAAAAAAGTTTAATTAGGTCATCTAAGACATTTTCAAAAACATTAGATGCTACAACCCCATGGTAAAAACTATGGTAAATTCAGAATTAGTCATGTACATTTTAACATTTATCAATAATAAAAGTTATTTTTATTTTTTTTACCTCCTCTTGTTGAAACAGTGCTGGCCATCTTTCTTGCAGTTCTTGAGAGTATGATTGTATCATCAGTGCTGCCAGAGCTAACGGAGGTCAGAGCATCATCATTAGACTGGGTCCCATCAATAGTTTGAGCAATGAATGAGTATTTGTCTGGCAAGGGGATAATCTTTAGAGTGTCAAGACTCAGAAGTTCTCCAGTGTTTGTCAAATTTACAAATACATCCCCAAAATCTTTGTCCTGATACTGTAGTCTGACTCTGTCATTTAATTCAAAATCTTTTCTCACCTTTTCAATGAGCGCATCCACTGATTCGGGAATCCCATCTGGCAAAAGCAACTTTCTTGAATCATCTTGACTCACTATCACCAAAAGCTTGGCAGATCTTCCTGACATGCTTAAGGATTCTGGGAAAAAAAAGAAAATTAATAAGATGACATTCAAAACAAATAATAGATAAATGTCAGACCTTTACATGTTCACTACATCTTGTGCACTTTTCTTAGAATATATAAACAATTCTAACCTAGAACATGTACAGTTGAAGTCAGAATTTTTCTCCCCCTTTTGATATTTTCTTTTCTTTTTTAAATATTTCCCAAATTATGTGTAACAGAGCAAGGAAATTTAATGAATAAATGTACAATGTTTGACATGATAAAGTGTTGTTCATGTTCTAGATGTAAAATGTAAAACAAAACAAAATTCTGATGTCCCTTCATAGTTCTTATAGGGTTAAATGCATTTAATGCAGTAATATTTAGATTCAGAAACAGAAGCAATATATTGAAAACATCAGGAAAGCAAACGGCGTTCACTGCTCCTCTACAAGCATTTTGACCGCTACCAGCACCCATACCTTAAGTGCGCGAATAGATGCGCAGCCCCCCGAAAACCACGGCTGCCCTTACCGTGATCTTTCAAAGCACGGCTGGCGTGACCACGTTAAAGAACACGTTATACACACCATACACGAAAACGGAACGAATATCTTGTGTAATGGCTAAGCTTTGACACTCAATGACAACGTTGAGTCCCATACAAAACGTCTGAAGCGTGCATACACTTTATACATGGCGGCGCCATGTAAGGTTAAGCTGAGAACATGCATGCTAATGGCGCCGTACGTTAGCGCACAGCATTAACCGAAAGCATTAGCATACCGCAAACAGTCTTTGAAAATACGCTTAAATATCAATCCGTTTTACCTCAAGCAGTTTACTTGTATGACTATTGTTTAATTTTCACTCGGTTTAACATAGTGATGAGGGAAATTTGCAAACCTTTTAGCAGAGCTGGATTGGTCAAACTAGTAATACTTACAGTATGTAAAACAACATAACATTTTTATGAAATCATACATGTACACTGTTGATTATACACCCAAACATATGTTTAAAACTACTTACCAATTTTATTGATTCCCGCTTCACCACGCCGAGCCCATCCATGCGGTGTAAAAAAAAATGGCGGAAACCTGAATGTGGACAGGCAGGACCAGGGATGACGTTTAAAGTCACGTGACAATTGGAAGCAATATGTTTAATTTAATTTAAAGAATTTATTTACTTTACACCAACAAGACTTACTTTTAATTTAAATCAACACAATTGTTTTACATTACACTGATGACTAGACAGAAAATTAAATGTTTTGAGTTAGATCAAGTTAAAAAACTTCTTTAGAGTAATGATATGCCTTGTGCACTTTTTACAGTGTAATTAGAAAAAGATGAGAGAAGAAGATCCAGTTCATCTAAGAAGTGACCTAATGTACCCGGTGGGCGGTAGATGACAACTACATTTATGTAGAAGGGGTGAATAATGGTGACTGCATGGAGTTCATCATGGCAAAGGGAAAATAAATCGGTTATTAGAAATGAGTTGTTAAAACTATTATGTTTAGAAATGTGTTGAAAAAAATCTGCTCTCTATTAAACAGAGGTTGGGGAAAAAATTGAACATTTGGGGCTAATAATTCTGACTTCAACTGTATATGTGCAGCAGCAGCATCTAAATTACATTTAACAACAAAAAAGCAATGTATTGCTTTCTAGTTTTCTGTAAACCTAAGACATTTATTGCTACTCTGACAACTTATTTTCTGTGAACACTGAAACATTTTATACTTAATTTATTTTTAATGCAAAATCCTGGATTTACACTGGAATATTTTTTTTTCTCCAAGAACAGTAACTGATTAGCATGCTGCAAGAGATGAGCAGCCTACTCCGCTGCACTGAACACCAGACACTCTGAAAAAACAAACAAACAAACAAAAATAAAGTAACATTTGGAGATCATATTATAATTAAATGCAATACAATGCAAAAAGTTAATTATATCATTTTATGACGAAAGCCAAAGTTTTCATATAATACTATTTATAAAAGACTAAATTAATGGTTAAATACAGTAAACACAAGGCCCTTCAGATGGTATATCAATGTGCAAACATTGATACCATTTTATCTTTATCTCATAGAAAGTAAGGCTGGGCTTAATTAAGGTAGTTTCCATGTCCATTTTCTCAGAAAATCAGTTCTAGTAATCCTCCAGTACTTGTAAGTTAGATGGAGTAGAAATTTCTACACAAAGTCATAGTACACTAAAAAGTTACGCAAAATGTCAAGTGAAATTCTAATTCAGTTTCATCGGCCAAAAATGATATTGAGGAAATCCATGCCCTGGAAAACCTCACAGCTTATGGGCATGCTCAATCTAGCAAAGTAAAAGTGGTTCTGTGTGGGAGAAGCTTCCGGAAGAAGTGGGACGTCTGAAGACAAAGAAAAGTGCCACCTGGAGTCAGCTAGGTCTACTGCTGTCAAAGCAGCAACAAAATACAGTGCGGGATTGAAGAATTAAATCAGATCTCTTCTACATTCAAAGAAATATTAAATGGGTATTGAAAATGTATTGCCGCTGGAAAACCACTATGTATCAGCTTATTGATATTTTGTCCCATCCAGAATATTTATAGAGTTCAGTCTTAAAATCCTCTTAGTGGATTCTCAAATTCACTTTTTTATTGATATTCTCAAATTCTCAAGATATCAATAAAAAAAAAACACATCATTTAGGATTTTAAGTATAAAACTTAGGGCCCTATCATACACCTCATGCAAAATGGGGCAAGGCGTGTAGGGAATGATTTGTGGCTATTTTTTATACGAGCGCAGGTTTAACTTTCAAGTTTTGCACCACGTGGTTTAAATAGCAAATCCATTTTCATGGCTGGTCTGAATTGGTGGCGTGTCAGTGTATTGTTGGCACGTTTGAGGCAACCAAAAAATACCATGCCATTGACCAACCAAAAGCTGGTCTAAAGTCAATAGCTGTACAAAAGTAGAATTTTTGTAATTTAAAGAGCATGTTAGTTTGGTGCCTATATGCTGGTCCAAAACACGTGTACACATGTAACTTTTACTTGTACAACTCTAGCTGGTGTCAAGAAAAATATTATTGAAATTATAAAATTTATGACATTAAAAAGTCATGACATTTACAATGGCTTTATAACAATCATGTTTATGGCAAATTTATGACACATTTTGTTGTCTTGGTAATGTCAAGTTGTCATCACAGTTACAAACCAGTCTGTGATGTATTTGTTTATGTCAAGTTGTTATAACAAACAACATCATCTTTGCATTTAACCTGAGTGAAAGACATGTTATATTAATGTTAACATTAATATCCTTGGCAGATTATTTACATTTAAATTAAACTATGTATCAGGACAATACATTTGTTTTTTTAGAGCAAGGAAAGATAAAATGATTATTTGAAGAATAAAATTATTTCCACATGAAAACTTTTAAACTGTAGGTAAAACTTAATTTACCGGCCATTATTTTATTTTATTTTTTAATTACTTATTAATTACCCACCCTCAATTAATTCCTAACCTTTTGATAATTTTTTCTTCTGTTAAAAATAAAAAAGATATTTTGAAGAAAGCTGAAAACCTGGAACCACCAACTTCCACATAATGGGAAAAGAAAATACCAATGGTTACAGGTTTCCAAGAGTCTTCAAAATATTACCATTGTGTTCAATTTTAAAGGTTTAGAACAAGTGAACAGTGACTCAAGGATGAGAGAATTTTAATTTTGATAAACTGCCTTTAAGTAAAAGTATTTCATACACCGTGGCAGTTCAAAATGCTTTACATAAACAGGAATACAAGAGACAAGTGTAAGAAAATAAAAACAAATAATAAAAGTGATTAAAAACAGATTAAAATGTTTTAAAACATATAAAATAATAAGAAAGAAAAGAAAGCCATAATAGTGCGATCCGTTGGACGAAGCAGAGTGCTCATTCAGTAAAGGCACAGCTAAACAGATGTGTTTTCAGTCTTGATTTGAATGTGCCTAATGTTGAAGCACATCTGATCATTTCTGGAAGCTATTCAAGCAGTGGAGGGTGTAATAGCTGAATGTGGATTCACCCTGCTTTGACTGAACTTTTGGATTTTCTAGATTATATCATCCTAATGATCTGAGGAATCGGTTTATATTTAGTGAGCATATCTTTAATATATTGAGGTCCTAGGCCATTTAGTGATTTATAGACAAGTAATAATACTATAAATTCTATTCTGAAGGTAACTGGGAGCCAGTGTAAAGACCGAAGAACAGGTGTGATGTGCTCTAATTTTCTGGTTCTGTTCAGATTCCTGCCCGCAGCGTTCTGAATGAGTGGCAACTGTCTGATTGTCTTTTTGGGAAGACCAGTGAGGAGTCTGTTACAGTAATCCACCCTGCTGGTGATAAAAGGATGAACAAGTATCTCCAAGTCTTCACTGGAAACAAAGCATCTAGACCTTGCAATGTTTTTGAGATGATAGTATGCTGATTTAGTTACTGCTTTGACATGGTTACTGAAACTTATATCTGACTCAAGAATTACACCAAGATTCTTGACTTTATTTTTGTTGTTTGACCCTTAGAGCCGAGGTATGCATTCACCTTGAGAACCTCATCTCTGTTCCCGAATGCAATGACTTCAGTTTTCTCTTTGTTTAACTGAAGAAATATTTAGCACATCTAACTGTTAATTTTATATGCATTGGCAGAGGGTGTCAAGGGGGCTAAAGTCATTAGGCAGTAAGGCTAAGAAGATCTGAGTGTCATCAGCATAGCTGTGGTAGGAAATTTGGTTCTTTCTCATTATTTGGCTCAGTGGGAGCATATAAAGGTTGAACAGGAGAGGTGTCAGAATTTAACCTTGTGGGACTCCCCATGTTATGGGTGTGACCTCAAACTTAATGTAATGCAACCAAAGCCAAATTACTTTAAAACAAACGATTTGTTTAGATTACTTATATTATTGTTTAGATTACTTATCCAGTTGGCTTGTTCGCATTATGCTGGCATTTTGCAAATAACACTGTAAACCAAGTTAAATAATGTTTTATTTATTACCGTCTTATCTCACTTAACGTGTGAGTTAAAGGAACAGAAGTGGGAACTTGTTAACTTTGCACATTACACATGTGGTCTCCCATTATTTACTACAGCAGGTGCAAAATGTCTATATATTAAAGGACACATACTTTAGCCCTTTTTTGAGATTTAATACTAATATTATGGTTCTTCTGAGTGTGCCAATATAGGTTCAGATCAAAACGCAATTCAGATGTTGTTATTATGCTGTGTTAAAAAGTGTAAATTTAGAGGCGTGTACACGGGTTGCTGTTTTGGGGTGTGTTGTTTAACATGATAATGAGTTTCGACTGCCTGCCCAACGTAACAAGGGGGCGGAGCCAAGAGCGCGTCTGCTTTGTGCACTGCATCACAGAGGCAGACAGTAAGAGTCATCATGAGTGAGAGGAACACAATTCAACCCTACATATATGACCCAGACTCGGACACAGATCAAGTAGAGTCGACTGTTGAGGAATCTATAATCCGAATGTGCCAGAATGTGTCAGAGTGGTACATACAAAATATTTTATGTTTTTGTATACTTTTACAGCCGCTATGTAACTATGCATGCGCCATCCGTAATTTGTTTGCGAACGTCATGTTCGCGAACGTCATGCGTTACGTCAAACACAGACAAGACATAAAGATATCCACAAAGATAAATTTTGCATTGGTATGATTTATTCGTAATTCATGAATATTGACGTTGACAAATATTGGCAGGTGCTTGTGTGGCAATTGTGAAAAAATGCCAACTGAGGCTAAAAATGCATGCTGCAGGGAGATACCGCAGGTAAATTTCCAGTTTATGTTAACGTTGCTGCTCTAAAGACATCGAATGAGATGATAAACAGCATAACTGTGTCGTGTAATAAGGTTAGAAGACGAATGGATCAACTGGAAGTGCAACCCTCGTACATGACGGAGCATCCAGGAATGGATCCCGTTTGCTTCAATATTTATTCCTTGCAAAATGCATCGAATATATACAAAGCAGACTATGGTCCCCTGCGACTTCGTGGAGTGCAAAAGTGAGTTTAAATAAATAGAAAGAATAGCAGGTTACCTTGTTCATGATCTGCATGCTCGCTTTCTTTTTAAGCACATTAACGCTGTGTAGTCAATAAAATAGCGATAAAGTTGGTTTTATATCCGCACATTCAGAAGTCCCTGTATTGTTTACCATGGTAGTTTAAACAATCGATCGGATTTAGCATGCAAGTATGACTTGTAAACAACATTAAAACTATCTACTTGACTGTAAACAATGTTGTACTTTGTCATTTGCTGCTAATACGATTTCCCTATTTTGAATTTGCAAAGAATACTTTACTGAAATGATACTATTAAGGAGAATGTCCGAATATCTGAATATAAAACCAACTTTACCTCAATGTCAATAAAAATGAAATACGTACCGTTTTTTTATTGCTGCTATTTCTGAGATGACAATTTGAATGACTTCATAAAAGGCTGAGTAATACATGTACTTTTTATTGAAAAATAATTTTAAATCCACTAAACATTAATATATAAACTCTTAAAATATATAAATATCAGTATGGCATAGAAACATCAACCCTTCAGAAAAGATGCTTCAATTCCTGAGTCATATAAAAACTTTATATTGAAATAAAAATTAAAATGTGATTGGCAAATATAAAATGTATCCTTGGGCAAATATAAAATATAAACTCCAAGTTGTGTCACTTTGTTGAATGAAATACAATTGTCCATGAACATTAGAAAGTACAGTATATCTACAAACACATACAAACATATCAAACATACATTGGCAGTTGAATAAACAAAATATGACTTCTGAAATTTTGTTAAAGCTAGTTATTTTATAAAAAAAAAAAATGTATATGTGATAACTCCCAAGTTCAAATTGTAGAGCAATTTCTAAAACAATGTTTCATTATTATCTCTCTGTTAGACAGTGCCGCTTTTTGGCTTATCGGAGCTTTGTGAGCTGGTGTTGGGGTTTCCTCGGTCGGAGAGTCCGTGTTGTGATTCCTGCCTGTGTGGTGCTGAAGATTCGAAGACAGTTTCCTGAAGAGCAGGGCAGCTATTTGGGTTTTAGGATAGCTATTGATTGAAGCGGGTCACCCTGCTGGAGATAGCCTCCTCCATCTCAGGTCTATCGTAGGCTGATGATAGAGCAGGTGGTTTGTGAATTCCCAACACTTCATCAACATAGGGTGATGGGTCCACAAACACTTGGTTGAAGATGAGGTCCAGCAGCTCTTCTACATAACCTGTGCAATATAACAGTTATCTCTTTAGTAACTTAATTTTGTATTTTGAGTAGTGAGTTTTCATTGTGAATGTAAAGTGCAATTATTTTTTTTATTTATTGAATTATTAATAATACTATAAACATTTATATACATACCGAAAGTTTGCTGCGTCTTCACTTCTCGGACCCTATACTCTCCTTTCTTTGCCTTTGGAAAGGCAAGCTTGTAAATAGGTTTACCAGTTGCTGATGTGGCCTGGGGACGCCCGGCATTTTCATTGTAATGCAGTGCAGCCAAGTACAACCTAACAAAAAGAAAAATGTAAATGACGTACCATGACAAGACTGTATGGTATTGTAAATATTAATTTCTGATCATTGGCTTTACCTGCATAGCATCCCCAGAAATGGTAATACCACATTTTTGGGTGCAAACCGCAGTATGACGCTGTGGAAAGCTTCAACAGTTGACGTCTGGTGGTGAGGACTTAGCTTGGCCACATCCTTCAATATTCTCTTGTTAGCGAGAACTTTCTCCAGCTTGTAGTATGGCATCGTTGCTAAACAAGCAAAAATTTAAGGTATTAGAGTCTGAATCAAAAACAAATCTGAACAAAGAAACAAGCTCTGTTTTGCATTAGTTTTAATCGCAAAGAATATTTTATTTGTCTGTATACAACTTACCAGCCGACAGCCATTTGTTCTTGTCTCTGCTTATCCGTTGCGGATGCAGACAAGCCAGAAAATTGGGGTCTTCATGTACATGTTTGTCTTGTACATGGTTTAAGATAGAGGTCCACTTTGCCACTCTTTCAGGACCTGTTGTGGATGATGCAGCAGTCCAGTAGATGTGGTTTTTGATGCTACGTAACCATTTACGCAACTTCTCACACCCCTTTATCTGGCATATCTTGTCCAGTTTTTAGAAAATTCCTGGAAATTAAAGAAAAAAAAGACATCAACACAAAAATAATAATAAACATGTAAGAACTGTAAATAGCAATTTAATCTTAAGTAAATGAATAAATTACATTTACTTTCATACCTAAATTACATACCTTTCTCGATATGCCACACATCGTAAAACTGAGTGACATTTCGATCCCTGAGATATTTCTGTATTTGAGGATGTCGGTCTGTGATGATGCATTCCAGATGAACACCGCGGGCATCCCACAGGTCAAGGCTTCTCTTTAGGCCTTCTTTTTCCATATGGTAACTGCCGCCCACCTCATTACTCTATAAAATTTTAAATAAGGTAAATAAATAAGGTAAAAATATATAAAAATCACACATTTTCCATCCAAAATATTATGCTAGTTCACATAACACTTTTCTGTATTACCTGGACTAACTGTAGGTCGACCACTGTGTTAGTTGCAAGGTCCATCATTGTATAACTCCCATACTTGGCCGAGTGACCTTCAAAAACAAACCGTACATAATTATTCTAAACACATTTTTGGAATAATTGTAATGTATTTCATATTTATT
This sequence comes from Danio rerio, assembly GCF_052040795.2. Taxonomy (NCBI): domain Eukaryota; kingdom Metazoa; phylum Chordata; class Actinopteri; order Cypriniformes; family Danionidae; genus Danio; species Danio rerio. Next base: position 18,884,927 of record NC_141039.2, on the reverse strand, counting down.
TTTTTATTAGACTGTATTGAATTAGAAATTAAATCTTTTGACTAAATACCTGGGGAGTCAGCCCTCATATCTCCTCCAACAATCACATTCTCTCTTCAACTGAGCTGTTCTAGCATTTCACTCTGCCAATTTCTCCACTTGTGGACAATAGCAGGTTCAATGCAAAGTCTTGCATGACGGCGAAATGAATTATATTTAAAAATGTGTAGTTTCATTGCAGCAAATACCTGACAACAGAGAGGAGAATTTTTTGTACAATGTGCATGCACCCTGTGTCAAAATTTATAAAAATTTTATTTTTAAATCTTTTATTTTTCTAAAAGAAATGTGATAAATTTTGATAGATGATTACCTTTTCAACTACAAAAAATGATGCACCGCTCAAGTAGACTGCAGCAGAAAGATGCAGGTTGCCAGCTGGAGTACTACCAATAATTGGCTGACTGTTCCATTTTCTTACAAACTCGCAGTGTGGGCAGACTTGCTGTACGCTCAGAAATGTCCCAAGCCTTTGTGACTTTACATCACATCTCCTCTGCAACACTGGGCAGTCACTGAAGAGCTCCATGAGGCATGTTTCATAGACAATGAACTTGGCAATGTTATGAACTGGGCATTCTTGGATTCTGTAAAAATAAATATACACATTAACATAATTTTAAAAAAATGATGATGAATGTTATGATGACAATACACAATCTTTCAAATAATTTACATAATGCATAAACTCACGACAAGTCTGTTGGTTCAGTTGCAGATGTGCATTCCTCTGCAGGGTCAAATGTCACATCCGAGTCTTGGGCTATAATTTTTGACTCTGTCAAAGTCTCTTCGGCTTCTTTTTCTTCCTCCTCCTCCTTCTCCTTCTCCTCCAGCTCCAGACGAGGTCTTTTTAGTGAAGGTTTGAGGGGTGTCGAAGTCATAAACGCAGTAGAGGACGCTGATGGTACAGTCAGTTCAAAACTGGATACTGTTGTCTGGACACCTATAGTGTAATTTTATGATTAATCTCATTGCACGTTTATAAAGATAATAAAACACGTTTCTAATGCAGCAACTTAACATAAACTGAGAAATTTTAACTTGTACTCCTGCATTTAGCCTGAAGCGTCCTTAAACACAACTGGGTACCAACACTGTGTAAAGATGTGTGAAAAGTTTCTGTCTGGCAAGCAACATCCACCTTGTTGCTCTTTGTCGACGTCGTGGCCTTTGTAAGAAAACATAATTTTTTTAAAATGACCTTTATTTGATTAAAACATAACGATCTTATTGTAAACAACTGCAGACCACGTGCAAGTACAGTGAAAAAAATTACAACAAACATCCCACATACAAAACAAACTTTAGCTGTAACTTAGTCAGTGGTAATGCTTTATTACAATGTTTAATTTTTTCTACCGTTTCTGTTTCTGATGGCTAAAACCCCTTTATGTACACATTACCACTTAAAGCTTCGAGTATTTAGACTGTTTTAGAAAAGCACAATAGCTATAAACGCGCAAACATCCGAAGTAGCTTTAGCCGCAGATGCTATTCATTTCTGCTTAACATTACAGTATACACATTACAACAAACATCCCACATAAACAACAAACTTTAGCTGTAGCCAGTACTGGTTACTGCTTTATTACAATGTTTATATTTTTCTATGGTTTCTGTTTCTAATGGCTAGAAGCCCTTCTTGTACACACTACCACTTATAGCTTCGATTATTTAGACTGTTTTAGAAAAGCATAATAGCAGTGAACACGTGCAAACAAACATCCGAAGCAACTTTAGCTGCTTTTAACTTTTAGATGCTATTCATTTCGGCTTACCATTACAGTACAACAAACATTTAACAACAACAAACTTTAGCTGTAGCCAGTGGTACTGCTTTTTACAATGTTGCTATTTTTCTACGGTTTCTGTTTCTAATGGCTAAACCCCCTTCATGTACACACTACCATTTGCAGCTTCGAGTATTTAGATTGTTTTTGAAAAGCACAATAAGAGGTAAACACGTGCAAACAAACATCCGAAGCTACTTTAGCCGCAGATGCTATTCATCGGCTTAACATAATTATAATGCTAAGGCTAGAAGTACATAAAATGTAATACTTACTTGATGTGAGGCAGGATCACGTATTGTAGGAACTGATCCAGTTTTCAAAAACAATTTACTTGCGAATCCGGAGTTGTATTGTCCCGCGTTCTCGAGGCAGTCTACGCTAAAGTGGTTAGCGCAAACATACAACAGTTTTGGTACATTTTCAGGCACCTTGTCTTCAAAGATAAAACTCAGCCACTTAAGCCTCTGTTGCTCATTTGCTTACGGTGAAGGCTCTTGTGCTGAGCCTTACATCCTAAAATAGCACAAGGGTGTTCTCTTGGTGGCATCGCTTCGACGTAAACGCTGATAATGGCGGAAACGGCAAACTCAGGATATGTTAATGCGCGCAGCTGTCAATCAATTCGGTGGGCGGGGGGATCACACACCTACGTAATGGTGCGATCGATTTGAAAACAGCTCCAATTGGCCGACCCTTTTTTTTGTAGTTAAATTGAAAAAAAAGGACTGGGTGTGTTCATATCACCCCAGTATGATGGTCTATACACGATACCAACACACAGATCTGTCCAAACTGCTTGAAAAGAAGATTTTTTACAATAGGTGCCCTTTAAACATTTATATTCGTTATCTACTCAATCCGAAAATATTATACTCTTTTTCAAAACTGTGTAAGAGTGCAGCGCTTCCCTGACGATCCACGCAGACAGTCTGTTGAGAACAGCACATGACTAGCTTGTGATTAATATGCATGTTCTGCCTTTGAGCGTAACTTTTTTTTGTTTATTCATGAGAATTTGCATTTGTATAATGTTATCATTTGTATCAATCATCACCATATGGAGCAAAGGAATACAAAGTGTGTTTGCACAAAACTCCTTGTTGACTTTTTGACCACACTTTATTTGTAAATTTTGTTGTATTTTCAAGCAAACAAATAAATTACAAAACAGTGCTAAAATAAAGGTTTGCGCTTAACAAACAAAAGCATGAAATTACATATGCAGACTAGTAGATGTTAGGGTTTTGACGATGAGGAAATTTCCCCACCAGTTAATCGACATGTGACAACACCGGTGGTACCGTGGGGGTGGGGGTTTTCTCTTTTTTTCTGCTTTTAAATAGCTTATAAATGCGTGCGTATAATACTTTCACTTTCAGTTTTGCGAGAATTGCCAACACGCCTGTCAAAGAGCTGAACTTCGGAAAAAGTGATCACTGCGGTTGCCGTGATGGTTGCTTTGTTTCTCTGCAGTTGGCTTACTAATGGTGCGGCATTGCTAAATCACTCGTTGTAATAAAAAAATATGATTAATTATTATTAACATTTTGAGATGATGGTCACGTGATTTTTAAAATGAGAGTATGCGTTGCATATTCATGACTATAGATCTTATCTATCCGCGACCCACCCAAAGTTAAACATCAAGTAGGTGCATTGAAGGTGCGTGTATAAATTAGTTGTGTTGCCTCCAGATGCTGCCACCTTTGTCAGGCAAAGTTTGGAGACTGCCTCATTAACGTTTTCAGGTTCTCTTTTTGCATTTGGTTTGAACCCAAAATATTGCCAAACAGGAGCTTTTGCATTGCGTTTTGACACAAAATCGTCCACCATTCTCTTTCTGTAAATTCGAATCTTCTCTTCTTTCGTGATATGTGAAATATAATGCATTAGCTATGTTCAGATTATAATTATAGTGCATGCTATCATCTTAAGTAAATTATTTAGAATTATATTTCCTATTTAATTCAAATAAATATTTTATAAAAAAAAAGAATACTTAAAAAACAAACAAACATATGTGAGGACAGTGTCACTTTGGAAATGTGATGCCAATGGTGTTGCATCTTAAAACAGGTAACACCGTCAACACCGTCTATCGTGGCAAGCCTAGTGGATGTCTTTAGTGGAGTGAGTTTCCACTGATTCCTTACTCCATGAAAGTAAAGGAGTAAAGTAAAAAGGCCAAATGTAGGAGGCTCATTATTTATCCTTGCACAGATGGTCTGTTTAACTGTTTTCTCATTAGTGAAGCATTCAGTTTTTTCATTTGCAAAGTCCGCCATGTAAATAGCAAATGTAGCATGACACAACGAAACTGAATCTTAAAGGGAATGGGAGATGAGACTCTGATTTTATGCACATTATCCTCTAAACACACCCATAACTCATTAGGAGAATAAGCACAACCCTGTTGGACCATGCGCCAGGACACAGACCATATTTTTTTAATTCTTAAAATAACAAAAGCGAATTCGAACACACCCTTAATGCTTTTAGGCCTTACACAGGGTGCTTAGATTGTTTAAAGAGCCCATATTATACATGAAATAGGGTCATATCTTGGTTGTAAGGGTCTCCAACAACAGTCTAATATGCATGCAAGGTCAAAAAACACTTTCATAGTCTTATAATCTGCATTTATTTTTACCTAATTATCCCAGCGACTCTCGTATGAATCGTCCAGTGATTTATTTGTTCCCAAACCCCTCCTTAGCGCGAAGCTAATCTGCGCTGATTTTACCGATGACAGTCTGTCGCGATTGGTCGACTGCCTTCAGTCAGAGAGTGAAATGGCCAATAGCTAATCAGCAATATAAAAAGTAATCACAGTTCATACACGCTCGATAGTGTAGGCGTGGATTTTAGCTGCCACACTATGGCGAGTGGATAGTGCCACGGATAACCGAACGAAGGAGACAGTCGTGTACTCGCCATACCACACACACACAAAAACACACACACACCTCCGGACGACATTGCTCCCGCTTCCGCCCGCACCCGCCAGGTTTTAGCCTGAGAACCCGCTCCGTTTTCTGCCCGCCGCGCCCGATCCTGTTAGAGCGGAGGAGAACACAACCAAAAATCACCCAGTATACAGTCCAGACAGCCAAGCTGTCTGTATAAACACACACACACAGCACCAAGCACACAAAGCTCGTTCGCTCTCTCTCTCTCTCTCTCTCTCTCTCTCTCTCTCTCTCTCTCTCTCTCTCTCTCTATCTATCTATCTCTATCTCTCTCGCTCTCTCTCATACGCGCGCGTGCGCACTAACACACACACAAGCACCAAGCAGACTCTCTCTTTCTAATTCGCATAGCAATATCCGTGATATTGCTAGACAGCCCGCTCCCGTCCCAAATTAAACCCGTTACTGACCGCTCCCGCGATTTATTCGGAAATTTATTCCCGCGGCTGTCCCCGCGCCAGATTTCTGCGGCGCGGGAATAAATTTCCGAATAAATCGCGGGAGCAGAACTCTAGCACGGAGCTCCATAAACAAAGCAGCACGCGTCGCGTTTTTAACGTGACTTTGCACGAGATAAGAGAATATATCCAGTTAACCTGATACAGTACACGCGGTTACAAGTAACAAATCACAACTAAATACATTTGCAAGCTAGAGTCAACGAGGCAACAACTTTAACCGCACGTACTTACACTTGAGAAATGGAAGAAACCCATCCTGACGTCCATCAGTTACTCTTTACTGATCCTTCCTTTAACAAACTCAGATGAAGTATTCTTTGTAGCATGTAGCTTCCAGAAGTTTCCAACTGCTTGGTTATTATGCTGATGTTGCATCTTTGTGTAGAGACTCAATATAATATCCATCTGCAGTGTGACTTCAATCGACCGGCATGTTTGTGTGCGTGTGTTTGTGGGTGTGCGTGTGTTTGTGGGTGTGTGTGTGTGTCTGGGTTTCTGCGTCAGAGGGCGGGGCCTCAGGTTTGAAATCTCCCGGGTTTGCGCGTGCACAAGAATAACTTGGTTTCGTTCGTACGTCATGGCGAAACACCAAATGAATCGGTATCAAGGCGACTCGTTTGAAGCACTATGAGTCGACTCTTTTATAGATGAATCAACCATTTTAAACACTGTATTCTTACAGATTTAAGCCTTAGCTGGATACTTCACTTCACTTCACTTAGAGCTGTGTTACACACTACATGGAGGGGAATTTTCAAAAACCCATAATATGGGCTCTTTAAAAGAGCCCTTAGTCATATAGTAATATGAAAAAAAAACATAAGAAAAGACAATACTGTTTTTTAAGAAGCACAGTTGTTAGTTTTACCACAATATATATTTTTCTATTTTAATGATAATTTTAATTAAACTTCTACTAAAATTCTGATGAAATTCTCATAAATGTCCATCCATGTTTTGAATGTGTGTTATGTTGTAGTTTCAAAATATTAACATTAACATTTTGAAATGAAAACAAATTAGTTGTTCTAAATATATTTTACATGACAGAACCTTTCCTGAATCATCATGTAATAATAATAATAATAATAATAATAATAATACTAATACTAATAATAATAATAATGAGAAAAAAATAGCAGGAAGTGATATGTCCATGATTGATGCTTTCCTCCTCTGCAACATTTTTAAAGGACTGTTATGTTTTTAAGCATGCATAAAAAGAGAATATGGGCCAGTTATTTTGAGATGGCTGAGAGCTGTGAAATTTTCTTTATATTTTTCCGATTCCTACTGTTTCCTGTTTTCCTGTCAAAGTTGTTACACAACTTTTTGATTATCATTACCAAAACAAGTTTTCTACAATTAGATTTTTTTAAATTGTTTGACCATTATGTCAAATAATCACATCACACCACTGTTACAGAAGGTATAAATACAAGGACAGTATGTAAAAAATAAATGAAAAGTGAAAACAAAATGACAAAATCAAAATAATAAATATTGTTTTGAAACGATAAGAATCAAGTAAGATTAAAAGGATATCACAAGTGCTCTTGCATAGACATGAAGAAAGCTCTTTTAAGTATCACCAAAGGGGAGACCATATTAACCAGAATTTTTTAGATTTTCAATTTTTATCATAGCTTTTCCAGTGACAACCACATAGCAATCTGTGTTTTTGGTGCAGATCAAAGTAACAAAATGCAATTGTTTAGCCAGATCCATCAAGATAACAAACAATTGCATCCTTTTTAAACAAACTGTTCACATTTTGGTTCAATAAATACAGAGCTGGGTTTTTTTTTTTTTTAATCTTTCATTACCTTGTATGAATGTATCTTTGTCTATTTTACATTTTAAACACAAGTCTATTAGCATAGACAAACATTTTCTTAAATATGAATTGGTGTACTATTTATTTTTTCATTTTTAATTAAGATTATGAATCCCAATGGAAGTACATTTAGTGTACATATTATCGCATTCAATGTCCCAGTCCTCTTTTTAATAGTTTGTTCAAAATCTTTTTCCCAAACTCCTCTCAGGCTTGGCAAAACAGATGTACAATTATTGTCAAATGCCATATGCTCTTGATATTTATCCCTTTAGATTAACTGATTTCAATAAAAGGCTTTAAATTTCTGCTGGTTTAGTTCTCAACACTTCCTTATCTATTTTTGGCTTTATAAATAAAAATCATATATAAACATAAAGTTGAAGATGTGGTTAAGCTGTTTTACCTCTATCTTAAGGTTTTATTAATTTAGATAATTGAATCAATGCTTTGTATTATTCCAATAAACTTTGAAATGTGTTTATAGAGGTTTTTTATTTATTTATTGGGTAAAAAATCTTGGGTAGGAAATTTATTTTTATTCTTCCAAAAAAAAAAAAAAGAAATAGGAAGTATGTTTTCAAATTAAGTTTTTATTTTCTATTAGATAAATATGATTATCATTTATAAGATCATAAAGTGAAGCTGTGATAAAAAAGCTCAGAAATGTGAAGCCTATTTTTTGATAATAAGAGAGAGTAGTGAGATAAATTAAACTGTTTTAAGAAAGGGATTTTTAACGGTAATGCAGTAGATTTGGAAAGACTTATTTTTATAACCAGAGAGATTACCGAGACCATATGCTGTCACCCTATAGGATCTGAATAAAGCAACTGAATTCACCTAATAAAATTGTTTCCTACATCAAATCTACCAAGAGTAGTGAACAAAAAGTCCCATTCAGATCTTCCAGCATCTAGGGAGAGAACACATGCAGTAAATATATTGTTTTGAACAAAACCAATAACATATAAATGTCTACATGTGTTATCTGTGCTATATCATGCCTTCACAAACCCTGTTTGGTGGTCCGGCTTAAAGATTTTGAGGTAATATTGTTCTCTATTCTACTACTTTTGCAAGCATTTTAGAATTCATATGAAGTAGACTTATTGGTCTTTAAGATGCACTATCACGTGGATCTTTATCTCTCTCTTTTTTTTTTTAAAGAACCCATATTATACATGAAATAGGGTCATATTTTGGTTGTAAGGGTCTCCAACAACAGTCTAATATGTATGCAAGGTCAAAAGACATTGTCATGGTCTTATAATCTGCATTTATTTTTACCTAATTATCCCAGCGACTCCCATATGAATTGTCCAGTGATTCATTTGTTCCCAAACCCCTGCTTAGCGCGAAGCTAATTTGCGCTGATTTTACCGATGACAGTCTGTTGCTATTGGTCGACACTGACTGCCTTCAGTGAGTGAAATGCCCAGCAGCTAATCAACATTATAAAAGTAGTCACAGTGCATACACGCTCGATAGCGTAAGGCGTGGATTTTAGCTGCCAGTGGGTGAATGTAAATACAGATGATGGACTTGAAAATATTGATGACTAACTATTTTATTGAGCAACAAAAAAAAAAAACTCACACACACACACACACACACACACACACAACCCTCCTCCGGACGACAACGTGCGCACGCACACACACACACATTACCCTCCTTCATGGAACGTAAACAAAGCAGCACGCGTCGCGTTTTTAACGTGACTTTGCACGAGATAAGAGAATATATCCAGTTAACCTGATACAGTACACGCAGTTACAAGTAACAAATCACAACTAAATACATTTGCAAGCTAGAGTAAACGTTTAATTGCACGTACTTACACTTGAGAAATGAAGGAAGAAACCGATCCATGTCCTGACATGTCCATCAGTACTCTTTACTGATCCTTCCTTTAACAAACGTCCGATGAAGTCTTCTTTATAGCATGTAGTTTCCAGTAGTTTCCAACTGCTCACGGCTGGGTTATAATGCTGAGGTTTCATCTTTGGGTAGAGACTCAATAATATATATCTGCAGTGTGACTTCAATCGACCGGCATGCTTGTGTGTGTGTGGGTTTTTGTGTTAGAGGGCGGGGCCGCAGGTTTCAAATCTCCCGGGTTTACGTGCGCGCGTGAATAACTTGGTTTCGTTATTACGTCATGTACACCCAATGACTCGTTATCAAGACGACTCGTTTGAAGCACTAGTCGACTCTTTTATAGATGAATCAACAGTTTTAAACACTGTACACTTACAGATTTAAGCCCTAGCTGAATATTTCACTTCACTTAGAGCTGTGTTACACACTACATGGAAGGGCATTTTCAAACCCATAATATGGGCTCTTTAAGTATTACTCAAATATTTGTGTTAAATAATGTTTCAGGTATCGTGCTTTTAATCTAAAATAGTTTGCAAAGCTGTCATAAAACTGTCCAAAAGTTCAGGCATTTTTGGACATAGAATTTCAGGGACCTGGACCTGGCGACTATTATTTTTTAATGTTGCCAGAACGTCATCTGAAGTAAAGTTTAAGTTAAGATTGTCTGTGTCTTAATTCAAATAGCTGTGAGACAAATGCAGAAGGTTTAAAGTTCTATTTGTTCAGCATTGTTTTGTGAGCAATAGAGTGTTTTGTAGTAGGATCAAAAAAATTTTTTTTAAATAGGAGTTGTATGTAACGACACCATTCTGCATTTTTAGAGATCTAATTGTTTGCACTGACTGTTTCTTTTTAGTCTAATATGCTAAAAATCCATGCATGCTCATAATGATTCTATTTGAAAAGAGTAGTTTCTTAATATGATTGGTAGAGGTGGCCGATAAATCGTTTTATTGATTAACACCAGTGTGTAGTTTACATAAATTCGTTTGAATGAAAACATGCAAGGTTTCTGTCTGGGCTCCCATAGTTCCCTCGCATTTGCTATAGAAATACACAAACAATATGGCAGCATGCTGAGGAGAAAGTTGCGCTCTTTGAAACTAAGTCCATATCTTTTACAGTCTATGATTTTGACTCATTTAGGATGAGAGACATGAGTTGATATGAAGACATCTGTAGCTTATCCCGTCCAGGTTTTGGAACTAATAACATATTTTTTTGATACATTGTTGGTGGAAATTTGCCCCAAAAATTTGGCAATAAAGCCATCTGGACCAGTGAATTTATTTTTTGCCGTCATATTTCACTGATTCTCTACAGATTTTGTACAGTAAATATGCTCACATATGACAAGTTTTTTTTAGGATATTTCGATCAGGATTTTGATCAGGATAAGGTTCCAGGCATGATACTTAAGTAGACATCTCTCCTTATCTCAGAGAATAAATAAAGGATGCTTCTTATAATCCCTTAAGCATGCTCTTTTAACCATATCAGAGTAAACATGTCATGGTTAGAAGCAGAAAAAAATAAATAAATCTAACAATGCAATATGCAAATATTGATGAAAGAAGAATTCATCATGCTCAACCAAGAAAAGTTTAGAGTGCATATTTGCTCCATAAGAAGTTAAAATGCAAATCTTATCCATTACTTACTAAAAAGAAATAGTTCTACAAAGAACTATTATTGAAATAAGTGAATTACAAGATGTTATATTAATATATTTTCATGTTAAAAAGTTCATGTTCAAAATTTTTTTTATTTTTTATTTATCTAATATTTCTGGCCATGTTTTAGTGAACTTGCATATATTGTCAAAAACACAGAACTTTCAGTTCTTATAAGTAAAAAGGACTAAGTACATGCAGTAGCTGCTCTATGTGTAACTCAGGTGCACATGTGGTTCTTTCTCAGCTTGTAAATGCTTAAACAAACATTTGTGATCGATTCATGAGATTGGCCGGATCAGAGAGTACAGATCAAGTCATTAAATGTGATTATCAGCCGATACAGATCTCTAGCTGATCAGTCAGAGCATCCCTAGTTTTTATTTTAATCTTTTGAGATTTTTGAATGAAGGATGCATTATCTGACTTTACAATAACTGAAGGAAACGCACACTGTCCACTATCTATGATTAATTATTGAACATCAACGTTGAACAGCTGAATTTGAAACACATTGCCTACAATCAACAGTCACTGTTTTTCTTCTAACAAAAAAGTGAGAATAAATAACTTTTACTTTTAGAAACAAAATAAATAATTTTCAATGTTTTTCATATTAAAAGTAGAAAACAAACAGTATCTCTTTTAAATAAAATAAATATTGTATATGCTGTAAATAATATTTTAAACTGCAATTCTTGCATCTTCTCTAAACAAATATTTTAATGTAAATTTAAATTTTAATGTTATTGAAAATATGCCATCTCAAGGCATCTCTGGTGCAGCTTCCAGTCATCGTCAGTGTAGTGCAAAGTAAGGCTCAAGAACGGATCTACCGTCCTACTTAACTGCATGCTGTTTGTGTTGCTCTGCAGTAACACTTTCAAAATGCTAGCTGGCAGCAAGTTTTGTCTGTGTTTGTTTTTTTCTGAATGCTACCTTACTGTACAAGTGGCTCAGACTTGCTCATTCAGAGGTGGGAGCTAGCAGACATGCAACCATAATCGTCAGTGCAGTGTAAAATAAGGCTCAAGAACGGGTCCATCGTCCTACTTAACCAGAGATAAAATGTGGCTGCAAAAAGGCAGCAAAAGTATAAGTTAGCCTTAAGCAAAAACAGTAGCCCTACACATATGTCTAATATTATTATTATTATTATTATTATTGTTATTATTATTATTATTATTATTATTATTATTATTATTATTATTATTATTACAGAAAATTGTAATCTTAATTTAAAGCAAACAATAAAAAATCATAATTCTCATTTTTGCCAGAATCTTGCAACCCTATTTGATTGTCATGTTTCATTTGGTAAGTGATTAATGTTCTTTGTTTCTTTCAGTTTTTAAGACATACTTTAGTCAAAATTAATAAAGTTACAGAGTTTATAGAAATATCACTACAATATTTTCATAGCAAAAGTAGATTGCATTTCCAGATCTGCTGTAAATCCTGCTCTCCGAATCACTGTACGTCTTCCACGGCGTTTGTGTTGCTGGTGTGTGTTTTTTTTTTTTTTTTTTTAATGTATGTAATGACACTCACCTTTTTCGGCACTCAAAAAAAGGGGGAGGTGGGGGGGTCATGACCCTTTAAAAGTTCCATATAATGAAAATCTGGATATACCTAGGCATAGCTGAGTACTTAATATTCAGTACACGGATATGACCATAATGTGAGCCTCAAACACCACTGTTTTCTTGTTCTTATGTAAATCCTGTTAATGTAAATTTCCAGTAAAAATCAGGCCAATCTTAGCAAAAAAATAACTTACTAACTTATGTTACACAATAAACCATTAATATGCATGCCCCAGGTCTGGTTTGATTAGTCACAATGTCTTCTAATGAGATTACAAACATGAAAATTGAATGTGTATGATTATCATACATGAACATTTTAATTTTTTAATATACAGCTATAGGCTTCTGCATGGCTTCTTTCTCTCTCTCTGTGCCTCAGCGCTGCTTTCTCACTGCTGTGACTGCTGTCACTGCTCTGTCTCAGGTTGGCTGTTTTCTTTCTCCTTCACTTTCAGCACAGCTGCACTCTCTCCCTCTCTCTTTCCCTCTACACTGCTGCTTATTTTCTCTTTCTGTTTGCCTCGTCCCAGCTCTCTCCCACTTGGTTCAGTCTGGAGGATTTTCCGTGGGGGAATATACTTACTGTAGTGAACAGTGAGGTACTGTAGGCTATTGCAAGGATTTCATGTAAAATTATTGAGCACATAAAAGTTTCTTGTCAATATGAATAATATAAATTAACCCTAATGTCTTTGACACTGGAGGATAAAGATATCTGACATCCTTCTATGGGATCAGTTGCTAGGGTGTTCTTAATGGGTGTATTTAAATGTTGCATGGGTCACATGAGCCCTCTGAAGTCTCTGTTTTTTTTGAATGGGAGTTTCTTCACCATTGTGAGTCAGTGGGTAAAGTTTTGCGCGCTCTTACATCCCAGAAGAAAAATTTTACACCCCAGTTTAATATGTAGTTCCCCTTCGGTTGGGGAACTTCAGTGCCATAGAGTGGATTAAATCCAAGAATAGGAGATTCGGATCAGAAGCTGCTTGTCTGGAGAGTTATTGAACGGGCCTATGAATGAAATTAATTGGCAGCGTAAGCTTGCGCAGGTGTGCTGCATCGGCAATTATCCCAGCATATAAGCACACCTGAAACCAGCAGACGCTATCCTTTTCGCTTCAGATCCTTTCTGAGTGAGTCAATGAGGGTTCCTCTTGCTGTTCGGCACTTCAGAGCGAACGAGTGTGTCTCCCGGTCCAGAGTGGGTCTTCGCGGTGGCAGACGGTCGAGCTGGGTTTCTCCCTTGCCTGCGGTTCTTTGGGTCCGGTCCTCCAGAGCGGTGCGTATTGTTGCAAACTTCCTAAAAGAGCAACACAGTCGTGCAGCACGTCCTTTTCAGGATGGCGCTCCGACTGTGCGTTTCTGGATGCGGGGGTTTCCTGGCTCCGGATGATGGACACGATCACTGAATTGCATGTTTGGGGGTCCAGCATGTTAATGCGGTGCTCGCGGGCGGTTCATGTCGTCATTGCGATGCCATGACCGTTGCACAGCTAAGATCGAGGCTAACTTTCGCAAGAGAGCGAGCCACCCCAGTTGCCTCCTGTTCTAAAAAAGCAGCGGGCGCTCGGGCAGATCTGAGGGTTCCAGCAGGAGATAATCCGCCGCCCACGGGCTCGCGGACCTCTTGCTCCTCACGGCGCTCCATCCAAGCTTCGGGTAGTGGGAGTGATCCGTCTAACCAGATGGTAGCTCTCACACTCGCTGACACCGGAGATCAGATGTCCTCCGCGGCATCGGAGGGTGGGCTTTCAATGTCCAACGAAGATCCGGACCCGCTCGCCCCCTCCGGGCAGGTGAGCGCCGTCAAATCGGATCCTGAAGCGGACATGTTAGCCGTGCTATCCCGGGCTGCTTCGGCCGTGGGGTTGGAGATGGTTCATCCCCCAGCTCCGCGGCCGGACCGACTAGATGGGTGCTACGTAGAGGACCAGAAGGCGAAGCCTTCGAAGCCTCTCGTCCCCTTCTTCCCGGAAGTGCACAGTGCGGCTGCGGGCCTATGGAAGGGTGCCCAGTTGCATTGGCATATCAATCGCCTAGAGCTGTTGGCAGTGTTCCTCGCTCTCCACCGCTTTTTACCGGTGCTGGAGCGGCAACACGTACTGGTCAGGACGGACATTATGGTGGCAGCGGCGTATATCAACCGCATGGGGGGTATGCGCTCTCACCGCATGTCTCAGCTCGCCCGCCGTCTGCTCCTCTGGAGTCACCCGCGGCTGAAATCGCTGCGCGCCATTCATGTTCCAGGCACGCTCAATCGTGCAGCCGATGCGCTCTCACGACAGCTGTTACACTCTGGAGAATGGAGACTACACCCCGAGTATGTTCAGCTGATATGGGCGCGATTCGGGGAGGACCAGATCGATCTGTTTGCTTCCCCCGAGAACGCTCATTGCCAGTTGTTTTTTTCCCTGACCGAGGGCTCTCTCGGCACGGATGCACTGGCCCACAGCTGGCCTCGGGGCATGCGCAAGTATGCGTTTCCCCCAGTGAGCCTGCTCGCGCAGCTACTGTGCAAGGTCAGGGAGGATGAGGAACAGGTTCTGCTAGTTGCCCTTTGGCCCAACCGGACCTGGATATCAGAGCTCTCACTCCTCGCGACGGCCCTCCCCTGGCCGATCCCTTTGAGAGAGGACCTACTCTCTCAGGGACAGGGCACCATCTGGCACCCTCGCCCCTATCTTTGGAACCTCCACGTGTGGCCCTTAGATGCAAGGAAGACTTAGGTAACCTACCGACTACAGTTGTTAATACCATCACTCAGGCTAGAGCCCCCTCCACGAGGCGCCCCTACGCCCTGAAGTGGAGTCTATTCACTGAATGGTGCGTCTCTCGCAGAGAAGACCCCCGAAACTGCCAGATTAGTGTTGTGCTCTCTTTCCTTCAAGAGAAGTTGGACAGCAGGCTGTCGCCCTCCACTCTCAAGGTTTACGTGGCCGCCATCTCCGCTTATCATAGCGCGGTAGCTGGCGGCACCGTGGGAAAGCATAACCTCATCATCCGGTTCCTTAGGGGTGCTAGGCGAATTAATCCATATCGCCCCCCTCTCATGCCCTCTTGGGATCTCGCCCTCGTTCTCATGAGTTTGCGATCCGATCCCTTTGAGCCACTCGAATCAGTATCTCTAAGATTTCTGTCCCTGAAGACAGCTCTGCTGGTTGCGTTGGCCTCCATCAAGAGGGTCGGGGACCTGGAGGCATTTTCGGTCAGTGACTCGTGCCTGGAATTCGGGCCGGAATACTCTCACTTCATCCTGAGACCCCGCCGGGTTATGTGCCCAGGGTTCCTACCACCCCCTTTAGAGATCAGGTAGTGAACCTGCAAGCGCTGCCCCCGGAGGAGGCAGACCCAGCCCTTTCTTTACTTTGTCCAGTTCGCGCTCTGCGCATTTATGTGGACCGTACTCAGAATTTTAGATCATCTGAGCAGCTCTTTGTCTGTTATGGCGGTCGGCAGCAGTGAAGTGCCGTATCGAAACAAAGATTATCCCACTGGATTGTGGATGCCATTTCACTCGCTTATTCGAGTCGAGGTCAGCCGTGTCCCCCGGGAGTGCGTGCACAGTCCACTAGGAGCGTTGCATCCTCTTGGGCTTGTGCACGCGGCGCCTCTCTAACAGACATCTGTAGAGCTGCGGGCTGGGCGACACCCAACACATTTGCAAGGTTTTACAATCTGCGAGTGCAGCCGGTTTCCTCAAGGGTATTAGGTAACCCTTTGGTGATTGAGGAAACAACTCGGTAGGGTGTTGAAACACGCTTGCTGCGCCATTCTCCCTAACACGGAGGTACGTGCGCCTTTTTATCTGTCAGTAAAGTTCACCGTCAGGTGAGCCCTGCAGATTCCTCCGTGGCCCCCAGCACTGACTCAGCGGAGGAGTCACTGTAGGTCTGCCCGCTGGTCAGCCCGCGTTTTGGGTATAGGTGCCTGCTATGCACGATCCCCACTAGGCGATCCCATATTATTATTCCGCCACGGTTAAGTCCCCCCCCCTGGGCGGACCCATGTCTTCCCTCTCCGCTAACCACTCTTTTGCTATGCGTACTCCCCCTTTTTAGGGCTAGTCCATATGTAAATTCTGCCATCTATCCCCCCCTTGGGTAACGGATGGCCTCCGCAGCGTCCTCCCTATCGGGATTGCACACTTCCCAACGTATTGTCGTATTTCCTAGAATTATCTAGATGCTCACGACTTCCAAAAAATATATCTAAATCCGTAAAAATTCTGTTGAAGTAGGATAAATGATAAGGTGCAATTTGGTAAGGTGCAGTCATTATGGCGCTTTCCATACTTCTCCCATTCGTGGATTTAATCCACTCTATGGCACTGAAGTTCCCCAACCGAAGGGGAACGTTCGAGGTTACAGAAGTAACCCTTCGTTCCCCGAGGAGGGGAACGGAAGTGCCATACTCCGTCGCCATAATGACTGTCCCTTAGCTGTTTGAAAGTCTTCAGCTTAAAAGGATAGCGTCTGCTGGCTTCAGGTGTGCTTATATGCTGGGATAATTACCGATGCAGCACACCTGCGCAAGCTTACGCTGCCAATTAATTTCATTCATTGGCCCGTTCAATAACTCTCCAGACAAGCAGCTTCTGATCCGAATCTCCCATTCGTGGATTTAATCCACTCTATGGCACTTCCGTTCCCCTCCTCGGGGAACGAAGGGTTACTTCTGTAACCTCGAATGTTTTTCACTGCTTCATATCTTCTTTTGACGTGGAAGATCAAGTTTCTCTGAATTTCTCTTTTTGAGTTTGGTCCAAATTTGGTCCAATTTTAAAGTCAGTGGGATTTTTTCAAGTTTTCCAGGTCAGTTTTCGATAAACCAAAAGTTGGACAGTTGGAAAATATATAATACACTAATAATGATAATAATATTAATAATAATAAGAAGAATAAGAAGAATAAAAAAATAATAAAATAAAATGTCTATAATAATAATAATAATAGTAATGTTTAAATGGTATATCAGTATGTTGGTTTTTTTAGCCACCCTAACTAAAAGCTAAAGCTCATTGACACTTGAGTTTTTTTTTCTTTTTTTCTTTTTAATTGTAGGTCAATGGGCAAGTTTGGGGTGCTCTTGAGCCCAAGTGGTACAACTTACACCCCAGTATAATATGTAGTTTTAGACAGATTGATAGCCTCTTCAATTGTGGAGGAGGATCATGTTTTTCTAAGAATATTTAATAAGGAATTATTATGTGTTAAATTTTGGTCCCATGTTAAGTCAATGGGATTTTTTTCAAGTCTTCTGGGTCAGTTTTTGGACCAGTTTAAAAAGATACAGTAACAAACTACAATGCAGAAGACAGCTTTTGGCCAAATTTGGGGCTTGTGGCATTAAAGCCCAAAGAGGATTTTCTCAAGCCAACATAATAACCAGTTACAGGTTTTATTGCAATGTCAAATATTTTATTGTGGGGAGAGATTTTGCAGGTATATTGAAAATGACAATATACCGCCCATCCTTAACTACCAGACTTAATTTCTTATGCTGGCCAATGCACAAAATCAAGCAAGCACATCAGGGTTTTAAAACACCTTAAATGGCCATTTAATGGATATGCAAAGAATAAGAGTTTCTTTCTAATAACAGCAGGAACCCGTTTTTTGCTTTTCCATCTGGCACACTCTAAAAGCAACTCAATGTTTGCAGACAAAATGCACACAAATCACATCATCATTTCTCTTCTGCTGTATCTGGACAATAGATCTTGTACCTCTGTGTCATCACTTTGAGATTTAGAAAGTTGGCCTAAATCAACAGGAAAAGTTTCATAAAATAAAACATTAGTCTTTAGTGGTGTTTATAAAGTGTGGTTGTCTCTGCAATAATTTGGTTTGAAATGTCTTGACTGGACATTAGGAACAACATTACATGGACCTTTGTGGTGATGAAGCGTGATCACTTACCACCTAAAAGCTTTACTTCCAGGTAGTGTAGCCATTTCTCAACAGTCCATACTACAACCGGACATAACTTTTCTGACGTGGAGTATGCCTTTTCTGCCACCTGTAAAAATCAAGATGCGTAAGCCACCACTCTCTTTTGTGCTTCCGTTTCTTGTGCTAAAACTGCACCTAAACCAGACTGCAGCATCAGTCTGTATTAAAATCACTGTCAGTAAAACCAACACTGTAGCATTAATGAGATCTGATCTGATCATTTGATAAGCTAGCTTACATTCATCAGTTCATATCTGCAAGGGATTAACCTATTGTAATAGATTAGATTAGCTCTCTTCAAAGAATCGAATTTATTCACTTAAATCAGGCTGAATTAAATTTAAAGCTTTACACTTTAACAAACCATTTGTCCAGCAAATAGAAGACATTGTGTTTAACCAACCTCCTTTATATTACTTCTGTGCACAACTGTAATAACATGACACCAGTATTGGGTTTAATTTTTGTAAAGTAATAAAATCTACAGCTTGAGGCATTGAATTATACAATATATATACACAAATACCTTTCTTCCAAAATTAAACAAAGATTTACTTAGGTACACTAAGAGACATTAAACAAATTAATAAGCAAACAAATAACACACACACACACACACACACACACACACACACACACACAGAGAGAGAGAGAGAGAGAGAGAGAGAGAGAGAGAGAGAGAAAGGATGGAAAACTTAGTTGACAGTTGTATTAATTGATTTTTGTACTTATTAATAAATCATAGAATCGCACATGAAAAACCACAAAAGCAAAGATTTGGCTTATTTTTAAATGCGGCTTGTTTAACTTATCTTTAACTGCACAAGTTCAATTTGCACCAGATCAGCAAGAGACTACATTTGTTTGTGTTGCGCTTTGGCTGGAAGTATTGCGTTTTCTCCACTAGCTAGACACATGGCACTCATGTTTTGTTAGCGACTCTGCTTCAATGATGTCTTTGGTATTCACTCGCTTGTGAATGGAGGTTGTCCTTGGTTGCCGGTGTTACAGACTCTGTTAAGAACTTTGCAGAAGTGCACCTTGTGGTTTCGGCATTTCCAAAATTTTAAGAGGTTGCTTGGAAAGTTTTTGGTGGGACCCAATCTCGTGCCATTGTGGTGTTTGAGAGCAAGGTGAAAGTTGGCAGAAAGCAATAGTGAGTGCTTGCAAGCTAATGCAAAAAGCAAAGTTTTACAGTTGCAGAATTTTTTTAAGTTATCAGGTTTGATCCATCCTTTGGCCCTGTCTTCCAATGAGCAAAGGCCATGAAGGGAGGGTGCTATTATACTCGGGGTAAACTATTAACAGACTGCTTACTTGCTTTCACTTTCTGCTGAGATTTTAAGTCGTGAAGTATCTTTGAGAGTTTGTAACTATCTTACACAAAGTTTTACAAGACTAATACTGTACGTAAAACTAGATTTTCATTTACACCAATGTAATGCTAATGTCTTACAAAAGCTTTTCAGACCCATACATACATTTCGTCTGCTATAAGGGTTAAAACACATTGAATAACTTCATGGAAGAAGAAATGCTTTTTTGTCCATCCTGCTCAGTAAGACATGCTGCACTCCACTTGTACTGTGCTCTTCCACCTGACTGAACCAAAAGTGGCTTATTCATCTGAAACACCAAGCCTCTCTTATCCAGAAGAAATAAGATACTTGATCACTGCATGGACAATTATCACCTCAGTAAAGAGAGTGTCTCCATTGAAGAAAAGCACTATTGAGGAAGAGGTAGATCAAATGCTGGAGAACAACATCATTGAGCCTTCTTTCTCGCCTTGGTCTTCTTTGGTGGCCCTGGTCCTCAAGGAAGATAAAACTTTTCGTTTCTGTGTGGACTACAGTTGTCTTAACAACCATCTTTGATGGTCTTTACCATGCATTTAATTCAGGACATCTTGTAGTCATTGAAGGGAGCTACTTTGTTTACATCCTTGGGTTTAAGATCTGGATATTGGCAAGTCAATATGGCAGAGGAAAGCAAGGAGTTGACTGCTTTTATCAACACCAAAGGCCTGTTCCATTTTATATCGATGCCATATGGACCGAAAAACTGCTGCAACATTCCATCGACCCATGGAGAGTGTTGGGGGAGTTAAGGGCTAAGATATGTTTTGTATATATCAATGACATCATCTTTTATTCAAAAACCCCAGAAGAACAAAAGTAACGTGCTGACGTGCACCTCTCAAAAAATGTAACTACACTTCGCAACGACGCGTAGCGCAAGCTCTGTAATTGGTCGGCTTGGTAGTTCTCGGTCCGGGCGGGACCGAGAGCCGCGCAAATGTCGCGACCCCGATGCAGCGATTGTTTACAAGTGTGGAGTCCTGTGAAGGAGCTCCGGATGGAAAGCTTTGTTTTGTGTTTACCACATAGTTAAAGTTGTTGAACGTCGGCCGGTACCTGCCTCAAAATGAGAGAGTTTGAGCCACTTGTACATCCAGGAAGTGTTCAGGAAAAGCAAAACAGCAGCGAAGAAACTCGACACAGAGGAACATTTACACTTCACTGCCAACTAGCCTTTTGGAAGTGTAAATGCAGACCAACAGAGACAGCGCACAGAAGTATAAATGCACAGCTACGCGCGTTGCATGCGCCGTGGGTTACGCCTGTCACTTGACGCAGAAGTATAAACCAGGCTTAAGAAAGATAGCAATGGATGAAGAGAAAATTCAAGCAGTAGTAAATTTCCCTACATCATCTGACCTAAAGTCCCTTTTTTTTTTTTTTGGATTTAGCAGGTTGGTACCACAGCTAAATTAGGCAAAGTTTCTATTTTATTATTTTGCTCTTTGTATTGTTACACTTTGTTCTTTCTATGTTCCATTATTTGCCTATTGCTGTTACTGTTTTTATGCCCATATTCTTTATTTATTTTTTTCTCTGTAAAGCACTTTGTGCAGCCTTGTGGCAGTTGGAAATGTGCTACATAAATAAATTGAACTTGAACAAGTACTAATTTATCTGACCACAGTACACATTTCCATTTTTGTGATTGTCCATTCCAGATGCCTCAGAGCCCAGAGAAGTCAATGGCGCTTCTGGACACTGTGAACATCGGGCTTCCTTTTGGCCAGAGATGGGAAGTAACAAAGTACAAGTACTTCGTTACTTTACTTAGCTAGATTTTTTTGGTATCAGTTCTTTACTCCATTACTTTTTTTTTTTAACTTTTAACTTTTACTTCTTGCATTTTTATACAAATATCTGTACTTTCTACTTCTTACATTTTTAAAACCACAGTCGTTACTTTCGTTTTCATGTGTTTAGTGGCGTGATCTATTTTAATTCTTCTTATTGCACAATAATGTCAGCGCCTTTTTGATGCAGTCAGTCTATTTTTCCGTATTGCGCGCCTGCGTGCTACAGTGCGTGGCTCTTTCATTCTGCTCTGTTTACAGAGTAATAAAACACCTTTTGCTCCATCAGATCACAGGTAAACAAGAGAGACGCATTCCAGTTCAAAAACATGCAGTTTAAATGCCTTTCATCTTCCAATCATACTGCACAGGATTTCAATCTAATACCGCGAAAAATAGTTTTTTTGTAAAGATTTGTACATTTAGTACTAAAATAATAAAACACTTCATAAAAAATGTATGCATTGCAGTTTATTTCTTTTATTTTTGATAAGTAAATTTTTCCTAATACAGAATTTATGCTGTTTTTCAGTTATTATTGAATTTTTTTGGGGGCTTAAGCCCCTGATGTATTGTCAAAAGCCCCTGATCTTTTGCAATATGTTGCACTTAAATAAAAATATAAGTGTATATAATATATAAGTATATATAATGGTGTATAACATTTAATTTGTTATCTAAGTACTGAATATTACCACGTATATCAAACACATTCCACCTAACACAGTGTTTGTGTCGGGTCAGCTGTTCAGCAGTACCTGTACCTACCTGCAGGTGGGAGTGGCACTGTTGTCACATGATGTTTAAAAAAATTCCGCCACTGCACTTCATTTATTCATTATTTTGAAGAGCTGAAGATGATGAGGTAATAATACAACTCTTTCGCGAAACTCAATAGTTCTAACTACTAATGAAGCTTAACATTTGTTTCCACAGTATAAAACATGTGTACTTTTGGTTAAATAAAATAACTGTAATCAATAAAATGTGCATCATATCAATGCATACAGGTGAATTAGTCAGAAAAACGTAAATTGTTCTAGCTTTCTAGATATGATATAGATATCTAGACATCTTTATCTAGATATGATATAGCCAGTCACATCTGTTTCTGTAATAGTTAATTCACTGTGAGTTCATGCATCTAGCATATGATTGTATAGCTACATTCTACTGTAACATGCTATGTTATGTTAGCAGGGCATAATAAATCGACTTTCTTATGAAAATACCTGAGATGGAGGACTTCCGGTTTGGCTGCAGAGGGAAATGGCAGGTTGAGCGCTTAGCTCTCGCAAGTCGGCGTTATATTTACCCCCGTGTAATTATTTTAGATTTTTAAAAAGTGATTTTCCTTCATTGATATGACGGGGGGAAAGAAAGGCAGAGGTAAAGGGGCGCAAAGTACAACGAGTAACCACCCACACCGTGCAGGCCTAGACGAGGAGGACGACATGCGGGAAGAATAGAACCGACAAAATGGAGGCGAATCAACATCTGAGAATGTGTCCACGGGGCTTGAAACCTTAAGCAAACAGATCAGCGATCTGAAGTCGGAACTTAAGGAAGACTTAAAAACATTCAAAGACGAAATTAAGCATGATATGAGAGAAGAGTTCATTGAGTTCAAACAAGAAGTTAACCAGCAACTTTCAACGAACATGCTAACCATGCAAGAACACGGTAGGAAAATTAACGAGATGGAGACGCGGATCGATGACACCGAAACATGGAGTGCGGAGGCCAACTCCGCCCTTCAACAGGCAATAAAGGATCAACAGAAACTAGAAGACAGGTTGAACGATATTGAATCGAGGGCTCGACGAAACAATATCAGGATCCATGGTGTACCAGAGAACGCTGAACAAGGCTCGGTGATAGAATTTGTTGAAAAAATGCTCCGCTCCGAATTTGAGCTCGGCGACGTGGACTTGCAAATACAACGCGCGCACAGAGCCCTGGCGCCTAGACCGGGCCCAAACTCGCGTCCGAGGTCCATTATAGTAAATTTCCAGCAGTACAGCATCAAGGAGATGGTTATTCAAAAAGCCTGGCGAAAGAAAATCATGATGGAAGATAAACCGCTGTTTTTCGACCATGACTATACAGCCACCGTTCTCCATCAGCGCAAAGCGTACGCCAATATTAAAAAGGCTCTTAAAGAAAAGGGCATCCGTTTTCAGACGCCCTTCAATCGGATACGCATTCACTGGGAAGAAGGAGTGCAGGTGTACGGCAGTGCCGGGGAGGCAGCGCAGGAGCTGCGTCGGCGGGGATACAGCGTGGAGATGCCCGTGAGACCGCCGGGTAAGAGCCACCTGTTGGATCGTCTCCAGCGGGCTACATCGTGGCAGCGAGTGGGATCAACCACGAGTGTGGACACTGCCAGAAGAGCTAAAGAACGCCTACGGGAATTTGAACATGGTCGCAGCAATGTTTAAAAACCCACGTTATAGCAACCCTTTACATAATGATGTTTAATGTATGTGCGCCGGCTGGCGGGATGACGAGGTCAGCTGTGCCATTGGACACACGTAAGTGATCTATGATACACTCTGTAGCGGACTCATTGGTGAGGGGGCCCTTTCCGGGAGAGAGGATTTCCCCCTCCTCAACTGAAAACGTGAGAACGCTCTTCAGACTTTGGAAGTCTTTATTCTTTTCTGTTATAATGCTTGTTCTAAGCAGTTCTTGGCTTGTTTCTGTGTTACAGTTTATTTTATTTAAGGTTTGCCTGTGGAAACATAGTGGTGTAAGAATGACTCTTTTTGATGATGGTACAGTCTACTGAGGTTAAGCTAATGTCTTTAAACGTGAACGGTTTGGGTAACCCAATTAAAAGGTCAAAGGTATTGACAAAATTTAAAAAAGAGAAAGCAGATATTATTTTTATGCAAGAAACTCATCTCTCTCAACAAGAGCATGAGAAATTAAAGAGATTTGGCTTTAAAAATACTTATTACAATTCATATGAGCATTCACATAGAAGGGGAATTGCTATTCTTGTTGCTAATAAATTTAAATTCGAATTATATAAGGAAATAAAAGAAAAGGATGGGAGATATCTTATTGTTAAGGGTAAAATTGAAGAGGAGTTAATAACTTTAGTAAATGTGTATGCTCCACCCGATACTAGTAAACTGTTCTTCAAATCATTAATGGATGTAATTGTACTGGAAGCAGAGGGTATTTGTATATGTGGTGGAGATTTCAATGTAGTACTAAACCACCATTTAGACACAACTAATAGCAAAAGAAATGGGAGCAAAATATCAAAATTAATTAACACAGCCTGGGATGACATAGGATACTGCGATGTCTGGCGACATATTAATCCATCTCTCAAAAACTACACTCATTACTCAGCTCCCCACCGTACATACTCTAGGATTGATTATTTTTTTATGCCAAAAAATGACTGTTATAGGGTGAAAGATTGTAGCATTGGAGTAGCTGAGGTCTCTGACCACAGCGCTTTGTACCTGACAGTTCAAATAGAAGGAAGGAAGAGAAAGACAGGTTGGAGGTTGAATGTGGGTTTGTTAAATCACAAAGCAAATACAGAACAGATAAAATTAAATATAAAAGAATATATTAGGATAAATGATAATGGAGAGGTAGACCCATCCATAGTGTGGGACTCATTGAAGGCTGTGATGCGTGGGAATTTGATTGCACTATCAGCGCAAAATAAAAAAAAGAGAATTATGGAGTACAATACCCTAACATCAGACTTATTAAATGTGGAGCAACAACACAAAATAAACAGGGACCCAAACCTACTATCACGTATGCAGCAAATAAGGAAACAGATTAACAGCCTGTTGGAACAAGATGTTGAGAAGAAAGCTCGATTCTATAAGCAGACATACTACGAATCCGGCCCTAAAGCAGCAAAATTGCTTGCCCGACGCTTACGTAAACAAGAAGTTGATAGCACTATTCATAGAATACGAGACCCACAAACAAATAATTTGGTTTATCATCCACAGAAAATAGAGGACATTTTTCTAAATTATTATAAACAACTGTACACGGATGCTTCTAACTCTAAAATGGAAGCGACAAGAAATTTTCTTAATGAACTAGATTTACCAAGTATAGGCAAAATACAAAATGATTTCATTACAGCAGATTTCACACTAGAAGAGATAAATAATGCGATTGGGAGACTAAAAACATCTAAAACACCAGGTAGCGACGGCTTTCCAGCCGAGTGGTATAAAACTTTTAAAGAAATACTAGCCCCACTTCTGTTAAAAACATTTAACTGGATTAAAACAGAATGTAAACTTCCACCTTCATGGAACGAGGCTATCATCTCAGTACTCCCAAAGGAGGGTAAGGACAGGGAATTTAGCTGCAATTATAGGCCCATTTCAATTCTTAATATAGATTATAAGATATATACATCAATTATAGCCAAAAGATTAGAGACTATCCTTCCTGAATTAATTGACGAGGATCAGACAGGATTCATAAAAAGCCGTCAAACACATGATAATATTAGGAGGACGCTGCATCTTATAGATAAAATAGAAAGGGAAAATAAGACAGCAGTATTACTAAGTCTGGATGCCGAAAAGGCCTTTGATCGGGTCAACTGGGAATTTCTTTACCAAACTTTGGTTAGATTCGGCTTCAATAAACATTTTGTAAATATAATTAGATCTCTTTACCAACAACCTACAGCCAAAATAAAAATTAATGGGTCATTATCTCCATCGTTTAGTTTACAAAGAGGAACTAGACAGGGCTGTTGCCTTAGTCCCACATTATTTGCTGTTTATATTGAACCCCTGGCCCAGGCAATCCGTCAACATGAACAAATACAAGGCATTACAATAGGACATAAAGATCATTTAATTAGTTTATTTGCAGACGATGTCTTGATCCATTTAACAGATCCTGAGGCTTCCCTCCCTGTACTGATGGAGTTCCTCGACGAATTTAACTTCTTTGCTGGGTACAAACTAAATATTGCGAAGACACAACTTTTGTCATTTAATTACAAACCTTCTGAGGAAATCAGACATAGATATAATTTAAAATGGGGCATGAAAGAAATAAAATATTTAGGGGTGATTATTACAAAAAACCTGAGTAGTCTGTACGGTGCAAACTATAATGTGATTAACCAGAGTATTAAAAGCGATATGGAACGGTGGTCTACCTACCCATTGGATTTTGCTAGTAAGATAAACGTCATCAAAACAAACATATTACCTAGATTACTATACCTATTTCAAGCCCTGCCAGTAGAGATACCTAAACATCAGTTTACAATCTGGAACAAACTTATTTCCAGGTTTATTTGGGATGGAAAGAAGCCTAGAATAAGATACACAACACTCCAGTTGTCCAAGCAAAAAGGAGGAATGGCCCTGCCGAATCTCAAAGATTATTTTTACGCAGCTCAGTTCCGTCCACTTTTTCTTTGGTGTAACAACAATTATTTTGCCAGATGGAAAAAAATTGAGACATATACGGTGGGTTATCAGATTCAGTCAATTCTTGGAGAAAAAGAAATCCCTTCGGTAGTCAAAAGTCAATTGGATTCAATAACCTCTGGAGCAGTGGAGTTTTGGTTTGAGTTTGCTAGAGAATTTAAATTAAGCAAAGACCAAAAAGTTCTTCGATGGATAGCCTTTGACACTCAATTTAAACCAGGTGAAAGCGACGCCACATTTAAGCAATGGGCAACAAAAGGCATTAGTGCAATATGTACAGTATTGGAAAACAAGGAATTACAGACTTTCCAAACACTCAAAGAAAAACTTTCTCTTACTAATCGGGACTTATTTAGGTTTATACAATTCAGAGATTATTTTTACAGAGAAATAAAAATGGAAACGTCACACGAAATTAGTCCAGTTGTAAAGATTATGATGAATGCTTACAAATCAGATAGTAAATGTGCAAAAATAATCTCTAGTTTTTACGTAAGTATTATGGAAAGTAAGACCAACTCAACATTATACCTTAAATCAAGGTGGGAAAAAGAATTGAATGTAGAAATTCTACCAGAGGTATGGTTAGATATGTGCGAAATTCAACATTCCTCCACAAGCTCACAACAACTGAGGGTATTCAATTGGAAGAATTTGGTACGATTCTTTATAACACCTAAAATCAGCAGTAAAGCTTCTTCTACACCCCAGCAATGTTGGAGAGAATGTGGCTGCTTAGAAGCACACCATACACACATTTTTTGGGGATGCGAAAAACTGAAGCCATTTTGGAATGATGTGCACTTAACCTTAACAAAGGTGCTTGGGTATGAGATTCCATTTACATGCATTGTCCTGTACTTGGGTCATATTTCACTGGTTACACTTCAGGAGGATCGATACCTGGTAAAAATACTCCTTACAGCAGCCAGGAAAACCATAACCAGAAGCTGGTATAAGCCTGATTCACCTAAACAACAACAATGGCTTGATGTAATTCAGGAAATAAGGACATTGGAACATATGACTGGTGTGTTACGTTTGAAGGTGGACTTGTATGCCAAAAGATGGCAAAAATGGATAATTTACATTGACAAATCATTAGGGACTGGCTCTCAGACTGTACTCGCTTAAGTTTCAGACATATAAGTCAACTGTGCCTATTCTTATGTACCCAATTGCCTTCCTTTTTGTATAAACCATGTTTTTTTTTTTTTTTTTTTATTTACTTATTTATTTTTCTACAGTATTCTCAACACAGGCTCTGTTTCTATCTTATTTTATTTATTTATCTATTATTGTTTTGTTGTTGTTGTTTTTTTTTTTTTGTTCTAGTTATTAGCTTGTTATTGAAATGGCTTGTCATATCTGACTCAAATTAGCCTTTTCTACTATTTGTAAAATTGCATTTGATTGTAATCAATTGTGACCTACTAAAAAATCAATAAAAATTAAAGTTACAAAAAGAAAATACCTGAGATGGCTGGAAGAAGAATACAGTTGAAGTCTGATTAGCCCCAGTTAAATTATTCGCCCCCCTGTTGATTTTTTTCCTTAATTTCTGTTTAACGGAGAGAGGATTTTTTCAACATTTCTAAACATAATAGTTTTAATAGCTCATCTATAATTACTGATTTATTTTATCTTTGCCCTGATGACAGAAAAAATTTATGCCTAGACATTTTTCAAGACACTTCTATACAGCTTGTTTCATTTAAAGGCTTTAAAGGCAGGTTAGGGTAATTAGGCAAGTTCTTGTATAACGATGGTTTGTTCTGTAGACTATCTGAAAAGAATGTAACTTAAAGGGGCTGATAATTTTGACCCTAAAAGGGTTTTTTAAAAATGTAAAACTGCTTTTATTCTAGCTGAAATAAAATGAATAAGAATTTCTTCAAAAGAAAAAAAATATTATCAGACATACAGTGAAAATTTCCTTGCTCTGTTAAACATCATTAGGGAAATATTTAAAAAAGAAAATAAAATTCAAAGGGGAATAATAATTCTGACTTCAACTGTATAAAACATTTATTATCACAGCCGTGTAAATGATCAGTTAAAGCCTTTTTATGTTTATTCAGATCTTATTTTCATTCAACTACAGCAATAGCTGGATGCCTTCATCCATATTAAGGATTTCCTGGACTGTTCTACTACTTTTGTGAGGCATATATGGAATTTCTGCTCAATGAATAAATGAAAAAGGCATTACTTGCATTTAAAGTGCTACAATGCCCACATCACCTTATTTTGAGGAAAACTGAAAAAAAAAATTCCCTCAAAAGAAATTTGAAGTAAGCACATTTCTAGCATATAAATCTTTATTTTTATTTTTTTGTACTATTTTTGATAAAATTGTTATTATGTCAAAAATAGTAGCCTATTGAATATCAATATTTTGCAAAGTATTGAATTTAGAAATTCCAGTATCTTGACAACACTACACCTCAGTTAATCGCTCTGTCCAACTGAACATGTTTGTAGCTTTGTATCACACTGGATAACACCTCACACTATAAAATAATTTATATTTTCAGATTTGAAGACAAGCAGAAAAAGAGATTTTCAAAAAACAAACAGAAACTGCAAATCAGGAGAGGAGATAGGAGGCTCATAGGAGACTAGTAAATGAGAAGTGGGATAATTAATTGATGTGTTGTTTTTTCTTTTTGGTGTTACAAGTCACCAAGCTTCAAAATTTATTGTTAAAAGTCAACTCAAAAGCCCTATTTATTATTAAACCATTTATAAATCTGTTATAATAGCAGAATCCGGGGTGGGGGTTGGGGGGGTGTCTTTGGGGCTAAGCCCCTTATCCCTTTCGACCCTAGCAACGCCCCTGTTTCTGACATCAGAATTGAAATTTGCAAAACACTTGGCCTAAGTGCATTTTTCGAAAAAACGCATATAATTAGCAAAACACAGATTACCTGCAAAAGCCAGTCTCCTGCTCAAAATCCTTAGTTCATTCATCAAAATGAAATTTCTGTGTCGATAAACATGTCACATGTGGAGTCCTTGTGTCATTGTGTATGGATAAGACAGTCAAATTACTTAGTAGTTATGTTGTCAATATCAGTGTACTCTGTACACTGATTAAGTGTAACTGATTAACAATTAAATGTTGTGGGGAGTCAGACTATTCAACAGAGGCCAAAATAATATATTTTGATCAACATGACATCAGAAATGATAATGTAGGAAACATCAGAGAATTCCACATAATCATTTGCAACTTGTTCAAAATGAGAAACTGCTTTTCTGATGTGCACAAGTGACACAATGATCTGAAGATTGAACAGGGAGTTTTGAGAATTTCAATACTGATCTGAGAAATGGACAAAAGAGACTGATGAAAACTGTACCAAAATTAATGTTTATTTATTAGATAAAACAACCACAACATCTGGAAAAAAGACTAAAATAGCGGGTTATGTATTAGAGCTGCTCTTTGAAGAAATAAGCAGCTTTAGCCTAATGCAAAAAAAGAAGTTTGCTGTCAAATTTGACAAGAATTTATTTTAGCAAAAGAAAAAAAAATCTATATATTTTTGTCCAGTAATCATTGTAAAATGTAAGACAATATTTATAAAGATAGACAAGCCTACAGAATTTATTAGACTGAATCAAAATGAATGACAGCGGTTGTTTTTGATCTAACAGCCAAAAAACTACATGCTGAATACATGGGGTGACTTTTTAAGCAATATTGTTAGCCTTCCAGCTGCAACTCAGTACTGGGAAACACACATACACACTTACATTTACAAACACACGTGTATTCACTACTGCCAATTTAATTACGTATTATTCCCCTATACTGCATGTTTTTGGACTGTGATTGAAACGAGTACTTTTTACTTTTTTTTACATTTTTGAGGTGGTACTTCTTTACTTTTAAGTACAAAAGTGTAGTCAGTACTTTTACTTTTACCAGAGTTGTTTTAAACATGAGTATCTGTACTTCTACTTAAGTAAAGAATGCATGTATTTTTTGCCATCTCTGCTTTTGGCACAGTACAGTTTTAGTGTACTGCCATTTGTGGATGTAAAAATGTATTGTAGTACTTGACAAAGGTTTGTCAAAGTAGTCCTTAGCCCATGTGGTGATATTGCTTCAAGATGAATGTAGTGCCACCTAATGGATTGGAGATCACAGTTGTTCAGCTTAGGCTTGCACCTTTGTCTTTTATGCACTGAAATTCCTCCGGATTCCTTGAACCTTTTAATTGTTATGCAATGTTGATGGTGAAATATTAAAATATCTTTCTACCTTTCTTTAAGGAACATTGTTTTTAAACATTTCAATAACTTTCTCACGTATTTGTTGGCAAATGGCGATCCTCTGTCCATCTTTGCTCCTAAAAGACAAGACCTTCTTCTTTAGGTTGTATTGGCAGGTTGCAAACCAGCTTTTAGGTGTGTACCACCACCTACTGTGATGGAGTGTGAAAAGAATGGATCTAGTTTCTAACCTATATATGCTATATCACGTCTATTTAACCAATATTTGTAATAAACTTCATAATTCTCCTGATTTATTCCCCTGCATTTGGCCCATTGTTTAATGTAAATTCAGATATACCAATTATTATTAGTTCTTCTCTTAAATACTCCCTTTTCCTTTCATATGTTCTACACCAAAACAATACATGTTCCACCGTTTCCCCTTCTAAAACATGAATTACATAAACCTGTATTGTGTTTCCCTATAATATGTAATGTATAATTGAGGTTGGAATGACCTGTTGGTAAATGTGTTAATATGACTTGTTTTTTTTTCTGCAGATGTTTTGGCTGGCCTTACTTTTCTGTACAGTTTTTTTTGTACTTTATAATAATGCTGTCCTGATTGACAAGAATCCCAACATTTCTGCCATTTCCTATTGCTTGTTTCTAAAATCACGCGTTTCCCTTCTGTTCTACTAAGTATAATGTTTAATTTTGGTTATTTCATTATTAATGATTCTTTAGCTATTCTATCTGCTTCTTCGTTTTCTTGTATTTCCATGTGTGCTAGAACCTAGATGAAACAAATCGTTATTCCAATTTGTTTAGTACAACATAAAATTGTCATGATTTCCCATAATATATCCTTACTATTTGTCTGTAATGACTGTAAACTTTTAAGTACTGCCAGTGCCATTGAGTCTGAACATAATATAGCTTTGTCTACTCTAACTTCTTGTACCCTTTTTATTGCCATGAGAATTGCAACATTTCTGCGGTGTATATTGATGTACCATCTGTTATCCTTTTTTCCTTCCTAACTTCAAATTCTGGGATGTATATTGCAGCTCCTGTCTTATCAGTTTTTATGTTTTTTGACCCATCTGTGTATATTTGGAGAAATGTATTACTCTGTTTGTATGAATTGTTTTACAAATAACTTTAACTGAACTTCATCACACATGTCTTTAATTTTCTCATGTATTTGTAAATCTACTCTAGGTTGTTCTATTATCCAAGATGCTATTAGGGGAGTCACAACGACTGGTGCAATATTTTTGTCTTCAATATTTGCTTCTACACACTTTTTTTTATCTTCCTTGCAAATCCTTTACCTGTTTTATTTAAAATTTCTCAGCTTTCCTTAAGCAGTTCTAATCCAGGATGATTACTTAAGACTAGACCTTTCTTGGATGCAGCTTTTGTACTAAATCATAATTACAATCACCTCTTGACATCACCTTATTTAAATCACATCATTAGTTAAACAATTTACCTGAATCCTATCCCTAAATTGTTCCTGTGCTAACTGGGATGTATTGCAGGTTTACATGACAGGAAATTATGGATATTTACAAATGAAATGAAGTTCATATTGTCTGCAATGAAATACGAGTCAAAGTAAATTTGGAAATTACTTCTATATTTTTTATTTGTGTTTTTTATACTGTCACAACCATTTCTGATTTGAGGTTGTAAAAGCATGATTGAGAATCACAGGCAAGTCAAAGTTTTGGGATTACTTTTGATCAATTTTTAGATCTAGAAGTAATATTTTTTTATCTTGCATTCTTTTTCCCATCAGATCAGATGTTTTTCTGTTCTGCTGCTCATAATTCACAATACTACAGTAATTATTATTATTGTTTTTTGTTATTTAGGGCATTAGTTTTTTTATCTGTTTGCTTATTTTAAACAATGTATGATGTTCTGACTAATATGTTACTTTATTGTCTGTCAGCACTTTTATTCAATCAATTTCTCTTTGCATACAATAACATTGAAGTTATTTTAATCTTTAAGTTGTTTCATCATTGAAATTTCTGTATCTTCATTTAAAATCAATCATCCAATGTTCTATGTCAGTGACATGTTCTTCTGTGTTGGCAAAGCATTGTATTGTTGCCATTCTATCAACATACTGTACAGGTGACCTGAAGTGCTGGCTAAAATGTATTGATATTGTCAATTTGTTTTGGTAAACTCGCTTGTTTTGGTGTTTGTTCCTTTTTCCTCTTCAGAGTCAATGTAAAGTCAGCTAAAAGTTTCAATCATATCATTCACAGGGTCTCTCATCTGAATGAATGCATTGCCCATGAAGTCAGCGATGGGTGAGATCTCATTCCTTTCAATCTTAATGTTTTAATGTTACAATTTTGATGTTTATTAACAACGAGTGTCCTTGTTCAAGCACTATGTATCTAACTTTCTCTCTGTTTTTAATAAATTTAAAAAGTCACAAATGTTCAGGCT
This sequence comes from Danio rerio, assembly GCF_052040795.2. Taxonomy (NCBI): domain Eukaryota; kingdom Metazoa; phylum Chordata; class Actinopteri; order Cypriniformes; family Danionidae; genus Danio; species Danio rerio. Next base: position 18,851,419 of record NC_141039.2, on the reverse strand, counting down.
TTTCTTAATGAAGAGCAAATCAAGTGAAATAAAAACTTCTATACTTAAAAATCATTATTCCCCATATTTTTCCACTTTTAAGCATACTATTTACACTTGAAAAAAGAAACGGAAAAAAATTATCTCATCTGGGATTGTCTTCATTCCTTAGTAAACAATTGATTCAGAAAAAAATTGTCCTGTAGAAGGTGTGCTCAAATACATTGAATCAGTCGGTTAGCCACACAAACTTGCAGATGAAACATTGATTTCTAATTGTCCTTACAATATAAGAAGTCTAACCTTCTACACCTAACATCCAAACTAAATATAAAGAAAACCAACCTAAGCTCAAATAAAAAAAAAAAAAAATAGTGCATGTTAGGAGCTCGAGCTTAATAAAAAGTCTCTCAAACTGGACCTCTTAAAATGTAGCTGTTAGTGTTCAGAAAATAAAGAGCTAGTGTATGGAGGGGGAGTATTTTTTTATATTTATTCAAGTGCACTGGTGAGTTTTTAGTCAACCCAGGCTCATTCTGGAAACGAAGCCCAGTGGAAGGCGCTGGAGGCTGCTGTCGAGTGACCTTCTGTCTGACTGACTGACTGAATGACTGAACGATTGACTGGGCGGGCGGCCATTCGGCCCAGCCAGCCACCCTCCTCCTCCTCCTTCCCTAAACCCAAGCGATGATTTATAAAAGCCGTATAGAAAAAGATAAGGCCTAGTCCGATTTTGACCTCTTTTTCGGATTTCATCGCATTCTCGCCCCGTTACGAACTCATTCACTTTATTTATGGATTCTGTTTTTTATTCTTACCTGATTTCTGGAACCGCTTTTCCTTGGACTCGAACTCGGTCGTTGCCGCAGACTGCTCCTCCTCCTCCGGGCCTCCGCTTCGCCGACGCAACACGATGGCCTAACCGGACAAACTGGTTGCAGTGGGAAAGCCCTTCACACAGAGGTGAGCCGTCAGCCGGCGAGCAAAAAAAAAAAAAAGCGGCATCACACCACCCCATAATGTTCGCTTGAAAAAAACGAAATGCAGCCATACGTACCTCCGGACCGTATATTGCGGTCTCCAGAAACTTTTGCAGGGCTACGTTTTCAAAATGAGCTTGAGTTGTTTTTAGCTGTCATTTGAATGTTACTAGAAAATCATCAGTCTACATGGGAATGGGAAGATCATTCCACCAGAAAGGAACATTGTATGAAACTTTTGGGAATGAAACTTTGAGCCATTCTGTGATGGTATCACAAAGTGACACTCACTTACCATCCATAGGCTTCTGGAGGAGATGTAGACTCCTAGGAGCAGGTGGAGTTAAGAGGGGTGCAGTGCCAGTGGCTGTTTTTCAAGCAAGCATCAATTATTTAAACTTATAAACTTGAAACAAGCCTTGATGGTTAACCAATGCAAAGAGATAATGAGGTGCAGAGGATCTGGATCATCTGTAGAGGTTTAGGGGTGCAAGGTTGGAGTGCAGCTAGAAGAGCATTGCAGTAGTCTAGCCTTGAATTGATAAGAACCTAGGCTATCAGGTGTGCTGCATGATGGGCTAGGAAGGGTCTGATCTTTCTGATGTTGAAAAGTGCAAATCTGCATGATCAAGCCGTGTTAGAAATGTGCTTTTTGAAACAAAGTTTACACCAAGATTCTTTTATTCTATTAAGATTCTATTAAGATTCTTTTTAATCTATTCAATGAAAACATTGGGTAATAATAGATGATCTCAGTTGGATTGAGAAATTGTGTTGAATGTGTGGAGTTGCACGAAAGATGAGAAGTTATGTTTTTCTCAGAATAAAGCGGTTTTTGGAGGTCTCCTTTCTCTGTCACTACCATTACAGGTCTTTCAGTCTCTGTTAATAAGATGATGATCTGAATCAGGTGTGTTTGGTTAAGGAGACATGGAAAATGAAAAATTCACCCAAGCCAAGACATTCTTCACACAGTGCGAGATTCTTGCATCTACTGTTGGGTCATCTGGCTGAAATGAAAGATAGAGCTGTGTGTCATTGGTATAACAATTATAAGAGAAAACTTTGTGATTGGATGATGGTTGGGCAACACGGTTGCGCAGTAGGTGGTGCTGTTGCCTCACAGCAAGAAGGTCGCTGGTTTGAGTCTCTTCTGGTTCAGTTGGCATTTCTTTGTGGAGTTTGCATGTTCCCCCACAAGTCCAAAGACATGTTATACAGGCGAATTGGGTAAACTAAGAATTGTCTGTAGTGTGTGTGTGAATGAGAGTATATGGGTGATTCTCAGTGATTGGCTGCAGCTGGAAGGGCATCCACTTTGTAAAACATATGCTGGATTAGTTGGCAAGAAAATGAATGAATGAATGAATAAATGAATGAATGAATGAATGAATGAATGAATGAATGGATGGATGGATGATTTTTCCTAGTGATGTACTGTAAATAAAACACAAAAGGGGACCAAGAACATATCCCCGAGGTACTCTTGTGACTAGCTGATGTGCTTTGGATAGCTCTTCTTTCCAGGCAACCCTGAAAGATCTGCTGGTGAGGTTAAGACTCCAATTAGCAAAGTGGGGTTCCAGTGATTCCCATTGAGAAGAGGGTGCATCTGATGATTTACCATATTAAAAGCAGTAGACAGGTCCAGTAAGAGCAGAATGATTTAGAACCTACTTTGGCAATTTGCGGGGCTTCAGTGTCTAAGAGTTGTGCAGTCTCAGTGAAATCTCCACATTTAAAGTCTAATTGCTTTGCATCCAGCTGGTAGAAATGTGGAAATTTGGTTGAAAACAATATTTTTCCCATAGTTTTGGCAACAAAAGAATAGGCCTTTTTCAGGGACGGTAGCGCGCACATCCGGTTGAGCGGTAGTTGCGTATCCTTACTTCCGGCCGGAGCAATAACGTCAGATACGCTATAGTCTTCACTACCTCTTTGAAAACTTTGCCAACATTTACCATTTACAGCAGCTGTTTATTGTCTTGTGGACCGACATCTATCACTCCACACACTAAACATAATAAAGGATATGCGTTTTTCCACAAAAATTGGTGGGTGACTGTCCATACGTCAGCATGGTTTAGGAAAGGCTGTTTACATTTGTGTGAAATGTATCTTTATCGTAGCGTTTGCTCTTGGTTTTAAAACATTAAGAGATATAAGGGAGCTAACGTATATAATAATAAATGTTTAAATACATGTATAATATGACCGCAGATGGCTCTGGAGATTCGACGTGTTTGTTCATTTTACACTTATTTTTCTTAACAAGCCCTACAAATAGCTTCATCCTAATTATTGATTCGCCCTTCTCATTCGCCACGAATCCAAAATGTTTCCAGATTGATGTAAGTTTTCCAATGAGGTTCATGGTTGAACTTGTTTCATCTTCCAAATAAAAAAAGGTTTGTTGGTTGTAGCCCACCCTAAATCATCAACAGCCTGTTTTTTAAGTAGATATGAAGCAGCTCCAGACAGCACAGAGGTGATCGGCATCAGCGCTGGTTAATGTCAACTCATCTGTGTGAAACTTTGACCAGAAACATCCTCCTTTCATTTTGCTTCTTTGGCAAAATGCGTCTGTAGAAACGTGTGTTTGCATGTGTTACCATCCTGAGAGTTAACAAATATTTGTTGTACATTTAGGGGCTGATCACAAAGGGCACTCCTTTCCGTTCCAAAAACGCGCGGCACACCGTGCTGCATTTTATGTTGACAAGAAAAAAAGAAGCCCGGCTCTCTTTTGTATGTCACTAGAAAACAACTGAATCAGCTGGTGTGCGCGAGTGGAGTTGCAATTAACACATTGTTTTAATTGTGACCCATATCCAATTCATGTGTTTACACTTGCCATACAATTTACGATGTTGCGCATGCATAAAAGCGGATTCTAGCATCTGTGCCATGATGATTTGTATAATCCATTTATAAATAATATTGTTTTGTTTGCGTCTAACCATCCACAAAAAAATATTCTTATTATTTTGTTGCTGTTGTACCATGGATATTTTCTCAAATTGTCATTAAACTTGGAGCTAACAAATTACTAGATAAAATAACAATTTAATCGGTTGTCATCAGTTAAACAAGCCGAGTCCTTGCCAGAAGCGACCCGGACTCTACACACAGACTTGGGCCAGATATGGTTAACAGGAATCATCACAAACGCATGTGCGCGAGCGAGCTGCGGGCCATATTTGGCCCGAATAACACTTGCCGATGCCGAGTCGGAGCCAGAGTCGCCGAAGGGCAGCCGAGCTCGGGCTGATTACTACCTACTATCTGGGACTAGCCACGATGGAAGAAAAAGTCTTGTTTTTAGCTCTGTGAAATATGCGAAGTGTAGTAAAAGCAGTGAATGGTTCAGTCCAGATTTACCCCATATGCAGTTTATATAATGGTATGGCCCTGGTGTGTGTGTGTTGTGTAGTTTTTGCCTGATGTAGCTTTTGCCTGAGTGCGCAGTGCAGCGCACTGGTGTTGGAGAGAATAAAGTTGTTCTATGTGTAGCTGCAGTGCTTGTATTAATAGCGACAAAAAGCTAAAATTTTACAACAAAGTTCGCCAAACTTTAAAATGATTTTGAGGAGGAGGAGGGAAAGGGCCGGGAAAGGGCGCTGTTCCTTCTGTCATTAAACCCCGGAGAAGCACCACATTGTCGCAAGTTTAATGATGTACAGAACAAAATGCCTCAATAAATCTGATCTGCCTGTTTACACGACAGTTACGCATTGTCACATATCCGATCTGTATCTGATTTATTTCCACATATGAAGGAGGCCTGAAACCGATCTCTGAATATCTGAATGCATGCGTTTTTTTCGTGCTTACACGGTCATAGAACAGATCCGATCTGTGACACATATGAGCAAAAAATCAGAATTGGGTCACATTAAACTGGCAGTGTAAACGGGGCCAAAAAGAGGTAAAACGCTTTTTTTCCGCTTGAGCACACATCGCGCAACGGTAAAACTTGAGGCGCGCAGAGCGCATAAGCAGAGCATAAAACACTGGCAGCCGTCTGTAAACCATTAAACAGATGCCCCTTATGCAGCCAAACTTTAAAAATATATAAAGCATATTTGTAATCGTTTAACTGATACCATTAATCGGTTACAAACGCGCCCTTTCGGTTAACGGTTAATCTGTTATTTTGAGCATCCCCAATTAAACCGCATGTGCAAGCTCTAAAATATAGATTTCTTTCTCAAGGCCGCACGCTGGAGATCTGGCATGGTGCCAGAATACTTTAAGCCCTGCACTAGAAGGCAGCCCGCGCACCACTAGGGGTACACGTACCACAGTTTGAGAACCACTGACCTTGGGCATGTCTAAGATTGCTGACGCGATCATCATAATGCAGTAGAACTTTTGCAGCGAGCAACGCCAATGAGGCAGCGCAGACGAATCCATAATTCAGTTCGACAACGCTTGACGTCACCCATTCAAAATGAATGAGAGGCATTGACGTGTGTGATTAGAGCATTACACTTGCACATGCGTCAAGCAAACTGAAGCAGAGCTTGAAGGTAAACAAGCAGCGGTTTATCATAAGCATTTTATCAATATTTTTTTACACAGTTGGCATTAAGAAGGAACACATAAATGTTATCTGATTAACATCTAGCCACTAAAAGTGTCTGTAAAAATATTCAAATGCTTTTATTTTCATAAACAGCACAGATTTGAATGTGTCTGAATGTTCTGATTGGTCGGAGTAGATGTCTAAAATCATGTGTTCTAATTGTAAGCACGCTCTTTCCGGCAATTTTCCTTTCTAACTTTCTAACTTTCAAACATATAGCGCTAAAGCTATTTTGTAGACAGAATATTCCATAAAAGTGTATTAACCAATATAGTGACGGTATCACGAGATAAATGACAAATAAACACAAATGAACGAATGTGTGATTATCAAGCCAACTTTACATCAGTAAAGCTGGCTACACAGAAGAGCAATATTTATTTGTTTTTTTATTCACTTAAATTAAAAACAGAAAAAGGAGCGCTAAAACGGTATTATCCTGTTGTCTTTTTACATAACAAATTATGTTACCAAGACATTGACTGAAACTAGCTTCCTTTTGAATGCACCCTAAGTAGCCCATTACTAAAAGAACACAATCTAAGCTTTGCATGACTAACATGGTTTTAAAACATTCATACCTGTCAAAAAAAAAAATACGGCAAACATGGTGTAATCCTCCAAATAGCTGTTTTGAACAGCACATGTTTTATCAGCATGCTATTTTTTATTAATTTTGAATGATTGATTCAGAATTTAGAAAAGTTTTAATTTAGTATTTTTGGCAGAAGCCCTTTCCAAAGAAATTTTTCTATTCATTGGATACATGGCCACGTTGGTCATTCAGAATGAGTGAATGCACAAATTATATACTGTATCTGCGTGAAAATGGTGAGCAGGTATACAAATCTACATTTGTGAACAGACGATTTGAGCTACCTATTGTAAGTTTTAGCCTGAAAATTTTAATTGGACGAATATTTTTTAGTCCTATACCTCACCCAGCATATAAAAATACATTAATTTATTCAGCAGCATGGTGGCACAGTGCGTAGCATGATCGCTTTACAACAAGAATGTTCCTGGTTCGAGCCCTGGCTGGTTCAGTTGGCATTTCTGTTTTTCTGTATGGCGTTTGCCTTTTCTCCCTGTGTTTGCATGGGTTTCTGGCCGTAGTTATGTGTGTGATTGCAAGAGTGTCTGAGTGTTTCTCTGTGTTGGGTTGTGGCTGGAAGGGCATCCGCTGCATAAAACATATGCTGGATAAGTTGGCGGTTTATTCCGCTGTGGCAAAACCCTGATAAATAAAGGGACTAAGCTGAAAAGAAAATGAATGAATAAACTTTTTGAGTATTTCTTACACGCATCTTACAATCTCACGATTTTAATAACAAAGCCTCGTGGGTGTGGTTGCATTAATTAATGAGTTCAGACTGAAAAACTGGACATAGTGTTGGTTTCATACTGCTTACTTTATCAAACTATGTGTTTGTCAAACTATGTAAACTAATGTGTTTTTAACAGGAACTTGCTTCATTTAAAAGCAGACGCTTCAAGCTTTCTATAGATTTATGCCTCGTGTCTATGTGTTTTATTTTCGCGAAGTTTCAGTGCATTTACTGATGCATTTCTAAAAACAGTTTGCGGAGAGACAAAAGAATGAATGCGTACACTTTTTTTTTTTCCCTTTTTTTTTTCCTTATTTCACTACATTGTGAATGTACACAAAAATGTAGACACTAACAGATGGATGTATTGCTCTGATCTGTATGATCAAAATGGAAAGTGTAATTTAAGTTCTAATCAGCGTTACCAGAAGACGTCTCAAACCACGTATATGCGGTTTTCGAGGGTTAAAGGCTATTACAAGGAAACATTGTAGAATTCCATAGTGTGCAAGTTGCCACCTTATTTTTGCCACTTTTTGAACAGTTTCTGCTAGTAGAATTATGAAATCAAATATTTGTTGTGGTTGCAGGTGAAAAGGTAGAAATACCATTAAAACAGTGAAAACCACATTCATATTCCTTTTTATTTCTTCTGGCCTAAATCTGCACATTGTTTTCACGTCATACTGTCAGATTTTGAAAAGAAACTCTCTCCACTTTAACAGCTGTAACATTGCCACTGGAACACATGAAATTGTTTACAACTTTGATAACACTGTTAACATGGCAACAAAGTCCCATGTCTACAGTTGTTGCATCTCAGCCCTTAGATTTGCTTGACTTTCTTTTGTCAGAGCAAGAAGCATGCCAAAAATCCCACAACTGGCAGTAGAACAGCTGCTCAGATGGCCAATATGTGCCCCATTGCTGAAGGCAGTGCTTGCATCTGTTATTACATGCACTGCTGCTTTACAGGTTTGATGGTGGAGAATAGCATTTTTTGAAGGCATGCGTTACGTTTAAGATATGTCTGAGAGCTTACATGTAGTTCTCAGTATTACCAAAAAAATAAAAAAATTATCTCATCATAAATTCTTTACTATGTGCTATTTTCCTATTGTCAAAAGTTTTAATCCATAGCTTTTAAAGTCATCACGAACTAAATATTGCTGAGACGTTTATTTCAGTATGTTCATGTACTTTTAACTGAAATGAAATAATGAGTCTGCTTTCTTTTTGTTCTTTTTGTCACTCGTAGCAAATTGGTTTAACTTTTTATAAATTAATTATTTACCCTAAGGAATAACAGTGTGCACAAGCAAAATAAACATTGTAAATTTTAATTTCACACAGACTTTAATATGTGGTTGGCTAACCCTTTGCAGCTATAACAGATTTCACTTTAGGAGTGTGGTTTTGGGACATTATTTTATTTATTATTATTTTTTAACCATTTTTAGAAGCACATTTGTGAGGTCATGTTTTATAAAAGGGCTGTGCTTTTATTCATTCCATAGGTGTTATATCAGCTTAATGTGAGGACCCAAATTCCACCAGCACATTCATGTGGATTAAAAAAAAAGCATTGTTCTTCTCAAAATATCCATATTTGAAACATTAAAAAAAGAGAAATCAGTAAGTGATTAAACACCTTTTCACAGTGCAGTATTTATTTGCGTGTGTATTTGTATAAATGCTTGTATTTTTTTTGTGGTAATGTTTATGTATGCATACTGTATGTGCATTTATGTATTTGTATGTGTGCGTATGTATGTGTGTTTATTTATGTTTGTTTGCGTATTCATATGCTATTTCTAACTAAAACTAAAAAACTAAATAAAATAAACTGCAAACACTACAAATGTGCTTGTCCCCACAGCCCCATAATGTATAATTGTCTATACACTAATGTAGGAATCATATATATCATGTTAATGACATTTAAAAAAGAAAATACCAAATACATATTATACTGTATACAATGAAAGTAACGGTCTCCTGGGTTGTCACTGGTGTTAAAGTTTAACAACTGTATTTGTAATTTTTGGAATCTTTTGACATAACTTTTGACTTTCTTCTTCCCAATTTTTTAAAGGGGTGGTCCACTATGATATCATATTTTAAACTTCAGTTGATGTGTAATGTAGCTGTGTGAACATAAACAACATCTCGGAATGTAAAAAGTTCTAAGTTCAATGCAAAGGGAGACCTTGATTTTTACAAAGTTAGCTTAGCAAAGCCTACAATGAAGGAATTTTGGGGACTACAAAAAATACTTCCGCCCCCTGTGAGATCACACAGCGGGCGGAAGGTTCGTTACTGCGCACCCCACTCTGCGCAGGTAAGGTCCGTGGCCAGAGGCGCTGTAACGTTATAGCAGAGATGGATCTAAAAATGCGTCTAAACACTGCTGTTTCCACAGAGCTTTGTCTGTTTCTGTATTTGGGCTTCCACATGACACGTCACAAAGACAGAAGTGCTTACAGTTCAATATTAATTATATTCCAGAGAATTATAAAACACATAGCAAGCATGATTTGATGATTTGAGGACACTTAAACTTGTTTTCAGCTGTTTGTGTAAGGTTATAGGACATTTAAACTTATTTTCAGCTGTGTATAGTACTAGAAAAGTTTACCCACTGTATCCTTGTTTACTTTAAGAGCTTGTGTGCCGAACGCAGACGGTTTCGCGTCGTCCGCCGCAGTTTCGGGCGTTGTTTTACTCTGGAGGCGTGTCCAAACGCCAGGTAAACACTATATATTGAGAACGTTAGCAGTAGAAGCACTTTAGCAACGAGACCAACAGCCTGTAAGTACATTTTGACTTGTTTCAGTTGTTGTGTATGGTTTGAGGACATTTAAACTTATTTTCAGCTGTGTATAGTACTAGAAAAGTTTTCCCACTGTTTCCGTGTTTACTATAAGAGCTTGTGTGTCGAACGTGGACGGTTTCACGTCGTCCGCCACAGTTTCGGGCATTGTTTTACTCTGGAGGCGTGTCCAGCTGAATTTAATCAGCTAGTGCTCTGGGTGTCCAGCTGAATTCAATCAGCTAGTGCTCTGGGGTGTATATAAGCAACTAGTCTCACCTTGGCAGCCTCGTGTGAAGACCGACGAGTGTAAAGACCATCGACTCTACCTTCGCCATCGACTCTACCTGCGCGATTCCACTGAGCAAAGACACCGACAAAGCACTTGAGTACTTTACTTTCTTATTTTACTTTATCTTTACACTTATTTTTGTTTTCATTGCACAACACAGCTGATCAGAACGCGCGCGACAACACCGCTCTTCAGTACGCGTGCAACCCCCCCCCCCCCCCCCCCCAACCCCCGCTCTTCAAAAAATTTATCCTGCACATGCCCTTCGGACGGTCTCTGCACGGGCCTGCCACCAACATCACACACAGTCACCTCTTTTTCTCAGCTCTGAGTCTGAGGTGTCCAAACTCGTGCTATCTAGCCATGAAACCACCTGTCCACTTGATCCCATCCCCTCTCATCTCTTGCAAGCCATCTCTCCTGCAGTCATACCTACACTGACTCACATAATTAACACATCTCTTGACTCTGGTTTAGTCCCCACTTCATTTAAGCAGGCTAGGGTAACCCCACTGCTAAAGAAACACAACCTAGACCATACGCTACTTGAAAACTACAGACCGGTGTCCCTGGTTCCATTCATGGCCAAAATTCTGGAGAAAGTAGTGTTCAATCAAGTCCTGGACTTTCTTATTTAGAACAACCTCATGGACAACAAGCAATCTGGCTTTAAGAAAGGCCACTCAACTGAGATTGCCCTGCTCTAGGTCATGGAGGATCTGAGACTGGCTAAAGCAGACTCAAAATCATCAGTCCTCATCTTGCTGGATTTGTCAGCTGCTTTTGACACTGTAAACCACCAGATCCTGCTATCTACGCTTGAGTCACTGGGTATTGCGGGCACTGTTATACAATGGTTCAGATCTTACCTCTCTGACAGGTCATTCAGGGTGTCTTGGAGGGTAGAGGTGTCTAACCTACAGCATCTGAACACTGGGGTACCTCAAGGCTCTGTTCTTGGGCCACTTCTCTTCTCCATCTACATGACATCTCTAGGATCAGTCATCCAGAAACATGGATTTTCCTACCACTGCTATGCTGATGAGACCCAGCTATACCTCTCTTTTCACCCTGATGATCCCTCGGTTCCAGCTTGCATCTTAACCTACCTGTCGGACATTTCACACTAGATGAAAGATCATCATCTTCAGCTTAACCTCGCGAAAACGGAAATGCTTGTAGTTTCTGCCAACGCGACTCTACACCATAACTTTTCAATCCAGATGGATGGGGCAAACATTACTGCATCCAAAATGGTGAAAAGCCTTGGATTAACGATTGATGACCAACTAAACTTCTCTGACCACATTTCTAAAACTGCTCGATCGTGCAGATTCGCATTCTATAACATCAGAAAGATCTGACCCTTCTTATCTGAACATGCAACTCAACTCCTTGTTCAAGCTCTTGTTCTCTCCAGACTGGATTACTGCAACTCTCTACTAGCGGGGCTTCCAGCTTACTCTATCAAGTCTCTTCAGCTGCTCTAGAATGCAGCAGCACGAGTGGTCTTTAATGAATCTAAAAGAACACGTTACTCCGCTGCTCATCCGTTTGCACTGGCTGCCAGTTGCTGCTCGCATCAAATTCAAAGCTCTGATGTTTGCCTACAAAGCGACTTCTGGCTTTGCTCCTTCTTATCTGCTCTCACTTCTGCAGGTCTATGTGCCCTCCAGAAACGTGCATTCTGTGAATGAACGTCACCTCTTGGTTCCATCCCAAAGAGGGAAGAAATCACTTTCCCAAACGCTTGCGTTTAATCTGCCCAGTTGGTGGAATGCACTCCCTAACTGCATCAGAACGGCAGAGTCACTCGCTGTTTTAAAAAAACAACTAAAAACTCAACTATTTACATTTACATTTAGTCATTTAGCAGACACTTTTAGTCTCCACTTCACTTCCTAATCTGCAATAGCCTCTCTGTATATACCACTAACTGTACTAAAAAAAAAAATTACTAATGCTTTCCTTCTTAGACTTTACAGACCTGAAACTTGCCTATAGAACTTATTCATTGTTGCTCTTATAGTTGTGTAAATTGCTTCCTTTTCCTCATTTGTAAGTCGCTTTGGATAAAAGCGTCTGCTAAATGACTAAATGTAAAAGTAAACGATTTGACAAAACAGCTCCAGAATCTCTCCCGTCTCCCAGGATTCGGCTAAAATCTCAAAGCAGAAGCTATGAGCTACAACCAGTAAGTGTTTTAATTTGTTTAAATTGAACATGACATGTGCAGTGTCTAGCGTTAACGGTATGCTGTAGCAACGATGTAAACAATGGGAAATACTGCTTTGCGGGCAAACGATTTAGCTACACATTCATATTTATCAGTCAAACTGCTGTAAACACACACACACTCTACACCAGCACGTTCGTTTCTCTTATAAGTGTGCATACGCGATTGCATTGATTGTCTTCAGGCAGCTTTTCCATGCGTTTCACATCTCAGATAATGAAGTCGCAAAAGATATGTGAATGATTCATTTTACTTACACCTGCATATTCCGAATATATATGAAAGATGTCGTGTAACATCTTACCTGATTAGCTTACCTGACTCGTGGTAGCAGCAGAATAATAAATCAAGGCTCAGACAGGTAGCATCCCACATCTTGTGCTTTATTCTACTGTCACGATATCTTACAGAAAATAACTTAATCCGAGCATCAGAGAAAAAGAAAGTCCCGTGCACATGCGCTTGTTACAGAAAGTTCACACACACACACACACACAGACGCAGACAACATTCACACCACACACCCACATTGATGCACACACAATAGCTCTTGAAGAAGTCGCACCCCATTTTCACTCGTTACAGACACTTGTCAGATTTTATTAGAGCAGGCAGGAGGTTGACTGATTGTTTACATAGCAGAAAAGCGCGTGCTTTTACAGGCGTGAAGTGGAGCCGATGCGTGAATAGCAGCACCATTATGACGATGACCAATCAGTGTCACGTAAGGGCGGGCGTTTCAGAGGAACTAGGAAATATGACAGTTGTTTTCATGTTAGCTGAGTAGCTGTGTATAATCAAAGTGAGATATATGAAAAAATAACGCGATTTCCTTCAAGTGAAACATAAGCACACATTGCTTTCCATCTTAAAAACACAACCAAGCTTTAAAATTACATTCTGGACCACCCCTTTAAGATTTATGAAGAAAAGCTTATTGTGTCCACTATAATGTTTCAGTTATTAAAAAATGTTCATGTTTATCCCATAATTTAATGTCAAGCTTTTTGTTAACATCAATGCTGCGATCTCCTTTATTGTAAAGCAATTGTTAAAAAAGATATAATACTAATTGATTCATTTAATTAATTTAATGAGTATATCATGATTGTCAACATATGGTAAGATTCCTTGCAACAGGCATTTTGTAAAGGGTATTTTTTAATGAAAATTGTCAGTGGTGCTACTTTTCTTATTGGTAACAGTAAAACCACTGATCTTGTGTTTTTCACTGGTGATTCATTTGTGTCACTGGTGTTACTGTCTTTTATTTCCATTCTCTTCCAGAAGAACTGTGGCAAGATCTTCTGCAAAGTCACCTTAAAATTATGTGCTAGTGTAACTAGGACAAAGGGAAGTTACACTAATATCGATTTAGATGAATTAATTAATGTTTTTGTTATCTTTAAAAACAGCCTCCTCTTACAGCATTTTTTTTTTACTTAAACTTTATTGTGTTTTTAATAAACATGGTTATCAACAATGGTAATAGCAGAATTCCTCAACATTGACTTGGTTCAATGTGTATAGCATGGTTGATAATTTGAAACAAAAATAAATAGATATGAGAAAAAAAATTATGTACATAATGTCAGAGAAGTACATAAATGAAAAGTGTCTACTAAGATTATTGTAAAGCATCAAACAGAAAAAAAAGACATTTTAATTGTTTATCCTATGTTGTTAAATCACTTAAGTTTTGAAAATGGAGATCAAATTGTCATGTTTTTGGTTCCGTTGAAGGATTGTTTTAATCTTTGCTCTGTTTATTAAGGCAGTGGACTGTTCTAGTGTAGTATAACCATTGCTGAACTGACAGGAGTTTAGGAGGGAACCAGGAACAGATGATTGTTTTCTTTGCAGCTGTTAATCCTGAGAAAAAAAGTTTGTTTTTGATTCAAAGTCAGGATTACTGAAGAATCATCATTCAATAGGTAAAGGCAAAGTTTAATATTAATGGTTATTTCCAAAAGTTGCGACAAGATGATGAAAATGTTAACCCAAAAAATTGTAGATTGGGAGAAATTCCCAGAAAACATGAAAAAAGCTGCCGATGGCCCCCGTATTACATTTACCACAAACAGGTGGAGAAATAAGTTTAATTCTAAAATGTTTTAGAGGTGTATAATAGATTTTATGAACTACATTGTAGTTTATCAATTGGTGGGCAGGATTTTTAGATGAAACTGAAATGTTTTGCCAAATTAAATCCCAATCAAAGATGTGCTTCTGCGCTCCAAGTTCTCTGTCCCAAATCATGGTAATACCAAGAATTTCACATTTCTTTTTTATAAGATTGCCATAGATAAGAGAGACCTTGATAGATTTCCCCCTAAAGGGTTCAAAGCCAGTATCACTGAATGAGAGGATAATGTTCTATCCCACGGAACCCCATATGCCTCGAGTGAAGATCTTAGCTGTAGGTATAAAAACCATGAGAAACCTTTACAGCATTTTTATCAATTGTCTAAACTTCATACAAGCAGTTTTCCTGAAGTGTGTTCTTGTGGTTTTACTTTTTCTCAGTTTGTTGTGTTTCTTCATTATGATGGTGAGAACAGAAACATGCATTTCTTAACGACACACCCCAGAAAACATTTGAACATATAATGACCATTGAAAAAAATTTATGATATTCTGTCATGGTTCAAAAGTATAGCCATAATGGAAGTTGAACAGACGTCGTTGATGTCTTAAGGCCAAAATTCAAAGTGTTTTTCTGCACAACCCTGGATGTCTAAATGTGCTTTAGTTTGGTTATTCATCAAATTTCTGTTTCTGCTTATTTTAAGTGTTTGTACTCTTTAATTTACAAATAAAACAAGCACACACTTATTGTTTAAAGCTGTTAAAGGCAATTAATAAATGTTCTCAAATGGTCGAAAATTCAGTCCAGTTAGACCTGAACGTCTTGGTTTCAGTCATGTGCATAATAAACAACAGGTTGTTTGTTAACTTATGCAATAGTGTATATTTAATGTATGCAATAATTTAATTAGTGTACGGCCCGGTCGGTCGGTCACTCTACTGTAGAAATTAAGCTACATATAAGTTTAAAAATATATGTTTAAAATGTATTTAATAAAAAATCATAATCTTATTTACCAAATGTTTGGCAAATAATATATGAAAAACTAGGCGTAAATATCTTAAGCGTATATAGTAATATAAGTTGATAATTCACAGTAAGAGTATATAACTCTTTATTGTTCATTAATAATTTATAAAACAATGTAAGAATCAGCTCTTTGGTTTAAATCATGTTTAAACTTTGGGGATTCGAATCAAAGATTCGAACATGATTCACATAGAATTATTTAAAGCTTACACTTAACTTAAGTATTTGTCCAGCAAATAGAACGTTTAGTGTAAAGCAATTCTGTATTATATTATTACGTGGCCAACAATAACAATGTAAAAACAGTATCTAATTATTTATTAAGCAAGGTAGCAGTATCTGAAGCTGAGGCATTAACTTATAAAGCACACAACACACCAACACGGATCTTAAAACGAAACAAAAGTTTATTGCTACTCTATAACATAAAGTACTAATCTACGTAAAACAAACAAATGCACATACATATACACACGCACAAGCAGTTTGAGGAGAGTTTTGACTGAGTGGATTCAACTTCTAGCCTTTGCTAAGTTCTTAGCATTGTAACCTGAGAGAGATACCATAAAAGCAGAGAATTTTGCTATTCTTTACTACTTAAACATAATTCACAACAGATTCAGTAATGGGTAGAAACCTTGTTTGTGCTACTTGCGTTCTGATGTAATTTTGGTTTTCTCGACTGGTCCAAAGGGAAATCCCGGCGAAGCTGATTGGTCAGCGTAGCAACTTCAGTGACGTGATGGAATTCCCTTGTCGGTGAAGAGGGGTTTCCTTAGTCGGTTGCTAGGGATACGGATGTTGGACAAGGCGGCGTTCGAAGTCCTTCCTGGGTTCCTGTAGTTATGATGGGTTTCAGAGTTTGGATGTGTTGACCCGATGGCTTGTTGTTGAAGCGGTTGCACAAGCAGATCGGGGGTCGAGCCGGCAGCAAGTGAAGGTCGCGGTCTGCTCTGTGATGTAACGAGGCTTCCGGCGAGGCGATGTAACGGCCACAGCACGAAAAGAGCGACGTCTGGGCAGCGACGGCGGTGACGACTGACAAAGATGACCGGCAAAAGACGACGATGAAATTCCTTTGTTCAAAGTTTTATAGGCTTTGGTAGAGGCTGGGTCTACACAATACTTGTCCAATCAGAGAAGGTGCAGGGTGGAGTCACACCCCAATTCCGCCCTCTAGAAGGCCGGGTTAGCAAATTGTGTCGGTGCTGCTTTGATAGCATAGTTGTTAAAATAAAGTCTCATAACATGGACACCTTTCATAATATGGTTTCTTCATATAAACCAATGCATTTGAAATTTTCCTAGCTTTCAATCAATACCAAACATGAAGTATTTCATAAACATTCTGTAGATTTCATTTGTCACTGAGGGCTATTACTCAAGAACTATCTATAACAGTTTTGTTAAACACATGGAACATGTACACACAAAAACCTACAGAAACATAAAGCAAACATACATTACTCAAATAAACACAGTTTTACTGTATGTCCATTAAACTTTGGAAGCGTTTCTGATCGCTTCTGTGTCTGCCTGAGAATGTGTATTCCTTGCAGACGCCAAAAGACACGCGAACCAAAAGGTACTTCTCAAAAACCGGTTTGGTGGGTTTTTGATTGTAGAGCCTCTTATTGTTTTAAGGTGTAAAGTTAATTAACACGCAACTGTGATGTTGACTGGATAGTCATCCTGTAGATTGCCTTTTGCTGGGTGCCTGTGGATTGCTTTGAAAATAAAATCAAAGCTCAGACATGTAGGCACCAACCAATCTTTTAAGGATAACATGGTCTGTGGCTTGTTCGGTTCTGGAACGATCCGTTGACTCACAACAACAATTTCAATCATAATACCAACATACTTTTTTGCACATCTATTTAAGTAAATATGTTTACAATATTATTCTGGTAAATACGATAAATTAAGTTGTGTTGATGATGTGTTTGCGTATGGCTGATTTTCTTTCAAGATTTTTGAAAGTTATTAATATTATCCTGCAATATTTGTTTATGTGAATGTGACCAAAGCCACAAGCCAATCACAGTCCAATGGATCTGATCACTCGCACTTGAAGAAACTTGTAAAGAAAGTTCAAACCTGGAAATGTGTAAAAACAGCATTCATGTCAATGATACACTAATGGTGACTAAAATAATTATTAAAAGTTGAGTACTTTTAACCTAAACCTGAACCTTGAAGAGCTCCTATTATGCATTATAAAGGGTCATATTTAGATTTTGGGGGTCAACAAACAACAGGCTGATATGCATGCAAGGTTAAAAAAAAAAAAAAAAAAAAAAAACACTTTCATTGTCTTATACATTTATTTTTACCTGTTTATCTTTTGTCACATGACCCAGTCTGTTGTGATTGGTTAACTGCGTTGAGTGAAAGCTGGAAAGATACGCCAATCATGTTTATGAAGTACCCAGAGTACAGAGTACACACTTTATGTGTGAGCCCAATGCAGGAATGCATTAAAGCAATAAGGTTAAACAATAGCATATTGCTGTATTCTTTATCACAACCCCAAGTAAAAACAATGACAGGCATTCAGTATTAATCAACACAATGGCAAAGCTTCCATGCCCCAGGTGGCAGACCATATTTTTCCGTTCTTAAAATAGTCAAATGGATTCAGATACAACCTTATGCTAACATTTAATGCTTTTGCGCCATGTTCTTTAGACTTTGCACTTCAAAGATCATTAAAATAGAGCTCATAATCTTTGCTGTTCCTTCCTTTAAAACTAACGGCTGCGCGAATCGCGCATTGAAGGTAAGGTTAATGTATTAATTACTGAAAATATGACACCAAACACAGCACATGTTTGGTTATACTGTGGTATTATTGTGAAACTTAAAACCATTCACTTCCCAACGCTGCATCTCCGGCCATCTCTCAGTGACTGTATTTTTATTTAACTTGAGTTAAGTTTTTTTGAACAAGTATAATTCATGTTAAATGAACACAACTATTTTGTTCTGGTTTAACATCATTCAGTGCTGTTAAGATAATGTGGTGATGTAATAACATGGAACGACTGTCCATAATTCATGTTCAACCAAAGTGTTTTTTTTTCTTATGTACACTTAATGTATATGTTACTCATTCTTAATGGTACATACAGAGGATGGACAATGAAATTGAAATGCCTGTTTTTAGACTACAATAATTTATTCGTCCGGTGTTGGGCCTTCTTTTGTGGCCAATACACCATCAGTTTGTCATTGGAATGAGAGCTACAAGTCCTGCATAGTGGCCATGAGGGTTTTTGAGGTATTCTTCTTCCAGAATAGTGGCTGGGTCACTACATGTTTCTGGTGGAGTAAAATGTTTCCTGACTCGTCCGGGTTTGTCCTACTTGGTGGTATGCTGATATTACCTTACTTATCAGGACTTTTGATACATACATATCATAGACTTGCTGTCTTGGTCACAGGTGCGCCAGTGAGACACACACCACCAATTGTTCAATTTTAAACTCTGATATGTCATGCATTGTGTGCATTGCAATACTTTAGGCAAAAATGTGCCATTACTCTGCTAATTGAATCTTCACACTCTGCTCTTACGGGTTGAATCAATGAAGGCTACCAGACTGGTAAAATTTTGCCTTAAAAACTTCCAACTTATCCAGCATATGTTTTACACAGCTGATGCCCTTTCAGTTGCAACCCAGTACTGGGAAACATCCATACATACTCATTCACACACATACACTACAGCCAATTTAGTTTATTCAGTTAACTTAGAGTGCATGTATTTGGACTGTGGGGGAAACCGGAGCACCCGGAGAAAACCCACGTAAACGCGGGGAGAACTTGCCTTATTTAACTGTACAATAAAAAAAGTCTTAATCTCAGTTATAATTTGTATTTTCACTCAGTGATAGTTGGGAGCTATTGACTTGCTGCACTAAGTTACTTGACTAGATTGCCATGACAGTGTTAGCAAAGCAGAAAGGCACATAGGGCTCTATTTTGACAATTTAGCCGCAAAGTGCATGACGCAAAAGCATTAAGGCCATATCTGAATCCACTTTTGCTATTTTAAAGGGCACCTATGGTGAAAAATGTACTTTTCAAGCTATTTGGACAGACATATGTATATATATATATATATATATATATATATATATATATATATATATATATATATATATATATATATATATATATATAGTGTTTTTTTCTCTGAATTGCTGATTATAAATGTTTCTGACCTGTATCTAAACTGACAAAATAATCAAGATGGTGCTCAGGAGGGCGGTTAGGAAAGTGGGGAAACAAAGTGGAAACAAAAAATTTCTTAACAAAGTGTCTGACCTGAAAGAAACGAAAAAAATGACTGTTGGGGAGATTGTATTTAGTGGATAGAAATGAAAAAAATGTAAATACCTCGTCTTCATATAAATCCTTTACCTCAATGAGTCCATTAGCTGGCAAAATGCAAAAAGTGTTATCAGAACAAGATGGTGAGAAAATTTATTGTTCAAAATAGGTGTGGATAGATGTTTTATGTAAGCCGTAATGTTTTCTGAATTGAACCCAAATTTTAATAAAGTTAATGACTACCAAGTTAGTTGAAATTCCGCTGATAATTAATAGAAGCTGGGAGCTGATAACGGAATGCAGAGTGCCTTTTGATTTAGGAAGTTGGAGAACTGATTTCTTGTGGCGTGCAGGCTTGTTGCCTCATAAATGAACGTAAAATACCATCCAAATTAGTAAAAAAAAGATTTCTTAATGAAAATTGGAACATTTTGAAAAAGATAGAGAAATTTACGTAAAATAACCATTTTTGCTAAATTAATACGGCCTACAAGGGACAAAGGTAGTGACGACCATTTAGAGAAGTGTAATTTGATTTTATCAACCACTGGTTGGAAATTGTTAATAAATAAGTTATTGAATGAGTTGGTAAAGAAAATTCCAAGGTATTTGAACCCACTTATAGCTATTCTAAAAGGAAAATGTGAGTATGAGATCTTACTCGCTTCAGAGTTGACAAAAAAAAGTTCACTTTTCTGTAAATTTATTTTATAACCTGACAGTTGACTGAACTTATCTAGAATGTCCAAAACCACTGGTAGGGAGGTGGCCGGATTAGAAATGTAAAGTAAGAGATCGTCAGCATAGAATGAAAGTTTATGGGCTAAGGCATGGATGGGCAAACTTGATCCTCGAGGGCCGGTGTCCGTGCAGAGTTTTGTTCCAACACTAGTCAAACACACCTAAACAAACTAATCAAGTGTCTTCAAGATCACTTGAACTCTATAGGGAGGTCTGTTTGAATAGGGTTGAAGCTAAACAATGCAGGACACTGGCCCTCCAGGATCAAGATTGACCATTATGGCTACGGAGCCATATAGCTAGAGGCTCTATAGCAAGGTTAAAAAGTAAGGGGCAAAGGGGACAGCCCTGTCGTGTTCCACATTGAAGGAAAAAAGGGGGTGAATTTAAGGCATTAGTGTAAACTGACGCAACTGGAGATGAATAAAGTAACTTAATCCAAGAGATAAAGTTAGCATCAAACCCAAACTTCTCTAAATTAAAATATAAATAGGCCCATTCCACTCTGTCAAATGCCTTTTCAGCATCTAATGACAAAATTATTTCTGGTGAATCAGAAGGAGGTGAAAAAAGAATATTAAGAAGTCTCCTAGTATTAAAGAATGAGTGTCTCATTGGTATAAAGCCTGTCTGATCTAGACATATTAAAGATGGTAGTATAGATTGGAGACGACATGACAACACTTTAGCCAAAATTTTAAAATCCACATTAAGCAGTGATACTGACCTATAACTGCTACAGTTGGTGGGGTCTTTATCTTTTTTAGGAAGCAATGAGATTGAAGCTTTGCATAAAGTGGGTGGGAGGTGGCCTTCTTTAAATGAATCGTTGTATAACCTTGCTAAGACTGGGGTTAGTGAGGAGGCAAATGACTTATAAAACCCGCATGTGAAGCCGTCCGGACCTGGCGATTTACCGGATTGCATATATTTAATTGCGTCTTGTATCTCTACTTCAGTGATAGGACTGCCTAAATTAATAGCAAGAGTTTCATAAATTTTCGGAAAAGTTAATGCATTGAGGAAATCATAGCTTGTAAAGTTCCAGGAATTTTCTGACATATATAATGTTTTATAGTAATCTAAAAATACAGATTTAATCCCTTTATGATCTGATGTCAATTCACCTGTTGGCGCTTTGACTTTTGAAATCCACCTTGAGGCATAAATTGTGCGCGCTTGGTGAGCTAAAAGCTTACAGGCTTTGTCCCCATGTTCAAAGAAACGTTGCTTGCTTTGTCTAAGTTGTCTTGATATTGTATTTGTAAGTAGAAGATTATATTCTGCATGTAACTGTACTCATTTTATAAAGGGGAGGGGAGGGGGAAGAGGCATATAATATATCTAATTTGTGAAGATCATCTGTGGTTGAAGACATTCTGGAAGTTTCGGTTTTCTTCAACTGAGATTTAAAAGAAGTAATCTGCCCCCGCATATAGTCTTTAAAAGCTTCCCAAAGAGTTAGACTACTGATATCTGGGGTCTAATTAAGTTCAAAATACAAATTAATTTTTGAAGCTACAAAGTTTTTAAAATTGTCATCTAGGGCTGTAACGATACACGATATGAAATCGAAATCGCGACACTCAGATCTACAATCCTGTGTTGCGGTGTGATAAGGGAGAATCGCGAAACACCCCGTGACTACCTTTCCAATAACGTCACGGTTGCCTGCAAAAGTTGAGCTAGTTAAAGAAGAACGTGAGGAAACACTTTTTTTCGCTCAACATTACGAGCACTGCTCCGTTTAAGCCCTCGCAACATTTGGGGGGTGTCGCTGGGGCACTTTTGATCATTTTGGAAGGGCACTTTCTATTCAAGACTTCAAAGGGCATGTGCACTGCACAGGTTGAGCCCTCTGTGTGCACGTGCCTGGTCAGGAATATCAAAAACAAAACCAACTTAACCCCGCTTGACAACAGACAACGGCAGAAACATTGCCAATGCGGCCGGATTTTAGCCGCATATACGATGCTTTGCTCACACTGTTAATGTGGCTGCGCAGAGAGGGATTGGCGTTCACCAGATGTCCCGACTCCTCTGCAGAATAAGGAAAGTTGTCACGTTTTTTTCAACAATGTTGACATGATGGTGTTTCTGAAGAATTTTCAACTCCCTTAAATCAAATGAGTTTGGTTTTCTTGAGAGAAATAAGTTATTTGTTTAATGTTTACTTGATTTGTGGTTTGCAGCACAGGCATTAAGCCTCAGTTACCTCAGTGTGAAACAGTAACTGTTAGCCAAAAGTGAATTATAACAGCGCAAAATTTTCTGTAACTGTGCTGTGCGTTTTCTGTTTAACCGTTTGGGAGTTAACATTACGTGCTGACTGACAGGTGCGCTATGCGTGAGGCCAGGAAACAGGACGAAGCTTTCAGTTAGGATGAACACAGTTTCTATAGTTATACTTTATTTTAGTTTTAGTTTACTATCTTGCTGGAGTTTATAGCCATTTCGATTTACTTCAGGACGCATTAATGCCGCTCTAAAGGTCTAATCGCTGTTTTAAGTTATCCAGTACTCGGATGAATGTACAAATCTTAAATATCACCAGAGCTCTACATTAACACCCGCCAACCCGCCAAATGCGCGTAGATTTCAGCTTTGGTGGATTAGACAGATACCTCCACTAGCCACTTTGGCTGGTTGAAAATAATTTTTAAATTGTAGTTTTCTTAAAAGCAGGGTTCGACAATAAAAGAATGACCCAATATGCATGCAAATGTAATCTTATAATCGAGAAGTAAAATAATTGTGATCACGCGAGCAGAAGAAAGCAAATTAATACCGAATGAGAGGATGATTGCTCGAGCTAACAGCTGATGTGATGCGCGCGACTGCTTAAAACGCGTGCGCGCGACTGCCTAACGTGTGCCCGCTCCCGAATCATAAAGCAACCATGTCTGGAACAGGTTCTGGAAATGCAACTGTCATCGGTTCTCTTTCAAATAAACAAATAGTAATGAACATTCACCCACAGTCCTGATGCTTTTAAGAGCTCAAAATGTGTCTTTTTGTAAGCAGCACCGGTTGCTTTCACTTTGAACAGATTATTAATTGGCCTAAAGTACCGTGAGCATGTGATCATTCTTTCTTTATCACACACGGTATGTTTCACCTGCTTTTATTTGCTTACGGTTTTATTTGCTTTTATTTTTGTTCAAATGGTTTAATTATTTATTTATTTTTTACAACGTTGCTTTAATGGGAGATGAACTCTCCATTTATGTGCAGTCAACTGGTGATCTGAGAGTTCTTTAGCCACGACAGATTACTGTGCATATTTTTGATACATGACAACAGTTACTTTTTAAAAGTCAATTGTTTTTCTTTCTTTTATAAGAAATGTTTTGTTACATAAAAAGTATAGTATACAGCTTCATTTTGCTTGTTTTGACACAATAAAAATTTGTGGCTATAAGAAATAATTATTGTTTCATGTGGTTATAGAGATAAATTTGGTACATCGTTAATTTTGAGCTAAAAAAAAAGTAATATGAAATAAAAACTAATTGCAATATAACACTATGAAACTATGACCCATTTGCTCATGCTCATTGAGCAAACTTATACTCGACACACAAAAATTGAAATGAATGAGGACGCATGTGGACAAACCAAAATTTAAATCAAGTAATTTTTGCATGTCGACGTCAAATTTATGCAAATAAAATATATTTTCCCAACAACAAAATTGTGGCTAGTCAAAATGCAGAGTGCTAGAAACATTGGAAGTAGTCTTATAATACACACAGTGTCAAGATGATTTATTGCCTTATGTCAATAATTTATGAGTATGTTTTGGACGGTGTATGGTAATAATTTATGGTATGGTTTGTCCAATGTGTTTCATGAATGTAAGACTGGTGACCAATGACAGGCAGCTTTCCCCAGTTCACAGGCTTAGGGTCCCTGCTTAGTGGTAGGATTTATGACGGTTTGTCCCAAATTGACAGTTGAACCAAGTGTCGGGCTGATTTTGGCAAAGATTTACAGTATAGTTAGATTTGTGGCAATGTGTATGGTTTGTCATTTTTACAACCTATGCCGCTCTTCTGGCATTCCAGCTCCTACCAATCTGTGAGTGTAAGCAGTGGGGTTTCAGGTTGGGGGTGTAATGGGTAAGCACATTTTGAATGAAAGAATGGTAGTAAATAGTTTTTTTGTAATTTGGCCCATACACATGCAAAGCTGGCTATCTGATGTGTTTGCGATGTTTTTACAATTTTTTCCTTTTCCTAAAAAGTCGTTTGACTTTTTTTTTTTTTTTTTTTTAACCATGATTCTCAAGCCTCTGTCCTATCTGTGGCCCTTTTCTGTGGGGGAGAAGAAAAGGTGTCATGTTTTGTGTGCCCTTCTCAGAACATCAGCATGTGTTTATCTCAGTACTATCAGTACAACACGATCTAGAGGCTAATGTAAAAACTAAAACATTAAGCAGAAACAAAAAGTATTCAAAAAAGTATTTTCATTGTTGCCTTGTCCAACCTCAGTGTGTTTGAGCCACATTTTTGTAGATGTACATCAAGACCTTTTAACCAATTCTTTGAGTTCACATATACATTTTAGCATGTCAATGTACTGAAAGTATGTTGTGTTTACATTTTTATTTATTTTTTGCTGTTTAACAAATGTTTTGGGTATCTGCTTTAGGAGTCAGATTTAATATGCTTGTTCCAAAACTGACAGTTGAACCGGGTCTCAGTCGGATTTGGGTTAGATAAACTTCTAGTTAGAATTGTGTCAATGTATGGTTTGATGTAGCATCTCATTCCTTTTTTTATGACGGTGCTCCTTTCCTGACTATCTGGATTCTTCCAGTCTGTGAGTGTAAGCAGTAGAGATTCTGGTTGAGGGTGTAATGGGTAAGCAAATTTGTAATGAAAGAATGCCAGTAAATAGTTTTTTGTTTCTTTTCTTTTTTTTTGTAAACAGGCCTATACACATGCAAAGCCGGCTATCCAGCGTGTCTGCGATATTCTTAATTTTTTTCTTAAAAAAAGATAGTTTGATTTTAAAACATTTAGGGTTAAACGCTGCTACCCAGGCCTCATCTATCCTATCTGCCATCCTACTGTGCCTGGATGGTGACTATGAGTCCAAATTCTGTGGGGGAGAAGAAAAAGTGTCATGTTTTGTGTGTTTTTTCTCATAAACTTCAGCAGTTTTTATCCCTGTACTATCAGTACAACACACAATAGAGGCTATGTATAAACAAGAAAACAACAACAACAACAACAACAAAAGTTAAAAGTATTCAAACAAGTATATCCCTCTTACATATATTGTCTGTTTACATGGGGATCATGTGAAATTAGCAGTGTGGTAGTGTTCATGATTTTTACGATGGCAATTTTGTGTATATGTGCATCAACACTTTATTACCAATACTTTGAGTTAACATACAACGTTGAGCAAACTGATATACTAAAAACAAGTTGTGTGTACATTTGTGTTATTGTTTAACAAATGCATTCATTCTGATCTGGCCCCACAGATAGTATGTAAATTATAAAAGGAACAAACATAAACCACATTTCGCTATGTCAGAATATAAATATAAAAGGAAACTGTCATTTTTAAGCATACCTCAACATATCGCACTTCACTATATTAAGGTGCTTTTGTCAATCCCCTTCAAAAAAAACTGTTTTACTTTAGATTGTTGTTCAAAACGAAATTCAGCACCATTTTCTTCAAGTGCTTTTCTCACTTCAGTAGAAACATCATGCCCAGTTTTTATGACAAACTTTAATTTCAGGAAAAAATCTATTAATTTATTACTGAACATTTTCCTCAAAAATGTGTTAAAAAGGCTTTATGCGTCACGATCAACTGAACTGTAGGTAATTGGTACAATAGTGTTAGGTTTTTTCACCTACTTCTGTATGTGTAAATATTTGGGCTAAAAACCTCACATGGGATTTTACATGCCTACAAATATATGCCATACCCATGTTCTATACACACTTAAACCCATATCTAACGGCGATATTCTTGTCCACAATACACTGATGTAAATTTTAAAGATGTGTAATTTACAGCGAAAATCTTTTTGTATTCATTTGAAAATACTTTTGTAAAATCTTAATTTGGAAACTATGTTTACACCACTAGATTAATTCTAGATTTGTATCAAGATCATGGACAACACTGTGCACGTTTTTGTTTGACAGTGTTTTTAGGTTAAGTCTCGTTTCTGATAGCTGTCAGCATTGTATTTACAGAAAAGATAAAAGAATAATTTCAATATTTTTGTGAAAAATTAACAAGTTTCATCATGAAAATGTTTTTTTTTTTTTTTTACATGTATGAACGGAATGCTTTTTTTTAGAGTAACATGTTTCAAATTATTTACTTGCATTTTTGTTTTAGAATTAAACAGGTATAGCTCATGCGACCACGGCACAATCATGGTGTATTATTACATTTCTGAGGGTACACTCAGAACATCAAAGCTTTGTTTGAGGAATTTTGAAAAAATTGTTCACACCAAAACATAGAAAAGAACAGCTGTAAGATATGTCTGTTTCGAACAGTGAGCACACTTCAACATACGCTATACAAAACCTTTAATCAAGAACTAATCTTTTCAACATCTACCATAAAGTAAAAGAGCTGATAAAAGATGTTTTATCTTTACTACCAACTTCTAGAGTGAATGACCACAAAACATTTTTTTCCCCCAATTGAACGCAGCACAAATAAATGTGTTACATTTTTAATGTCTTACCACCTCTAACTAGTATTGTTTGTGATGCGAAAATCCATGTGTGGTTTTTTAAACTGCAAACAAATTTATGCTATGCCTTAGTAAAACATTTTCATTCTAAAATCTCCCATGTTATGTATAAAACCTACATATCTAACTAAAATATAGTCATGCACAAAATCACTATGTAAATTAGAAAAATGTGCAATTTACTATGAAAAAAAAACAAAAAATATTTGTAATTATTTTACAATGTGCTGATTTGTAAATGATGTTTCCTTCTCTTAAGATACAATCTTGATATCCATCAAGATCATGGACAACATTGCACACATGTTTTTGTTGGGCGATATGTTTGTAGGTGAGGACAATGAAACGAAACACAACTAAATTCTAAATCCAACTAAATTTAGAATGTTTTCATTAGCGAAAAAAACTTTTCAATGTGTAACTATTCTGTTTAGAGTAACATGTTTCAATAATTTACCTGCAGGGACTACATTTTGTTTTATACGTAAGCAACAGGTGTACACACGACTACGACTATAGTACGACGCTATGATACGATTATTGTGTTTCTAAGGGATCACTCAGAAAACAAAACATTTGTTTTAGGAATCCGGATATGTCAAACATGCATCTATCATGCTAAACAAGAAAGAAATACATAAATGTATGTGAATATTCACAGCACAAACTGATTATACTCATTATAAACTCATTATACTGATTATACTCATTATAAAAATCATTAACCAGCATATAATTTTTCAACATCTAGCACAAATTAAAATAGCCGGGGATGACTCAACTACTTTTCTGCAAACATCTACACTGTAAGAAATGCAGGGTTCCACATAATTCATACATGTTGTCCCAACAAAAATTGCTTAAGTTAACTTAACACTTTCAACAAAATTAATGCGCGTTGAACATAAAAAAAATTAAGGTTGTCCCAATGAAATCTCAAGAATTGTTTTTGAGTGTAGAGTGAAAGTCCAACAAACGGTTAACAGATTTTAGCATATAAAAGGGGTAGTGCTAAAAAAAAAAAAAAAATGTTTATCTCTTACCATCTTGTTAGCAGTGTTAAAGCACACCATTACAATACAAGCAGATTCAACAACTATGATGTTAGAAGGGCTTGCAAAAGTGTGCACAAAACCCTGTGAAACTCAGGAGGCCGAATCTGAGATTCTAAAACAGGAAAAATAAAGAAATGTTTAGGATGCAAGTACAGGTCCTAAATGGTCTAGTGTTCGACTCCCGGTATGGGAAGCCCACCCCTTATTGCCCTCCTGAACAATAACTTGGTAGGACAAAACTATTAATCCTAAAAAAAAAAAAAAAAACATTTTTCACCACTAGATTAGTTATCTGCATCAGAGAATAATTCACAGTTGTTATTGTTTGGCTTCATATGTTTTTAACAGTGTTGACATTGTCAACAAAACCATGTTAATACCAAAAGTGTACAATGAACACCTTTAAGAAATTCAACTTCAGACTTTTTTTTAAACAGGTATTTTTAAATCATTCAGCATCAGGTGTTTAACAAAATTTTCTTTCTTTTTTTTTCACCCTCAAATCCATATTCTCCATCTCAAATAAAGCAAAAGCTCTGGTGCACATAAGGTTCTACAACTCGTGTCAAAGTCTTTTTTACCACTGTCAGTCTGATTATGTTATACTACTGATGCAAACACGTTTGGAAAAACTACAATGGTCAATGCTTTTTTAAAGCAAAAATGTTAACAATTATGCATGAGTAAGTAGTAAAAAAAAGTCATTTCACAAAGATGTATTTTTTAATAAAGGTGTGTGCTGTGTATTAGAAAAGAATATAATTAACATGTCTTTTTTGAAAATCCACTCTTCTGAACTGTAATGGTAGGTTGGATTTCAAAACACCATGTTTGGTGAACGGTATTGCAGTCAAACAAGAAGTGTGTGTTCAAAGAAATTTCTACAAATTATAACCCACCTAGATAAGATTCTTTAAAACTAAAAGTCTCATTTTTCTTTTTTTCTTTTTAGTTTATTTTTTTGGCCCGTCTACTCTATGGTTACAAGACATAGGATGAAAAGTAGTCAACATGAAAAGTAAGTCTCACTGTTTCTCATGCATAACATAAACTATTACACTTAAACCATATCTATATACTACACTTACAGCTACACATTTATGTCTTAGTCAAAAAATGTCATAGATTTATTTTTCTATAGTAAAAAAGCAGTCAACTAATTGAAAAAGTATATATTTTCATCCAGACCCAACACATTAAAACATAATAAAGACATCGTTCTGACCTACATGTCTGATCCAGGAAAAGGGTATAACCGCTCGCTGTAGTGCTTTTGTCTACTTGAATAAAATAAAAATCATGTAGTCGATCATTTTAAAGCATGTAGTTAACAGAACAATAACATGTAACATATCTACATTGTTCTACATTTTATTTTGCATAAATATTGGTTTTACCAAGTTGTCATACAGCAATGTGCTTTAAAGAAGTGTGATTTTAAAAAAAATATATATTAATTTATTGTAATTTTTGTTTGCTTTTGATATAATTTAGGGCATATATATATATATATATATATATATATATATATATATATATATATATATATATATATATATATATATATATATATATATATATATATATATATATTTATTTTATTTAATTTTTTTGACATTTCACCATGATTAAAGGACATTTGACTATGCCTAAAAGAGGTAACACATTAGAAAAAGCTATTAGAATTCTCTTAGATGGTCTATGCCATATGCTATGTCTATGCCATATGACATGTATTACCTAAAATATTTAATTGAATACATAGTTAAAACGAGTACATTTAAAGGAATACTGTCGTACGTCTGAGATATTTTCTGAAAAAGTAAAGATAAAAAAGTAAATGGGGTATGCCGTGTCAGAACAGTGTGACCAAAATTACATAAATATTAAAACACTGCTGTGCAAAAGAAGAGCAAAGGATCAAATCTGCAACTATGAAATGCTTTATACATACATCCGCAATGGTGTGTGCTCACTGTGATAAACAGTAACCAATATTGTTTGGTATATAGATTATAGCATATGGCATAGACCATCTAAGAGAATTCTAATAGCTTTTTCTAATGTGTTACCTCTTTTAGGCATAGTCAAATGTCCTTTAATCATGGTGAAATGTCAAAAAAATTAAATAAAATAAATAATATATATATATATATATATATATATATATATATATATATATATATATATATATATATATATATATATATATATATATATATATATATATATATATATATATGCCCTAAATTATATCAAAAGCAAACAAAAATTACAATAAATTAATATATATTTTTTTAAAAATCACACTTCTTTAAAGCACATTGCTGTATGACAACTTGGTAAAACCAATATTTATGCAAAATAAAATGAAGAACAATGTAGATATGTTACAACATGTTATTGTTCTGTTAACTACATGCTTTAAAATGATCGACTACATGATTTTTATTTTATTCAAGTAGACAAAAGCACTACAGCGAGCGGTTATACCCTTTTCCTGGATCAGACATGTAGGTCAGAACGATGTCTTTATTATGTTTTAATGTGTTGGGTCTGGATGAAAATATATACTTTTTCAATTAGTTGACTGCTTTTTTACTATAGAAAAATAAATCTATGACATTTTTTGACTAAGACATAAATGTGCATAAATGTGTAGCTGTAAGTGTAGTATATAGATATGGTTTAAGTGTAATAGTTTATGTTATGCATGAGAAACAGTGAGACTTACTTTTCATGTTGACTACTTTTCATCCTATGTCTTGTAACCATAGAGTAGACGGGCCAAAAAAATAAACTAAAAAGAAAAATGAGACTTTTAGTTTTAAAGAATCTTATCTAGGTGGGTTATAATTTGTAGAAATTTCTTTGAACACACACTTCTTGTTTGACTGCAATACCGTTCACCAAACATGGTGTTTTGAAATCCAACCTACCATTACAGTTCAGAAGAGTGGATTTTCAAAAAAGACATGTTAATTATATTCTTTTCTAATACACAGCACACACCTTTATTAAAAAATACATCTTTGTGAAATGACTTTTTTTTTACTACTTACTCATGCATAATTGTTAACATTTTTGCTTTAAAAAAGCATTGACCATTGTAGTTTTTCCAAACGTGTTTGCATCAGTAGTATAACATAATCAGACTGACAGTGGTAAAAAAGACTTTGACACGAGTTGTAGAACCTTATGTGCACCAGAGCTTTTGCTTTATTTGAGATGGAGAATATGGATTTGAGGGTGAAAAAAAAGAAAGAAAATTTTGTTAAACACCTGATGCTGAATGATTTAAAAATACCTGTTTTAAAAAAAAGTCTGAAGTTGAATTTCTTAAAGGTGTTCATTGTACACTTTTGGTATTCACATGGTTTTGTTGACAATGTCAACACTGTTAAAAACATATGAAGCCAAACAATAACAACTGTGAATTATTCTCTGATGCAGATAACTAATCTAGTGGTGAAAAATGTTTTTTTTTTTTTTTTTTAGGATTAATAGTTTTGTCCTACCAAGTTATTGTTCAGGAGGGCAATAAGGGGTGGGCTTCCCATACCGGGAGTCGAACACTAGACCATTTAGGACCTGTACTTGCATCCTAAACATTTCTTTATTTTTCCTGTTTTAGAATCTCAGATTCGGCCTCCTGAGTTTCACAGGGTTTTGTGCACACTTTTGCAAGCCCTTCTAACATCATAGTTGTTGAATCTGCTTGTATTGTAATGGTGTGCTTTAACACTGCTAACAAGATGGTAAGAGATAAACATTTATTTTTTTTTTTTTAGCACTACCCCTTTTATATGCTAAAATCTGTTAACTGTTTGTTGGACTTTCACTCTACACTCAAAAACAATTCTTGAGATTTCATTGGGACAACCTTAATTTTTTTTATGTTCAACGCGCATAAATTTTGTTGAAAGTGTTAAGTTAACTTAATCAATTTTTGTTGGGACAACATGTATGAATTATGTGGAACCCTGCATTTCTTACAGTGTAGATGTTTGCAGAAAAGTAGTTGAGTCATCCCCGGCTCTTTTAATTTGTGCTAGATGTTGAAAAATTATATGCTGGTTAATGATTTTTTATAATACATTTTAAAGTATAATCAGTTTGTGCTGTGAATATTCACATACATTTATGTATTTCTTTCTTGTTTAGCATGATAGATGCATGTTTGACATATCCGGATTCCTAAAACAAATGTTTTGTTTTCTGAGTGATCCCTTAGAAACACAATAATCGTATCATAGCATCGTACTATAGTCGTAGTCGTGTGTACACCTGTTGCTTACGTATAAAACAAAATGTAGTCCCTGCAGGTAAATTATTGAAACATGTTACTCTAAAGAATAGTTACACATTGAAAAGTTTTTTTGCTAATGAAAACATTCTAAATTTAGTTGGATTTAGAATTTAGTTGTGTTTCGTTTCATTGTCCTCACCTACAAACATATCGCCCAACAAAAACATGTGTGCAATGTTGTCCATGATCTTGATGGATATCAAGATTGTATCTTAAGAGAAGGAAACATCATTTACAAATCAGCACATTATAAAATAATTACAAATATTTTTTGGTTTTTTTTCATAGTAAATTGCACATTTTTCTAATTTACATAGTGATTTTGTGCATGACTATATTTTAGTTAGATATGTAGGTTTTATACATAACATGGGAGATTTTATAATGAAAATGTTTTACTAAGGCATAGCATAAATTTGTTTGCAGTTTAAAAAACCACACATGGATTTTCGCATCACAAACAATACTAGTTAGAGGTGGTAAGACATTAAAAATGTAACACATTTATTTGTGCTGCGTTCAATTGGGGGAAAAAAATGTTTTGTGGTCATTCACTCTAGAAGTTGGTAGTAAAGATAAAACATCTTTTATCAGCTCTTTTACTTTATGGTAGATGTTGAAAAGATTAGTTCTTGATTAAAGGTTTTGTATAGCGTATGTTGAAGTGTGCTCACTGTTCGAAACAGACATATCTTACAGCTGTTCTTTTCTATGTTTTGGTGTGAACAATTTTTTCAAAATTCCTCAAACAAAGCTTTGATGTTCTGAGTGTACCCTCAGAAATGTAATAATACACCATGATTGTGCCGTGGTCGCATGAGCTATACCTGTTTAATTCTAAAACAAAAATGCAAGTAAATAATTGAAACATGTTACTCTAAAAAAAGCATTCCGTTCATACATGTAAAAAAAAAAAAAAAACATTTTCATGATGAAACTTGTTAATTTTTCACAAAAATATTGAAATTATTCTTTTATCTTTTCTGTAAATACAATGCTGACAGCTATCAGAAACGAGACTTAACCTAAAAACACTGTCAAACAAAAACGTGCACAGTGTTGTCCATGATCTTGATACAAATCTAGAATTAATCTAGTGGTGTAAACATAGTTTCCAAATTAAGATTTTACAAAAGTATTTTCAAATGAATACAAAAAGATTTTCGCTGTAAATTACACATCTTTAAAATTTACATCAGTGTTTTGTGGACAAGAATATCGCCGTTAGATATGGGTTTAAGTGTGTATAGAACATGGGTATGGCATATATTTGTAGGCATGTAAAATCCCATGTGAGGTTTTTAGCCCAAATATTTACACATACAGAAGTAGGTGAAAAAACCTAACACTATTGTACCAATTACCTACAGTTCAGTTGATCGTGACGCATAAAGCCTTTTTAACACATTTTTGAGGAAAATGTTCAGTAATAAATTAATAGATTTTTTCCTGAAATTAAAGTTTGTCATAAAAACTGGGCATGATGTTTCTACTGAAGTGAGAAAAGCACTTGAAGAAAATGGTGCTGAATTTCGTTTTGAACAACAATCTAAAGTAAAACAGTTTTTTTTGAAGGGGATTGACAAAAGCACCTTAATATAGTGAAGTGCGATATGTTGAGGTATGCTTAAAAATGACAGTTTCCTTTTATATTTATATTCTGACATAGCGAAATGTGGTTTATGTTTGTTCCTTTTATAATTTACATACTATCTGTGGGGCCAGATCAGAATGAATGCATTTGTTAAACAATAACACAAATGTACACACAACTTGTTTTTACTATATCAGTTTGCTCAACGTTGTATGTTAACTCAAAGTATTGGTAATAAAGTGTTGATGCACATATACACAAAATTGCCATCGTAAAAATCATTAACACTACCACACTGCTAATTTCACATGATCCCCATGTAAACAGACAATATATGTAAGAGGGATATACTTGTTTGAATACTTTTGACTTTTTTGTTGTTGTTGTTGTTGTTATTGTTGTTGTTTTCTTGTTTATACATAGCCTCTATTGTGTGTTGTACTGATAGTACAGGGATAAAAACTGCTGAAGTTTATGAGAAAAAACACACAAAACATGACACTTTTTCTTCTCCCCCACAGAATTTGGACTCATAGTCACCATCCAGGCACAGTAGGATGGCAGATAGGATAGATGAGGCCTGGGTAGCAGCGTTTAACCCTAAATGTTTTAAAATCAAACTATCTTTTTTTAAGAAAAAAATTAAGAATATCGCAGACACGCTGGATAGCCGGCTTTGCATGTGTATAGGCCTGTTTACAAAAAAAAAGAAAAGAAACAAAAAACTATTTACTGGCATTCTTTCATTACAAATTTGCTTACCCATTACACCCTCAACCAGAATCTCTACTGCTTACACTCACAGACTGGAAGAATCCAGATAGTCAGGAAAGGAGCACCGTCATAAAAAAAGGAATGAGATGCTACATCAAACCATACATTGACACAATTCTAACTAGAAGTTTATCTAACCCAAATCCGACTGAGACCCGGTTCAACTGTCAGTTTTGGAACAAGCATATTAAATCTGACTCCTAAAGCAGATACCCAAAACATTTGTTAAACAGCAAAAAATAAATAAAAATGTAAACACAACATACTTTCAGTACATTGACATGCTAAAATGTATATGTGAACTCAAAGAATTGGTTAAAAGGTCTTGATGTACATCTACAAAAATGTGGCTCAAACACACTGAGGTTGGACAAGGCAACAATGAAAATACTTGTTTGAATACTTTTTGTTTCTGCTTAATGTTTTAGTTTTTACATTAGCCTCTAGATCGTGTTGTACTGATAGTACTGAGATAAACACATGCTGATGTTCTGAGAAGGGCACACAAAACATGACACCTTTTCTTCTCCCCCACAGAAAAGGGCCACAGATAGGACAGAGGCTTGAGAATCATGCTTAAAAAAAAAAAAAAAAAAAAAAAAGAGTCAAACGACTTTTTAGGAAAAGGAA
Source organism: Danio rerio (assembly GCF_052040795.2). NCBI lineage: Eukaryota > Metazoa > Chordata > Actinopteri > Cypriniformes > Danionidae > Danio > Danio rerio. The sequence goes on along the minus strand of NC_141039.2, from coordinate 18,815,906 downwards.
AAAAATGTAAAAACCTCGCAAACACACCAGATAGCCAGCTTTGCATGTGTATGGGCCAAATTACAAAAAAACTATTTACTACCATTCTTTCATTCAAAATGTGCTTACCCATTACACCCCCAACCTGAAACCCCACTGCTTACACTCACAGATTGGTAGGAGCTGGAATGCCAGAAGAGCGGCATAGGTTGTAAAAATGACAAACCATACACATTGCCACAAATCTAACTATACTGTAAATCTTTGCCAAAATCAGCCCGACACTTGGTTCAACTGTCAATTTGGGACAAACCGTCATAAATCCTACCACTAAGCAGGGACCCTAAGCCTGTGAACTAGGGAAAGCTGCCTGTCATTGGTCACCAGTCTTACATTCATGAAACACATTGGACAAACCATACCATAAATTATTACCATACACCGTCCAAAACATACTCATAAATTATTGACATAAGGCAATAAATCATCTTGACACTGTGTGTATTATAAGACTACTATTGGAAAACTACTAGCCACAGTGGCCGGTGATTAAAAAAGTTAATGTAAAGCCCTGAATATCACAATAGTATTAAATGTTACAATTGTAACAACACAGACAGCAACACTTTTGCACAATTGATACCCAGCTGATTCAGTCGTTTAATAAGAGGACCGCGCTTCTTCTCTTCTTTTTTCCTTGTCAACATAAAGGCAGTGAGGTGCGCCTTGTTTTCAGCCCCTTGTTCAATTGCAAGGCATAACTTGCGGGACGATAACGTATAACCCGTGCCTACAAACACATTTGTCAAAGAAGCAAAATGGAAGAAGAATATTGCAGTTTGATACAGACGTGTTGATGCTAAACCAGCGCTGATGTTGACCTGGATCTGCATAATAAACGCAACAAACAGGCTTTACTTTTTATTTTACAGCTTATAAAGCATGTATGCACATTAATGCAATATCATATTTAAACAACAAAACTGTTTACAAAAAGTCAACATATGCACGCGTTGTTGTTGTCTTTTCATCATGCAGCACGCACTTGAACCGCGAGGGAGAGAGAGGAAACCATATAGCAAGACATAATCTTTAAAATAATGATTTCTATTAAAATGTAAAAGGTTTTGTGATTATAATAATAACAGCGGGGCATTAAATAAATGCATATTTTCCGTGGAGCGAGCAATTTAAGGAAGTCAGCTGTTTTTATTTGATGGAAGAAAAAACATATGATTGGGAAAAAAAAGCCTATGCCGGTTATTAAAAAGAATCAGTCAGTATTTACGTTTTTTTAATATAAATTAATTATTTAAGTGAAAATAATTTAGGGCAGTCCTATTTATTTTATTCATTTTATTTAGATTATTTTGCTCTTCTGTGCTAAACACTGCAGGTGCTTGAAGATGCTCTGTTGTTCTGTTCCGTTATTAATATGCTAGCATATAAAAGTAAATCAGTATTTTAAAATGCAATATTTAATGTGTCAGACACAAAATAGACACGTCAATTTGTTTAATATAAAATTAATAGCAATCAGTTAACCGTTAATAACCGATTAATGAACGGCGGTTGTCGGTTAGCAAATAAACCGAAATAAGCATCCCTAGTAGCCATTTAATTTACTTTTTCTATGTAAGAAAACTTGATTGAAAAATAATTTTCAACATGCTTGAACCATCTACACCATGGAGTTTAGTTCTGTTTGGTTTTTCAACAGTATTTTGTTACAAAGAAAACAAAAGTGATATATCTTTGGCTATTTATTTATTTTATATATGGCTATTTATATTGTTAATGATTTGCATAGTTAATATTGTTCTTTGATGTTCAATTTATAAAGATTTTTCAAATGTTATTTAATAAAAAATTGTTTTAAAAATCTTTTTTTCCCACCCCCCACGAAAAAAAAAAATCGTGATACGAACAGAATCATGGGTCAGAGATCGTGATACGAACCGAATCGTGGGTTTGGTGTATCGTTACAGCCCTATTGTCATCTGATAATCTAGAAGAGTCTGAGAGATTGGGGATGTAAATCTCTAAGGGACTAAAACTACATCTATGGATACAGGGGAATGGTCGGAAATTACTATTGCATGATGGGTACATGCCTTGACGCAGTTTAACAGTTTATTATCAAGAAGAAAGAAATCAATCCTTGAAATTGGATGATGCACATGTGAGAAAAAAAAGAGTAGATTTTATCCTGAGGATGTTTGTGTCTCCAAGGGTCAGAGATACCCAACTGAGAAGTATAGTCTGCCACTATTTTTGCCGACTTGGATAAAACTGATTGCTTAGAATAGGATCTATCCAACACAATATCTTGAACCAGATTGAAACAATATCTTGACCCTGTTATTAATTCTTTTGACATTCCAGGAGATTAGATGCATCTCATTGCCATTCACTGTAGTTACACTAGCCATTTCCTGAGATCCTGATTTTGACAGACTCCATGTTGAAATAAAACATTAAAAAGTTAGCAAAGAAACCAGAAAAAAAAAAGAAAACTAAATAAATAAATAATTGAAATAAATATACAATATTCCCTATAGAAAAAACCTAATTGAGCATTCAGGCTCCACATCATAAACTCCGGCTTTTTTTAAATTTTTAATTTTTTTTATAAAATTTACGTAAGTTAGCAGGCTATGTTACAGAACAAAAATAATCTAAAACCTTACTTTCAAATGTCAAGTGAATAGAAAAAAATACAAAAAAAAATTTAGAGAACCATCTAAATATCTTTAGAAACATCTAAAAAACTAAAGAAACAAGTAACAATAGAATATTACGTATCATCTATTTAATCAATTGTTGTAAAATAGCAAAAACCAAATATCGATAGATGACCAAATAAGGCACTTAAACAGACCTCTAATATTTGCATACTTTTACAATGGTAACCAATACAGTGAACAAACCATGATGCACATAACATAAATAAACAATGCTGTGACCGTTCTGATAAAAAAATTAAAAATGATACTATTGTAATAACAGGGATTTTAAAAAAAAACTTTGTGAGTTCCTTATCTTGATAATGTATTGCAGTAGATTGTCTGCTGCAAAAATTCAGTTCAGTTTCTCAGTTTTATCAAAAATGTTTGAAAGGAAGTATATAAAACAAATAATGATAATGACAATAAATGGTCAGCATAACTAAACATCGTATGTGCAACACTTAACATCTGTATTGTACTTGATCGTAGCATTCTTAGAAAACAGCGCGTTTGAGAGTGCACGCAGCCAACTGTGCGTCAGGTATTTTGAGCTACCTCAGGGAGGAGAGGCAGACCGGATAGAACGCAAATACTCCTCAGTTTCAGACACCGATGTAAACGATCTTCGACTCCCATCTTTGGCTGTAACAGACAGTCTCGCAGGAAAAAGCAAAGCTGGTTTGAGCTCGAAATTGTACAACTCCCCCATCACCTGTCGGTATTTAGATCGTTGTGCTATCACCTCAAGCGCATAGTCTTCATATATGGCAATTGGGTGGCCTTGAAACATCAGCTTCCCTCTTTTGGTTCTCGCTTCACGGATTATCATCTCCTTTTGCTGATAACGGTGTAACCCGATGATGACCACGCGTGGCTTTTCACCGGCCGCAGGTTTGTTGACGAGAGCCCTGTGGGCTCGGTCAATCTCCGGTGGAGAAGAAAGAACATCCTTTCCCAGAGTATCAAATAGAAGTTGTGAGAAGAAGGCAGAGGGTCGCGGTCCCTCCATTGCTTCTGGTAGGCCGATTATGCGGATGTTATTTCGGCCGGTCGGTGACTTTCACGAGCAGCTTAGCGTTACTGTCGGACAGGGCGGCGCAGGTCGCTTCCAGCGTTAGCATGCGTTCGTCAACAGCGTTAGATTCAAGAGAAGCAATCTTAGAAGAATGTTTTGTTACCGCAACTTGAACGCAGTCGAATTTTGACTCAAGTGAGGATATGGTAGACTTAAATTCGGCTGATAAGGCCTGGCGGTGTTCCTCTAACAGCTTCGCAATCTCCGCCATTTTGAGCTCGCTGGAGACGTTGTCAGCAAAGTCCGTTTTGGTGTCTTTTTTAGTTTGTTTACTCGATTTTGAGGTCATGTTGACACTGAAATATAAACTACGTTGTTGTGGTCAGGTTTACAGACAATATTATGTACAAAGTGGCTGCAAAATCACAGCGTAGACACGTCTACTCCATCTGCTGTCCGACGATGCCTCTCGAGCTCAAGGTTTTTTAATGTAGATAAATGTTATTACTAAAGCATGTAATTGCCAATTTTCCAATGTCCTATCTATAACTAATTTTTCAGGGCTACAATAAATTTTAGAAGTTTTTTTTCTCTCAATTATACACTATGGCAAGTTAAGTTATTTTGCCTATGTAATGCAGCATGGTATCCAAGAACAAATGCACCACATCAAGCAAGACTATGTGGATGCGAGAGGAATCTGTCTAAAAGAGATATCCAGGTGCTAACCTGGATATACATGACCGGGCAGCTATAGGCTAACTCTAGGCCACTCATGCCAATGTTGGTTTCAGTGGTACCAGCAGTGAAAATCTTGGGCTGTGGACAATGTGAAACACATTGTTCTCTATTGAGTCCACCTTCACTGTCTTTTCCCCATCCAGGAGTTACTGTGTGGCGAATTCCTAAAGAAACTTACCACCCAGCGGTGGAACAGTGATGGTTTGGGCTGCAATATTATGGCATTCCTAAGGCTCAATACCAGTACTATATGGTTGTGTCACTTCCAAGGTCACTTCCAAACCATTTTGGAGGACCATGTGCACCCAATGATTCAAACCTTGTATTCTGAAGGCAGTGCTGTGTAACAGGATGATAATGCACCAATACACACAGCAAGACTGGTGATAGAATTGTTTTAGACAGAAGTTGGATGAACATGAAAGCCTGCACCATCACCAAATCTAAATATTATTGAGCCACTTTGGGGTGTTTTAAAGGAGCGATTCATAAAACGTTTTCCTCTGCCAGCATTATGTAGTGACCTGGCCACATTTCTGCAAAAATAATGTCTCAAAATTCCTCATGGCCACTGTGCAGAAATTTTGTCATTCCCAAGACTAATTGATGCTGCATTGTCTGCAAAAGGAGGCCCTACGCCAGTGGTGCACAAGCCTGTTCCTGTAGATCTACCTTGCTGCAAAGTTCAGCTGCTATCTTAATCAAATGCACCTGTCTTTTATTACCAAGTGCTCCTTCAGATTCTGCTAAGTTAGTTTCGTTGTGTTCGATAAAGGTTAGAGTTAAACTCTGCAGGAAGTTAGATCTCCAGGAAGAGGGTTGAACACCCCTACCCTACACCATACTAATGAATTGTAGTCTAACTACTTACTGTATAGAACAAATTGAGACAAGACAATGTCAGTCAGAATATCTGCTGAGGGTTTTACTCTATCATAGTGTTTTAAAGACTGAATGTTTGTGATTTTACATTGTCTGAATTAGATCTGAAGAACATTTACATGTTTATTTTAACATAGTTAAATAAATAAAATTTTCAACATCATAGCTAATAAAAATTGCACTTTTATAGGAAAATGTTATATTGAAAGAAGTATCACAATATTCATCAACAATATTGCATATTTGTCCAGTATTTGTCCAGCAGCCCTGCTGTAGTGACATGAGCAACAGTCTGGAACAGCATGAGTAAATAGTGTCACAATGTTCATTTCAGGGTGAACTATTTCTAAGAGTGTTTAATCTTTTTCTAAGCTGATCTAAATATGTTGTGTGAAAAACAATGGCAGAATGGATAGAGAGAGGGAAAGTGGATACAAGGCTCAAGTAAACATGCTGCATGAGCCAAAAATGTGTGCCAATACTCTGGATGGCCTTCAAACACTGAAGGACAGAAAAAAACAAAGGACAGAGAAGGGCGGAGAAAAAGATGGATGAATGAGGAAAGAGAGCTGACAGCATAGTATTTTTTTTCTGTAACAACAGAATCATATTTCTTGATTAATGCGCACACACACATGCTCACACAGAGTAAATGTGTATTCATTATAGCTGTTTTAAATGGATTTTTACCAATTTTCAGATCTTCCAAAACTATATATATATACCTAAAACATTTGACATAAAACATGACTATGCTGATGTTTCTTTAAACAAAGTTTGTTTAAATTTGTTTTAAAACTGCAATGTTCCAATATATATATATATATATATATATATATATATATATATATATATATATATATATATATTTGGAACATTGCAGTTTTAAAACAAATTTAAACAAATTTTGTTTAAAGAAACATCAGCATAGTCATGTTTTATGTCAAAAGCTGTTTTATGTCACCCACCCTCATTTTTTTCTTAAAGTAACTGTTACTGGTATGGTTAGTTAAAAAACCCACTGCCATTATAGCACCGGTACCTTTGTAACTGGTTTGTAGCGGATCAAATCAGCAAATGAATTTCGGTGCCTAATTTCAGGTGCCACTGGTGCTGCGACAAGGACGTAAGAAGCATTAAGGGGTGCATTAAAGTCACACATAAGTACGCGTTGTCACACCATCTCTAAATGTTTATTTTTAAACAATTTTGAGGAATACTGACAGGCGGGGTCAGGCGTTGGTTCTTGTTGCTTAGAGAACGGATGGACACACACAATGAACGCAGTAGAGCACATTCAGTGAGCGAGAGAGGCTCTCTTCAGATCAGCACGCATGATCGCATTCATCAAATTCGCTCAAACTAAGCGTTCTAAAGCTTATTTTACAAGCAAGGATTCTGACACAGTGACGTGAAGCAGATGCTTTACAAAACGTGTGTGTAAGGAGGAAAGACGTGAAACTTAATGACACATTTGAGAGCTCAAAGGCAGAGGAATGCACTGTCTCTGACATAATCTGGAACTTTCAATATACGTACATGAACACCAATGTTCCGATTTTAATATGATTAAGACAATACTTTGGTTTAGAGTCAGGACTACCATGTAAACTTTGATTTTTGATAACCTTAATGGGACTAAATACACTTGCGTCACAAGGTTTTTTTTTTTTTCATTTAACGTGTGTTATCAAATTTCATACAAAGAGCACTCTTCCATCAGTCCCCGTGCTTGGCCCCCCTAAATTTTGGTGTGAATTTTTGTCAAAACGCCATGGAGAAGCGAGATCAGCCATCGGTAGCAGACTGCGGAGATATGACTCTCTCTGCGCGCTCTAGGTGTCACGACCACTCTATCGGGCACTTGCTCTCTCAGTTGTAAAATTACATATTTCATGCTTTGTTCATTCTCCACAAATAAACAGGTTGCACATCATAATAATACTGTAGATTAACTTGCACGCATATCCACATTAATAATCTGTGACGAATTATATTGTGGATTAGAGTGCTCGCATATCTACACTATTATTACTGTAGTAAATTAGCTCAAGGTTATTCTTCCCGCACCTTTCCCGCCGTTATAATGTTGCGAGTTATGATTCAGATTTCAAAGCTCGTGTACCTTCTGGAACATTATATAGCGGAATATCTTGGCGGGAGGAAGATTCATTTGAACGGGGCTTCAAATGAATTGACTCTTTTTCTCCGAACAACCGAATCGTTCAGCGATGCTATTAACAAAGTTGAGCAGGGTAGCAAGATCAAAGTTCAAGACATTAGATTCTGCTGTCTGTTTGTGATTAGGTTCCGAGCTCCCGTTATTGAGCACGTGGTTGATGTTGCTCTTTGTTCCTCACGAGGTTGTAGTTTCAAGTTGAAGCGGCAAAGAGGATTCTGGGCGGTGCAATATCCGAGACGCGGGGCGATTAACCCTTTCTGTCTGGGTTTCTGCCTGCTTTCTTGGAGGTTTCTCAGTCTCTGAGGAAGTTGAAGAGGGTTGATGAAAGTTCAAAACAGAGGCCTTTGGAGCAGAGAGGGGGGTTGCTTGGAGTTGGGAGGGAGAGAGGGAGCTCCCAGGCAGCGTGTTTCAGAGAAGAGAGGGGCCAAGAGAGGTCCCAAGAGAGTTTTAACAGAGAGATTAAGTTTAGCCTGGTCCTAACTTATATATAGGGTCGGTTCGGATCCACCCTCCATGGAAAGTTGACCAATTAGAAGCTAACTTCCTTGAATAGTAATTTACAGCTCTTTGTCTGAGGCAGAAGAATTTGCATAGGTAAATTTAATTTTATTCCTTTTCGGTTGGGGAACTCCAGTGCTATAAGTGGATTTGATGTTCTAAATCCACGTATGGGAGGATTCCGTTCAGAAGCCGCTTGTCTGAAAGAGTATTGAACGGGCCAATGAAAGCAATGAATTGGCAGCGTAAGCTTGCGCAGGTGTACTGCATTGCCAATTAACTGAGCATATAAGCACACCTGGCACCAGCAAACGCCATCCTTTTCGCTTCAGAGACTTTTCTGATCGAGTCGATGAGGGTTCCTCCTGCTGTGATCCAGTGATGCCGAGCGAACGAGAGCTTCTCCCGGTCCAGAATGTCAACAACGCAGCGGCAGACGGTCAAGCTGGGTTTTCTCCCTTGCCTGGCGTGCCTTTGGGTCCGGTCCTCCAGAGCGGTGCGTATAAAGTTGCAAATTCACAAAGAGAGCAACACAGTCGTGCAGCACGTCCTTTTCAGGACGGCGCTCCGACTGTGCGTTTCTGGATGCAGTGGGTTCCTGTCCTCGGATGATGGGCACGGGCACTGCGTTACATGCTCCAGCATGTTAATGCGCTGCTCGCGGGCAGTTCATGTCGTCATTGCGATGCTATGACTGTTGCGCAGTAAGATCGCGGCTAGCCTTTGCAAAAGGGCAAACCACCCCAGCTGTCCCCTTCTTTGCAGCGGGCACTCGGGCAGATCTGAGGGTTTAACGAGAGATAATCCGTCGCCCACGGGCCTGCGGACCTCTCGCTCCTCCAAGCGCTCCATCTAAGCTTCGAGCAGTGGAAGCGATCCGTCTAACAGATGGTAGCCCTTACGCTCGATGACACCGGAGACCAGACATCCACCGCGGCATCGGAGGGTGGGCTTTCATTGTCCGATGATGATCCAGACCCGCTCGCCCCCTTCGTGCAGGTGAGCGCTGTCAAAATGGATCCTGAAAAGGATGTGTTAGCGTGCTTTCCCGGGCTGCTTCGGCCGTGGGTTGGAGATGGTTTATCCCCCAGCTCCGCGGCCGGACCGACTAGAGGGGCGTTCCCTTCTTCCCGGAGGTGCACAGTAGGCTCACGCGGACTTGAAGGGCACTTTTTTTTGCTCGTGCTGCGTGTCCCTCCACCCTCACCACTCTTGGTGGTGGAGCGGCCAGGGGGTATGTGGCGATACCTCAGGTTGAGTGCGTGATGGCGGTTAATCCGCGTGGCGCCTCTTCTTGGCGGGGTCTGCCTCATCTCCCATCCAAAGCCTGTAAGTTTTCTGCTCCTCGGAGCTAGAGCTTACAAAGCTACGGACCAGGCTGCTTCCGCCTTGCATGCAATAGCCACCTACCAGCGCTACCAAGCGCAGGCGCTGGGCAAGCTGCACGAGGGTGGGTCCAACCCAGGCTTATGAGCTTCGCACCGCAGCCGACTAAGCTCTTCGGACTACTAAGTCCGCTGCGTGTGCTTTGGGGAGGACGATGTCCACACTAGTGGTCTAGGAGCGCCACCCCTGACTAAAACTTGGCTGATATGCGCAAAGTCCACTTTCTTGACTTGCCCATATCCCAAGCTGGTCAGCGATACGGTCTGCGAATTCACCCAGGAATTCGGGCAGTGAGAGAGCAGTCCGATGGGTGATGTCTTATCGGCGGCTCCGTAAGCCCGCTCCACCCGCCGTGCCATCCATACCTGCTCCTCGCCGAAGGCGCCCGGCTACGAGAGCTGCACCGCCCCCACACACGCCTCTGGCGAAGCGAGCGTGTCGAGCACCTCAGAAGCAGGCAGCTCCCCCTGCCCAGAACGCCGCTAAGTCCGGCAACGGACCGCGAAGCGTCCCAGGGACAGGTCATCTGGAGAAGAGGGAACTTGCTGTTTCCCCGCTGGAGGGCGGGGCGCCATTTCCAACAGCACCTTTTACTGCCATGAAATTAAAGGGCACTTTTCCACTTCCCCGGATGTGACAGCCCGAAATCTGCCAGTCTGAGACACTGTGCTCTCTAGCTCGCAGGTTCGGTGCGCTCCGCCAGTGGCTCACGAGCGCTGGGGGCCCTGCTAGTCTGGGACGCGCTGCCTCTCAGCTCGCAGGGTCTACATGCTCCGCCAGCGGCTCACGGGTGCTGGGGGGACGGTCCGGAGTCAGGGTGTGGAGTTAGAGCGAATCGCTCTCCTCCAGCTCTTCTGTGGGACCCTCGCGCTGCCCGGATCAGCACACCCGCTCCGCGCTGCCCCTCCGCTGGTGCGTCAGCGATTGCTGCAATGAAGCCATTAGCGAGGGCTCTGCCTGCCTGGTTAGCAGCCAGTTCCTCCAGCCGAGATGGAGAGTGGGTTTTACAGCCTGTACTTCATCGTACCTAAAAAGAGCGTTGGGTCATGGCCAATCCTATATCGGCGCGTTTTGAACCACTGCCTTCGCAAGCTGTTGTTCAGAATGCTCACGCAGAAGCGCATCCTCCCATGCGTTCATCCTCAGGATTGGTTTGCAGCTATAGACCTGAAGGACGCGTATTTTCATGTCTCCATTCTTCCGCGCCACCGTCAGTTCCTGCGGTTTGCGTTCGAGGGTCGAGCGTGGCAATACAAGGTCCTCCCCTTCGGGCTCTCTCTGTCTCCGCCTAGCGCCCCTTCGGCTCGTGGGCATCCGCATACTCAATTATCTCGATGACTGGCTGATTTAGCCCACTCATGGGAGCAATTGACTATGCACAGAGACGAGGTGCTCCAGCATCTTCGCCTATTGGGGTTGCAGGTCAACCAGGAAAAGAGCAAACTCGCCCCGGTGCAGAGGATCTCTTTTCTCAGGATGGAGCTGGACTCGGTCACCATGGTAGAGCGCCTCTCCAGAGAGCGCGCTTGCCTGTTGCTGAACTGTCTGAGGGAGCTCGACAGCAAAATAGTGGTCCCACTGAAATACTTTCAGAGGCTCCTGGGGCATATGGCATCCGCTGCGGCTGTCACGCTGCTTGGACTGCTCCATATGAGACCACTTCAGCACTGGCTTCGAGATCGAGTTTCAAGACGCGCATGGCATGCAGGCACACACCGAGTCTCTGTTACTGCGCTGTGTCGCCGCACCCTCAGCCCCTGGAACGACCCCTCGTTCCTGCAGGCCGGTGTGCCTCTGGGACAGGTGTCCAGTCATCTTGTTGTGTCAACAGATGCTTCCAACACGGGCTGGGGAGCCGTGTGTCGCGGGCATGCAGCTGCGGGCCCTGTGGGAAGGTGCCCAGCTGCATTGGCGTATCAATCGCCTCTCTGGAGAATGGAGACTCCACCCCGAGTCTGTTCAGCTGATATGGGCGCGATTTGGGGAGGCCCAGATCGATCTGTTTGCCTCCCCCGAGAACGCTCATTGCCAGTTGTTTTATTCCCTGACCGAGGGCACTCTCGGCACGGATGCACTGGCCCACAGCTGGCCTCGGGGCACACGCAAGTATGCGTTTACCCCAGTGAGCCTGATCGTGCAGCTACTGAGCAAGGTCAGGGAGGACGAGGAGCAGGATGTCAGAGCTCTCCCTCCTCACGACGGCTCTCCCCTGGCAGATCCCTTTGAGAGAGGACCTACTTTCTCAGGGACAAGGCACCATCTGGCACCCTCGCCTCGATCTCTGGAACCTCCAAGTGTGGTCCCTAGATGCGAGGAAGACTTAGGTAACCTGCCGTGGGCGGTGGTTGATACCATCACTCAGGCTAGAGCCCCCTCCACGAGGCGCGCCTACGCCCTGAAGTGGAGTCTATTCACTGAATGATGTGTCTCTTGCAGAGAAGACGCCCGAACTTGCCAGATCAGTGTTGTGCTCTCTTTCCTTCAAGAGAAGCTGGATAGCAGGCTGTCACCCTCCACTTTCAAGGTTTACGTTCCGCTCACCATGACGTGGTGGCTGGCAGCACCGTGGGAAAGCATAACCTCATCATCCGATTCCTCAGAGGTGCTAGGCAAATTAATCCAATTCGCCCTTTCTCATGCCCTCTTGGGATCTTGCCCTCGTCCTCACGAGCTTGCGATCAGATCCCTTCGAGCCACTCGATTCAGTATCCTTAAGATAAGAGAAGCTCTTTGTCTGTTATGGTGGACGGCAGCAGGGAAGTGCCGTGTCCAAACAAAGATTATCCCACTTGAACATCAAATCAACTTATAGCACTGGAGTTCCCCAACCGAAAAGGGGAACGTTCGAGGTTACAGAAGTAACCCTTCGTTCCCCGAGGAGGAGAACGGAAGTGCTATACTCCGTCGCCATGATGACTTCTGTAACCTTCTGTAACCTCCATGCTCCTGTAAGTCATATTCAACTCGTTTAGATTTGCCTTCATTAATTTTTGATTTCCGTCTTCAACACATTATTTATTTACAACACATTTTTAAACATAATAGTTTAACTAACTAATTTCTAATATCTACTTTTCAATCTTCCCCATGGTGACAGTCATAACATTTTACTAGTTATTTTGCAAGACATTTGTATTTAGACAAAGTCCCTTTTAGTATTTTATAGTCTTTTATTCAGATTAAAGTGTAATTTAAAGACTTAATCAGTAACTACAAAAGTTGAAATAATTTGTCAAATTATTTTGTAACTGATTTGTCGTGCATATCAAAAATATTCAGTAAATCTTTCTTAAGGAGGCTAATAATACTGACCTTAATTTTTTAAAGAAAAAAATGCTTTTATTCAAGAAATAAACAGTAAGAAATAGGACTTATTATGACTGCAGAATAATTATTTTTTAGGAAACACAGTGAAAATTTTCAGAAATATTATTTTAAATAAATGGGAGGGCAAAATAAAATCTAAGTTTTACAGGTGCAACAATGTGCCTTGATGTACTTAACTGTAAATGTTAGAAATGTGTTATCCCACACCAGTACAAAGTTACTTGTCAAATAAATGTACAAGAAAGATTATTTTGAGTTTAAGTTATTTAATGTACAAACTGCAAAACCTAGCTGATAACCTGCAAAAGCACGTCACATGCTCAATATGGATAGTTCATTACTCAAAAGCAAGTATTCATGTCAAACAAAGTGTCAGTATCATCAAAATGAAAAGTCCTAACACCATTGTTTATGAACAAGATAGTCAAATGGCTTTGTCATGTTTTCATTATGACAGTTTACTCTGTACATTTTTTTCAATGCAAAAAAGTCTGATTTTGGTGACACTTCCTGAAAATGCTCAAAACAGCACTATATACTGTTTTCACAGTCATTTGAAAACTACAGCTAAGTTAGACATCACTGCTTAGTTAGGTATCTGAGTACAATACACTGAATATGTATGTTTTACATATTTGCTGCATTTGCTCTTTGCAATTCTAATTTATTACCAGCATTGTGCAAAAGAATAAACACACTTTTATTTACAAAAAACATAAACTCCCTTTAGGTAGAGCTGTGCACAACTGTACACAATATTGCAGTACAGATTGGAACTGAGCCTACAACATACACACGTCTGTAAATCATTCATCAAATTGTTCAATTTTAAAGAGATTTTCAAGAAAACAAAGATTTAAATTTGTTTTTATAAAATTTGCTTGACAGATTTTGACAACAAGTTCAACATTTTTGTATGTAATGACTCAAGTAATGAAATAAGGACTATTAGTTTTATATGCAATGACTTTTCACAATTCACAAGTTTAGTTCATTTTGACTGATGTGACATAAGCAAATGATAATGTTATAAACAGCAGAGAGTTGTATAATAGCAATTAATGCATGTCCAAAAGCATTTGCAATTTGTTGGAAAGAATGAAAAACCACTACTAGGATGTGCAAATGTTTTGAGAAATGCATTAACTGTTGTGCAAATGTAAATAGTGTTGTAAGAACTGCACCAAAGCCACTGAGAAAAACTAATGCAAACTGTGTAAAAAAAATTGTCATCAAAATTCTTAATAAACTGCTGTTTGTTTACAGTATCTTCAAGCTTTGCTTTAGTTGCTTGTACACATGAAGTGAAGGAGTGCTACGGTGAGCGCCAGCACACACACATATTATGTACTTTTCGACATGCAAAAGTGTTCCTCTATGTGTTCATCAAAGTTGTTTACAATAATTATGCATCCATAGAATTTGTAATGTTGTCAAATGTGTAAACATTTAGCTGCGTCCTGCATTTGGATGTTTCTGAGATAAAGCAGCTGCATAATTGCTTAAGCTTGAAATAAAAGTTAAATCATCAACAAAAGCCTGACCTTTTACAGTTGGAGCCATTTAGAGGCCATTTCTGGTTAATGATGTAATAATTTACTGCCATTTTGGAATGGATGTTTGAATAGTCTTTTTTGGAAAAATTCCACAATGTCCTGGCCCATGTGAACACTGCTTTTTAAAAAATTTTTACGGTAAAGTTGTTCCAGTAATTTTCCCAATATTTACCATCATCGCTATGTGAAAGGGGCTACCGACATAGCGGGTGACTATTTTAGTACAATTTGGTGCTACTTTTTCACCCACCCCCACATCTATTGATGGTGCCAAGCAGAAAGGTTACACTAAGCTTTCTCTGCTTGAAGCGGGTCAGTTTAGGACCATGGTCTGTTGACACTGCAAATCTGATATATGCCATTTATGAGAGCAATGTGAACAGTGATGCAGAAAAATCAGATCTGAGAAAAAAATTAGATTTGAGCACTAAGCCTTGCAGTATGAGTGTAGCCTAAGGTCTTCTCTTTCCAACAAAAAAAATTATGTATATTATATATATATACACACACACACACACACACATTTGATTCATTTTATTTGAATTGTCTAATACTAATTAAAGCAACACAACATCAAAATAATCATAAAAAGAGTCTGTGGTGTTTTACAGTACAAGCAATAGATACAACCATTAGCCGGGTTTACTATCGCGCCTAAAGTGAGCGAGCCAGGGCGAGCCAAGGCCAGTCGCGTTTCCACTGTCACTTCCGGGGCCTAATCGGGCCAAATTGGGGCTTTCTTGGGGCCAGCGGCCGGCCTTTTTCGGCCCGCCGAATATCTTGGGCCAAAGAGGGCCAGCCGGGGCTTCGGGGCAGAGTGAAAGTAGAGGCGGGGACAGTTTTCCGATCACACATGAGTACATGCGCTAAACACAACAAATAAATAAATAAGGGAAAGAAAACATCTGGAACAAATTATAGGCTGGAGTCTTTTTGCGTTGGATCGCCCTTATGTATCTCTTTTAAATGTAAGGCTGTTGCATAAAATAATAAAGTAGTTTTAATTTATAAGTGACTTTTCTTTGCTGCATCCTTGATGATTCAATAACGCATAATAATCAATATACCATATTAAAGACACAGCAGACAGTAAAGGTTTTCGAGAGTTTTTGTCAAGTTTAAAAGGTGTGTTTGTGCGAGTTTAGATGCCTGTATGTGAATGTGAGACCAAGGAAAAGAGCGCTCCCTTCATAGCTCTGTTGATGCTGCGAGCGGCTGTTTTCTTTTCTTTTTTATTGTTTTTATTTATTTTGGAGATACACACAATATGAATACAACAGAAAGACATTAAACTTTACAAATTTCGTGTCCACTTTTGTAGGCTTAAAACAATAGTGTAATAGCTAGATAAAATAGCCTAAGCTATATTGAAATTATTTAAAGAATTACAAATATCAGATATATTAAAATCACATTAAATAAATAAACCAATATAAAACTAACAAAAGCTAGCTATAACAATTAGGTACTATATCAAACTGTTTTAAAGCCAAAAACTTTCATTTTTCAAAAGCCTCTCTGGAAAAAATAAAGATTTTAGATATTTTCTAAAAACAATTAACACAGGAGAATGTTTTAAATATTATTATTCATAAAGTATTTGAATACGATGATATTAATCAAATCATGCAAACAGAGCATTTTCGGGATTGAGTGAAAGCAGAAACTAGGCGACCTTTTTTTCTGTCTGCAGCTGTGCAGCACTTTACAGACGCATCGGGGAAAACTGCAAGTTCAAAATGTGTTCTGTGTCCTCGAACATGTGTGTTTGTTTTTATATGACGTGGTAAAATTAAAAAAGGAATATTTTAATACACAAAGAGCTTTATTAGTGCATAGCTGCTGAGCGCAATGCAATATCGGCTATATTTTACTACGTGCTGCTCTTATGTGCTGAAACACTTCACACTTTCCTTTACTTAAGATATAATAAGCAACATCTTTAAATAAAGGGAATCACCTAACTTAGTGTCATTAAGCCTATAGGGAAAAGTTCATGTTTCAGTTCTCTCCGGAGCATTTGGGATGAATGTTGGACAGCGTCTGTCTAACTGAGGATGTTATAAACTACATTTTATATCGAGTTATTAACGGAGAATTTTATATAGGCTATGTGGTGTTATATTATGGATGTGTGCGCTCTCTGCGCTGGGTCCCTCCGTTAGTGGCAAGACCACTGGATTTCGATGCCAACAGTCGCTTGGCGAGTAAATTAATATGATGAATGAGAACACACAGGCATGTGTGTATAGACATACATTGTACTGCTGTACAGTAACGTGTCATTTGTTTGTTTTGGTTGTCCTAATTTTAATAGTTTCGTGATGATGTGGTGTGCTTTATCTGCCTGATTCCCGCTAAAGTGGGTGGATTGAGTAACGTTTGGGGGATGTTCTGGGGGCGGGGTTTGCGTGACGCTTTGCGAGCTACTAGCCCGACAGTGAAAACGCGTCATGATTCGGCCTCACTGCTCAACCTCCCGGGCGATTGGAAATCCCGATAGTGGAAATGCTGCTATTGAGTTTCTTTTTTTCACACACACACACACACACACACACACACACACACACACACACACACACACACACACACACACACACACACAGTGGGTACAGAGTTCATTCAGACCCTTAGATTTTTCATTCTGTTATATTATAGCTATTTACTTTAATCGTTTAAGTTCATTTTGTTCCTTATCAATGTACACACAGCACCTTAAATTGACAGAAAAACAGAATTGTTGACATTTTTGCAGATTTATTAAAAAAGAAATACTGAAAAATTATATTGTTCTCATGATCACTGAGAATGAACATGTGAAACCAAGTTTTTTTTAAAGCAGATCATATTAGAGATTAAAAAGATACTTCATGCAGTATATGTTTGTCTAGTGGAAAGAGAGCAAATGGTTATGATAGTCAGACTGGACAAACTAATATGTTTTCGTAATGTGCAGTTTATTTCTCTGTGTGACTGGCTTAGATCTCAGATTTTGGCAATACTTCCCGAGTCTCATTAGGTCATATCGCAATATAATAGAACTATTGTAAGCAGAAGAAAAAGGGAATTTTCAGCATAAATGATCTACAGGCTAGATTAAACCTTATGAAGGACCAAATTCGGCCAGCTGGCTATAGTCTCCCCTTTGTCTTAACTAGTCTAAAGAGAAAGTAAAAAACCAGCTATGTCTACTTTAAAACGTGTGGGTAAAAAGTTTTGTATTAAAGAACTTTGTCACCTCAGCATGGCTGCATATACAGTTTTTGGAAGAAAAAAAAGTAAATGAAAATAATATTATTCCAAAATATTTTACAAAACAACCTATTTAAAGTTATGCATTTTATTCCTATGATTAAAAATGAATTTAGCTCAGTCTTCAATGTTTATTGTAAAATGCTGATTTGCTGTTCTGTTGCAATCAATTATTATTGGTACTTAATCATTAATCATCATTCATATACTCATAAATAAAAACAATTTTGTGGAAACTATAACTTTACTTTTTAGTATTCTTTGAGGAACATAACTAAATATGTGTTTCTTTAAAAATACAGTTTTGTAACTATAATGATAACTGTAGATTCTATATATTTGCAGTTGCTTACTTTAGACCAGGTATCACCAAAATTGTTTCTGGAGGTCCGGTGTCCTGCAGATTTTAGTTCCAACCCTAATCAAACCCACCTGAACAAGCTAAGAACAAGGTCTTACTATAGGTATACTTGAAACACCCAGGCAGGTGTGTTGAGGCATGTTGGAGCTAAACCATGCAGGGCACTGGACCTGCAGGAACGAGATTGGTGACCCCTGCTTTAAACTAATATGAGAAGGGAATTTAAATGAGATAGTTAGCGATAACAGCATATGTTTATGCATGTTTCTTGTTTTCTCTTTAGGGCGTTGCAAGAGGGGCTCTGGCTCTTATGACATGGTTTAGAGGATGAAAGGCAGGATGTAAGGTGATCATCTTTCATTTTGGTTGTTTTGTGTAATGTCTGTTCTTCTGTGAATCTATCATGTCATATTGTGGGCATAAAAGATATGTGTGCAGTGGAATTAAGGTTAATTTGCCCCCTCTTATTAGCCGTTTCCATTTGACAACATTTTTAAAGTTGCCATATAATGAAAATCTGGATATACCTGGGCATAGCTGAATAATAGGAGTTCAGTAAGAGGAAAACAAATCATGTATCATTGTTCTTTTCATATTGGATTTAGAATGGTCTTGTTTTGCCATTCATTTGTAACGTAACCTTAAAATTGTATTAGAGGGGTGACCTGCCCCCTAAAGCACCTCTTTTTTTATCTAGATTACAACAGAAATCATTTAAAAACATTTCATACAGAACATGTCTATACTTAGTTCTTTTATTAAACAACAAAGGAGCCCCATGTTATTTATCCTATTTACAGTCTGGCCTCTGTAAATTATGTGTAGTGAAATTCTGCTCCGATTCACACTTCCACCAGTGTAGAAAGAACATGTGTCGTAAAAAATGTAGTGCATCAAGCAAATACAAAGCCAGTCAGGAGTAAATAAATCCCGCTTTTTTTATTTGGATTTACACCAAATGTGTAATTGTTTGAGTGTTTGTGAGCGTAAATTACAAAAAAAATCTATGCAAACGCATGAATAGAGGCTAATTATCACCGCACAGCTTTTTTTGGTACAGGGCTAAGTTCATTGTATAAAACTTCTAACAGATCCCACAGACGTTTATGTCATCTTGAGAATTCTCTCTCTCTCTCTCTCACTCTCTCTCTCTCTCTCTCTCTCTCTCTCTCTCTCTCTCTCTTTCTCTCTCTCTCTCTTTTGTGAGAAAATAGAACAAAAGTTTTAAAACAGCTCCATTTTACTACTATAGAGATTTGGTGAACAAATGCAAGGGAATTATATTTCCATATATAATATATATGACTTGATTGCATATAAATATAATACATTACTCTAAAATTGGAGTACCTAAACTTTTTCATTCCAGGATCCATCTAGACAAGTCCTATCGATTTCAGGCCCCACCATAAAATTTAAAAAGAGCAGTTTTTAAATATCCCTTTTATATGAATGAAATATAAATGCAATCAATTGCAATACCAAAAGTCTAATTAAAATGGAAAGATATGATATCCATTCAATGGTCAAAACAGCAGCCTTATGGTTACTGGTTTACAAGGACATGCAACAATATTTTTAAAGAACTCAAATGTTGTAATTATTTGTTTATTTTTTATTATAATTGATTTGAATTGCTTTAAATTGTAAATTGTTACAATGTACTACTGTAACATATAAACTGAAGCTGTGATCTCTTGCCTTTTATCAGGATGAACTGCAGCAAATCATATTTTAGTTTCAAATGTATTTTTTTCGATAAAACATATTGATTACTGTAGGAAAGTTAGATATTGATCTTGTTACTGGGAGGAAGGAGGCAGAGAACCGACAATACTTTAAAGGTATTTATTAATAAAACATATGGCAGCTCCTCCCGTAGACTGCCACCTAAACCAAAACAAACCCAACATAACTCTGTCCAGGCCTGGACTTCTCTTCGCGTCCTCTGCCATCGTTTTTCCTCTTATTGTTCAGAGCTCTTTCCATGGGATTCGAGGCCGGTGTGCACCACAGTTCCTTCTCAATATTCACTTACTCGGCTGCCCGTTCCGTTCCCACTGCTCTTGGCCCCACCCACTTGCCACAATTACATTTATTCTGAAGTACATTAATTAAAAAGGTAACAATGTTAATTTGTTTATAATGAAACTTTAGGAGATTTATTAGTTAGAAGGATGTGCCTGCCCTGGTTGTTGTAACACAACATCTATAACCTCAGCCTTATTTTTGACAAACTGACATGCATGCAATGAGAAGGCTGCAGACCAGGGCCCTCGTGTCCAAAGACTTACGTAGAATTCATACTAAAACATGTGCATACGCAGTAAAAAAAAAATCAGATGTATGAAACACTGCGCGCGCGGAATCCCACGCATATTCTCTTTGTACATCCAAATTAAAGGGAAACTGAGTGCACGTGCATGAGCGCAAAACACCTCCCTGCCTCTTCCCCCTAATGAATGTGGTAATGACTCCACTTTGACAAAACCAAATGAAAAAGCAATGGCAAAAGCAAGCAAAAACAGAAACTTTGAATAGAATGTAAATTCTCAGCTCCTATCAGAGGTAGACTGGAAAAAAATGTAGTTATTTGCAAGTTTGTCGTCCAGAATTAATAATAAAAAAATAATTAAATAAAAAAAGGGTGGGGAGAGTTTAGCTGACACGGTTAATGCAGTGGGGTCTGAACATCACACTGAGTGAATTAAAAAATAAATAGTATGATGTAAAAGTGTAAAATTTTGTAGGTCTATTATATAGCGCACTTCAGCAGCGCAAGTGGCGTAGCTCGTAAAGCGCATGGCAACATGCTTTGACACTATCATTCATGAACCGTGTTCGAATTCAGCGTCTTATGATCTCATTCCCCTGGTTCAATCAGCCTGACAGTATTGCCAGGACAAAAGGCACAGCACTGCCTTGAGCTTAGCATTTACATTACATTGGGGAAGTAATGGTAAAAAATGATGGTAAAGACAAAATGTTAATGCCTCACTAGATTGCCAGACTTGTTGTTTCTTAGAATGTCATAATGTAAAACTCAAACAGTACAACTTTTCAATTACAGTATATACATTATTCTATTTTTTATACATTTCTCAAGTTCTTCTCAGCTTCACCTCTGTGAAGTTGGCACCCCATAAAAATCACTAAAACTATGTTTGCACCACAAACATTGCTTGTGCTGGATAGTTGACATCCTATATTTCTTCTTTGAAAATAATCAAAGTTTTTTTGTGAGCAGTGACATCACTCTCTGCTACATTTTGTCCAGAGATTGCAACTTTTTTGGTAAGTGTGACCTACCGATGCCTATTTGGGCCAATTATGATTTTCTTTCTAAAAATAAATTAAAATAAATAAACAATAATAAAGATAAAATGGACAGTTTCCCCAAACTCTGTTAACAACATTAAAAACTTGTAATTTTTCAGTCTATAAGACTGCCTTTTTTTCTCATTTAACAAAACTCCAAAGAAAAGCATATTTTTAGAATATATCATATATTTTATAAAATTATAGAATCACCACAAAAAAAAGATAAGGATATGTGAGGTGGTTTTTACAGTCAACATTTAAAAATTAACTATCTACTTTGGTTCCCTTATGGACAAAACATTTGTGCCTGAGGCCAATGGAAATTCCTGGTGCAGCAGGCCTTTAGCCTCATGTTCTGAATTCTAACTTTGCATGGCTCTACACAGCAAGCCATACCCGTGACAATAAATAATATTAAAATTAAAATAAGAACTCCTCTAAATTAATGAGGAGCCCAGAGTCTCATTTCCCGTTCAAAAGTTAAAAACAACAACAAAGACGAAAAGAAATAAAGTAAAATCTTATTTATTTGACGTTTAACTTAAAGGGTAGACAATAAAAAGCTTGTGGAGGTAAATGCCAAAATAACAAACAAAACCTCAACAACTAAATAAACTTTAAACCCTCTTACCAGCACATGACATAAAAAAACATTCACTTACCTCCCTACTAACCACAAAACATGAGAAAACGTAATAAAACAAAAAGGCACCCTCCTCAGCACACGTCTTCATATAGGTCAACACCCAGCAATCACTTTCAACAATTTAGCTGATTAAATACAACACAGCTTGTACTTCACAAAACAAACAACATAAGCTAGGAGAGGGGAGACTCTCCGAACGATTTTCCAGTCTGCTTTAAATTGTCTTCACAAACAAGCCGGCCTCCACCTGTTGACAGCTGATTCACCGATTTCATGATTCACTGATTTCATGATAAAACCGGACAGAGGCGGAGAGAAAAGAACCACAAGCATATGCACCACAAAGAAACTCACTACTTAAGATATATATATATATATATATATATATATATATATATATATATATATATATATATATATATATATATATATATATATATATATATATATATATTTATTTATTTATTTTATATTATTTTATAAAATTAAGGAAATATGTAACACCTCATCATCACCTACTGTTGCAGATTCATCCAAATTAGATCCATGTGCGTTACACATTGAAGGTGAATTAGCAACAGCAGTCAAATATTGAAACCAGATAGAAAGCAAAGGTGACTATGAATGCTTACTGTGCCCCCTTTAGATTTAAACCACAGTACCACAATGCAATCAGCACAATGAAATGATGGCATTGTCGTCTCTTTCTTCAGTGAAAATATCTCTTCAGACTGACATTTACAGTACTGACCCAGGATGCTGGCCGGTTGTGATTTAATTCACAAATGTGCTCTCTAGTTTGTGAATTTAGTCGCACTGGTTTGATAACCTAGAAGCACCCTTTTTCACTGACAATATAGCAAGCTGGTCAGATTTTAAAATAATGATAAATCCCATTGTTTCTTGTTTAAATAAACAATTATGTTTAATAATATGTATATTATGTAACAATTATTTTCATTTTTTTCAGTTTATTGTTGTGAAAAATTATGGTGCTCAAAATAAAGAATTCCAAACAATTTCAACAACTTCTGTTAAAGGTATACAATTATAGGAATACAAGGTTTATGAAAGATACATTAGAATGGAAAAGAGATAGGCAGAAATGAACAGAGTGGACAAGAGTAGACCAGGATGTTACATAACCACTATGACATATACATGCTACCAGCTGTTCTAGGGCAGTGAGAGTCTCTCTCTAATAAAAGGGATAAGTGTTTCAAGTCAGGGCAGTTCAGTATGTTGAATAATTGCCATCCTCAAATGCTAAACAATGTTATTTGAACATGTTACTGCACTTATGAAATAGTGTAGACACTAGATATAATAATCCTTCTTCAAAATATGTTTGGGACTTCTTTATATAATGGGAGGAAACTGCATGTATTTTAAAGCATTTTTAGACATATGCTTTTTTGTTTTGCCTAAGAGCTTTTACATGTCTTTTGTTTTAACATTTTAGCAGGTGTTGTAAATGCCTGATCGATCTTTTGCGCATAAGATAACATAAAGTGTGTCTGATAGAAAATTTAAAGGAGAGGTGCACAGTGTATTTTAAAGGCTTGGTTGTGTTTATTGGGTGCAAAAAAAGTTTAATTGTACTTTAATTGTATACAGCAACTCGGCTAACATGAAAACGACAATCATATATACTGGTTCCTCTAAAGGCTTGCCCTCAACTCAGGGAGGAGGCAATACATTTTAAAATTGATGGACCTGGATGAAATGTTAATCTCAGTGCCTACAATAACAAATTTCTTATATTTCTGATTTCTGATAATATGGTTATTAAATTAACAATGTTTTGAGTATCCAACACTCATTTTGCAAAATCAAACTGCATTTGAACCACACAGCAGGAATATGTTTATTGCATATGCATAAATGAAATAAAAATGTAAATTAGCAGAATTATTAGACATTTGTCATTAAAATATAGTCATAGTTCACTGCCAAACTTCTATGCAACTGATCTTGAGCCATTCCGAGCAGCACCTAGTTTGCATGATTGTTTTTGAGCTAGGCCTAGCTATATAATAATAATAATAATAATAATAATAATAATAATAATAATAATAATAATAATAATAATAATAATAATAATAAGCTAAACATGTTTGCAGATTCTGTCTGGCCCTACTTATAACTTAGCATATATATATATATATATATATATATATATATATATATATATATATATATATATATATATATATATATATATATATATATATATATATATATATGCTGATTATATCCGCTGAAATATTAGACCGCTTGTTTATTTTCCCCCCAATTTCTATTAAACGGAGAGAAGATTTTTTTTCAGCACATTTCTAAACATAAAAGTTTTTAAACTCATTTATAATAACTGATATATTTTCGGGCTCAGTTGGCGTTTCTGTGTGGAGGTTGCATGTTCTCCCTGCATTCGCGTAGGTTTTCTCCGAGTGCTCCGGTTTCCCCCAAAGTCCAAAAACATGTGGTACAGGTGAATTGGGTAGGCTAAATTGTCTGTTTTGTGTGTGCGTGCGTGCGTGCGTGCGTGCGTGCGTGCGTGCTTTTCCTTCCCAGAGATGGGTTGTGGCTGGAAGGGCATCCTCTGCATAAAAACTTGCTGGATAAGTTAGGCGGTTTATTCCGCTGTGGCGACCCCGGATTAATAAAGGGACTAAGCCGACAAGAAAATTAATTAATGATTTATTTTCTCTTTGCCATGATGACAGTAAATAATATCTGACTAGATATTTTGAAGACACTTCTATACAGCTCAAAGTGACATTTAAAGGCTTAACTAGGCAGGTTAGGGTAATTAGGCAAGTTATTGTATAACGATGGTTTGTTCTGTAGACTATTGAGAAAAAAAGTTAGCTTAAAGGGGCTAATAATTTTGACCTCAAAATGGCTTTTTAAAAATTTAAAACTGCTTTTATTCTAGCCAAAATAAAACAAATAAGACTTTCTCCAGAAGAAAAAATATTATCAGACATACTGTAAAATTCCTTGCTCCACTAAACATAATTTGGAAAATATCTAAAAAGGAAAAACAATTCAAAGGGGGGCTAATAATTCTGACTTCAACTGTATGAAGTGCTTTTTTTTAATCCAGAGGTAGACTTGAAGTGATAGAGGGAAGGTTTATGACCCTTTAACCTACTTTTATAGTTTTAAGAATCTATATGCTGACATGATCAGGAATGGATGACTAAAGCAAATTTGCAGTTGTTTTCTAGCCCATCATGTTGAGTCAATTTCAACTGTTGTTTTTAATTTTGAACTACAATAACAACACTTTTGTTAGTTGTAATAAAGACTTGAAGCAATTATTTTTAGCACAAACACACAGAACATTGAGTACACATAAATTGCATTGTTACCTTTTTATGTCCAACTAAACAGAGTTTAGTCATCTGCTTTGTGGTTGTGGAGAGATGCACTGGTGAACAGTTTAGAACAGTGCTTTTGTCATTAGAATATTGCAAAGATTTGAGTCAATGGGATTTAGGATCAGGAATGAAACTATTGTAAATAGTACATTCTAGTGTAGTTTACTCTAGCTTTTTATCTGTGTTTGATAAAAAGCCCCTTTCTTTATCTCAGAGGTGTTTCGATGTGTGTTTTTTAAGTTTATCTACAGTAAATCTGTTTTTACCTTTCTTTAATTTTTTCATTGACATTTCTTAATGTTTAATGACACATGCAGCAAATCGGTCAGAAGGCTACATTGCAATGTTCACACCTCTCCTCCAGATGTGTTCTGACTGGATTCATTGATGATATTATAATTTTTTTTTATCACTTAGAATTTGTGGGAATTTTAATCCATTTGGGTGAAGCAGGCTGCCCTGCAGAGACCCTTCAGTAATGCTCCAGCAACATGGTTGAGAACCACTGTTCTAAACTATTTACCTATTTATTAACTGGAGGCCAAATAACTAAAATAGCTTGACATCAACTGTGTAAAGCATTTCGGAAAGGCCCTTAAAGGACGTCCTCATCTGATGTTGCGAGAAAGCGGTTTCAATTGTTCTGTTCATCCGCAGATGTCAAACTGATGGTAATGCTCCTCAGAGAAGAGACAGGGCTGTGGGGAATGTCATTTCTGGAAGCCTGCTGTCCTAAAACCATATACAGTTCCACTGAAACATTCTTCAAAGCAAATGAAAGCCTGTGCTTATTGCTAACCATGAAGTAGCATGACAGATCCATTTTGCATTACTATTTTGTTTTTTTTAGTGTCTACAAAAGAATGTTAAGGGATAAATGTTTAATGTGCACTTATCCCAGTTTGATGTGTGGACATAACTACAAGTAATTAATAGGTTTATTCTGTTAAAAGTGTAAATTTTGATGCTGTAGTACTTTTATAACATTTTTGTTTGTTTGTTTGTGTGGTTAAACTCGACATGATTCTCTAGTCTCTCACTCAAGTCGATGCATGTTTTGGAATGGATTGTATCTGTTTGTCTGATAGATGTGTAAATTGTTTTATGTCTTGTATTTTAGTATTCTGATTCAATATCATTGGTTTTTACGTGGTTGATGCTTTATGTAATTATACTTTATCCCGCATTGTGGATGTTGCATTATTTGTTGTATCGTCACCTTACCTGATTGTTATTTTGTTGCTGAGTTGTGTGTGTAGAAATGTTTCTCAACCATGTCTTTTAATTGCTAAGACCAATAGCCCACAGTCCTATATATACAGTTGAAGTCAGAATTAGTAGTCCCCCTGTATTATTAGCTCCCCTGTTTGTTTTTCCCACAATTTTTGTTTAATGGAGAGCAGATTTTTTTAACGCATTTCTAAACATAATAGTTTTAATAACTCCTTTCTAATAACTAATTTATTTTATCTGTGCCATGATGACAGCTTAAAGTGACATTTAAAGACTTAAGTAGGTTAATTAGTTGAACTGGACAGGTTAGGGTAATTAGGCAAGTTATTGTATAACAATGGTTTGTTGTATAAACTATCTAAAAAAGGTTAAAAAAGAAAAAAGAAAAAAAAAACAATGCAAAGGGGGTCTAATAATTTTGACTTCAGCTGGATGTTGTTTCAGAACTGTGAAGCCTTTTTAAAACTCTAATTTGGCCTTTCTGTTTTTGAGGCTTGTTGGTGAACTCTCTGTATTCACCCTGATGAAGTCTTCTCTTGATTGTGGACTCTGACACACATGCACCTCCCTCCTAGAGAGTGTTTTTGTTTCCAACTGTTGTGAAGGTTTTTTTCTTCAGCAGGAAAAATAATTCTTCAGTCATCCACCACAGTTGTTTCCATGGTCTTCCAGGTTTTTTGGTGTTTGCTTTTAGGAATGTTCCAAACAGTTGTTTTGGCCGCTTGTAATGTTTTTGCTATCTCTCTGATGGGTTTGTTTTGTTTTTTCACCCTAATGATGGCTTGCTTGACTGAAAGGGACAGCTCTGGGGGTCTCATCTTGAGAGTTAACAGCAAAAGATTCCAAATACAAATAACACACTTGAAATGAACTCTGAAACTTTTATATCCTCAATGTAATTGGGATAATGAGGGAATCACACACTCGACAATGGAACAGCTTAGCCTCAGAATACAAGTATGCAAGCGTTCACCTAATTTGGATGTAAATACCCTCAAATAAAGCTGACATTCTGCAGTTAAATTACATCTTGCTTGTTTTATTTTAATTTCATTGTGTTGATGTATAGAGCCACTTTATTTATATACTTTCTTTTCTCACAATTGCATTGAAAAAAAGTATGTAATAGGATCAGCACTGAGATAACACAAGTGACAACCGAATCTGTCCGTTTATTCTTTGATCAGACACATTGTTCTGGTGAAAACACCATCTGCTGACCTCATTTATGCTGCCGTTACCATGTCAATAAGCCTATATTTAATATATTTTTCTCTCTACCAAATTAATTAATAGTTCAGCCCATCACATGATCCTTTCCATGTAGATGCAACAGTTATACAAACATATTAGTTTTGCTCTGTATGAGAGACAGTTGCTCTCTGTGTTTTTTTTGTTTTTTTTAAAGCAGATGCCACAGTGCTAAACAAGTCAAGTTGCCTATTTCGCCTTTATTTATTTTTTTAGTACAAAGAGCATGGCACACAAGCCATTTAATGTAATGAACGCTTGGATCATCGCCTTTTATCAAAGTTGTACTAAAACTATTAAACAACAGCTATTTTTGTCTTGGGACAATTAAAAAAACATTTTGATCCACTTAAAATGTTGACTACTATATTTTACATTTATTTACAATAAAATAGCAGCTTCCTTATTATTATTATTATCATTATCATTATTTTTATTATTTTTTTTATTATTATTACTGTCATTTTTAGTTTTTCCTCTCTCTCTTTTTTTTTTAATCTTTTTTTCTGAGCGATTGTCTCAGTCCCTGCCCTGTCTGGTTGGAGTAGGTGTGGGTAGGTGTGATGTGGGGTTGGGTTCCTTGTATCTCCAGTTTATACTAGCTTGTCTCTGTATGTCCAGTTTTCCTTGTTGGTTTAGCACTTCATATCTTGCCTTCCTTTTTTTTACCACATATTGTATGGTACACATACATGTATTTGAGCATGTACAAGAGATGCATGCAAAAACAAAACTAAATAGGCCTGTCTGGTAAAAGGGTCTGGCTCCTAAACCTAATAACTGGTTGGGCCACTTTTAGCAGCAACAACTACAATCAAGCATTTTTGATAACTTGTAATTGGACTGTTACTGCACTGTTGATGAATTCTGGCCCACTCATCAATAATTTATAAATGTTTTGTTATTAAAGAAAGGATCCATACGAAAGGCTGATGCTACATTATCAGACCTTAAATGGGATGTAACTGGGTCAGTACACGGATATTTTAGACCAACTTATTGCTCTGAATCACAACCTGTAAGCGTGATTAAAATGGTTGCCTCCTTGTTCTGTTTTGTAATAAAAATATGTAATTATTTGTGTGTTGTATTCACTCTGTACAGCTTGTACTGTATCTCTTTGGTTAACTGGCCATGGGACTATTCACATATTGTGTCTAAAACTGGTTAGAAAACAATGGGAGTGCCATTTCCTTTACCAGTTTTAACATGCTTTTGATCCTACTTCTAATTGTATCTCTCATTGCTAGGCCACCATCAGCTGTTCTTCCACACCGTTGTGTGCTATGAAACCATTCGCTGTGATTTCAACTGTTTTAGTAAGGCTGACCAGAACGTACCTCTGATGAGCTCATGCATACCATGGTCAATTTTCAAAATAGTTCAACTTTTGCTGCTGTGTCAGTTATTACTGCATGTATGTTGTTGTTATTACTTGGGTTTATGGTTAAGAATAGAGCAATATGCTGAAGTGACTGCACTGATTTATCATTTCTTTGGAAAAATTAATCACTCAACAAATAATATGGGAATCAGGTAAAAATAAATGAATGAGGACCATCAAAACCAAGCTATTAATTTTTAAAACCATAATAGTGGCTCTGTTGTTAATTCTGCCAATGGATATTCATTTAACTGTTTAATTTTATAATTTTAAAACAGCAAAAGAAGTAAATAAAATAAAACAAGCGTCTCAAACTGTCATCTGTGGCTTTTCTGTTGCTTAGGCATTTGTGCTGTTATATCTGAGTAAAAAAAATTGGCCTCTCAAATTCATTTATTAGATTTTTTAATTTTGGCAAAAGAAAAATGTACATATGTGGTTTCAGCTACCAGATGGATTTACTGTTGATCTGTCCAGTTTTGTGTGGCATTCATCCCAGACCACAAGTGGTTTGAATGAGTGCGTTCATAGGGCATGTATTACACATTTACATTTCACAGGCAAATAGATATTCTGGTCAGATTGTTTTTTTTTTGTTGTTTTTTTTTTTTGGGTTTGATTTGTCAAAAATATTAGCTTGATTTTTCTTAAGAATAATCATAAAATAATCAAAACAAAAACAAACAAAAAAACATCCAGTGGAAAATAAAAGGAGAAGTGAGAAATGCAAAAACACACGAGGATCATTCATGTTAGCCAAGACTGGGTATACAGAGAATAATTGTCTAGTCTCGCTCTTTCGCACAGGATCGCAGGAATTATCAAAACATGTATTTCTTTGTTTCTTTATTTATTTATTACAAACTGAACACTCACAACTGGACCTTTAAACACAGGAATTGCATCAAGGTTGACGATATACACCAGAATAACAATCAATACCATACAAAGGAATAAACCAAACTAAAGCTTCTCCCCATAGACTTCCATTCATGCACACGCATATGTGTCAGAATCAAGTTTCACAGATTGATCGGATGCATGAGACTAATTGAAGATCAAAACATGACCTTACAGAAACATGAACCAATCGCTTGCTTTTGTAAATGTCTAATTGTCATACAACATAATTTTACACGCACAAACTCTAGTGTGACTGCAGCATTAGAGGTATAGATACACACACTAATGGAACTGAATGCATACAGGGGTGTAAAACAGGTGGAACTAATAATTATCAATAACGCCGGGAAACTAGCGTCAAAAAATAGCGTCAAAAAGATGTCCATCTGAAAAAAGTCAATTGAATTCTCTTTAAATCTGTTTATGTAAATATCGAAGTCACTTAAATCCTACCTAGGTAAGAGCTGTCGTACCTTATACTGTAAATTTCTTTTTTTATATATAGAATTTCAACATAATTCTTCCTTCACGAACATTTAATCATGTATTTGAGTGTTGTAATCATTGGCTCTGGTAGTGTGTCCTGTATTTTTCAGACTAAAATGATATTACAGCCTGATTTCATCACTGTTCAATAGCACAGACAAATATTTTTTTTAAGAAAGAAAGATAGATGACAATTTGTAAATGCGGCCCTGTATATATATATTTTTTACATTGTGCTTCATTAACCTGTTGTGCTGATTTGATTGGTAATTTTAGGATGGCAGTTTTTCTTCAATTAACTAAAAGGACAGCAAAGCCTGTGCAGCTCTTCATAGCATTTGTGCGTGTGTGTTTGAGTTCACGCATTAGTCTTTCTGCATGACTGCTCTCTCCTCGGATGGCCTTTCCCATGTTGCAGCACTCTGTCTCACACAGGCTCCCAGAGAACAGATGGCATCATTATTTACAAAAAAATGAGGCACCACACAGCACTCTGACCAGTGACACATTGAAAACAGAATCAAGGGGGGTCAGCAGAGTGTACAGTCGACTATCTGAATTCAGCTTTAGCTTATGTGAAATTGTGTAGTTGTTAAGATAAATGGTGGGCATAAGATTTGTGTATGATAAACATTCTGACATCTGTAACAGTACTTGATGGAATAATAGATATACAGAAAAAATAATATTATATATATAAGAATACAATAAGAAATTGTTAAGAATGCAATTTTATGTAAACATTTCATGGCAGCACGCTGGCTTAGTGCTTAACACTGTCACCTCACAGCAAGAGGGTCACTGGTTTAAGTCTTGGCTGGGTCAAGTTGTATTTGTGGAGTCTCCTGATGTTTGCGTGGGTTTCCTCCGGATGTGACATGCGGTATAGGTGAATTGGGTAAACTAGAGCTGGCTATAGTGTATGAGTGTGTGCGTTTGAATAAGAGAGTGTATGGATGCTTCCCAGCACTGGGAGGTTTACAAGTTAGTGTACTATCAGTGCTGGGTTAAGGCTGGATTTGAAAAAAAAAAAAACTTGGCCAGAGTTCATTTTCACTGTGTTGAATCCTGATAAACCAGGGACTGAGCTAAAGGAAAATGAGTAAGTGTGTGAGTGGAGTAAGTAAAAATATTTCAATAAAATATTAGTACGTTTTTGCACATTTCGTGGCACTTTCATGTCTACTACTGCTGCTGTATTGTTTGAAAAGAACACACCACCTGCAGCAACTACCACAAACCTTACCAACAGTGTTACTGAAAAAAGCACCTTGCATTAACAAAATAAATAATAATTTAAGTCTATTAATGGCATAAACACCTCTTAAGAAATGTCTAATTCCAAAGACACTTTTTTTTTTATGTTGTGATCAAAAAACGTAATTTGGATGTCAAAAAAATGGATGTCAAAAAACACCAGAGATTTAGCTTCCTTGTCAAGGCTGAATAGAAATTGCAAAACAGAGGATGTCAAAATAAGTTGTTTTTTTTTAAGTTCAGGAATAATCTGGCAATAAGCCTCCGTAAAGGGTAGGTACAGTATATGTATCAGGGTAAAAGATTTGCAGGTGTGTAATGCGTGCACACCAACACTGATTATAAGAGCCAACAGCTGAGACAGAAAACTGAACATGACAGAGAAACTCAGATCAAACCTGACCCACAACATTCCTTTCCATTTTGGCTGGCATTTAGTCAAATTGATTTCTCTAATATACAGTTTATATTATCTGTGTATAGCCTATGGTCTACATAGTATGGTTTAGTTTACATAAATGGAAGATTATTTGTAGTTTGAAAAATTATGTATTTTTAAAATATAAAAAGAGTATTTTTTTCAGTCGAAAGGTCTTTTAAGTTTCAGCATAAAACTCATTCTACAACATTTGACTAAAGATATAATTTAAACAAAAATCTTTAATTTTTTCACAAAAACAATTATTAACTTTATAACTGTTTTAAGATTCTTTTGTGGAACACAAAAAAAAGATATTTGGAAAAAATCTGGAAATCAGTTGCCTTTGACTTTCATAAAATTCCTTTGTATGTTTCCAACATCATTTGTTTTGAAGTCATGTCATAACTGTTTTAATTTCTTTTACTTTAGTAAAAAGCAAATGTCAGTAATGGAAAGTTGCTCAATGCTTTATTATAATAAGATAATCAGGGGTTGCTTTTCTGACTCTTTAGATTCTAATATGAACCATTTAAAGAGATTGTTTACCTAAAACTGACAATTATGTCATTATTTACTCATCTTTTGCTTGTTTCAAACCTGTTTGAGTTTCTTTTTTCTGTTGAACACAAAGGAAGATATACTGAAGAACACTGTAAACCTTTGACCATTGACTTTCATAGTATTTGTTTTTCCTACTATCGACGTAGCTACTGGTTTCCAACAATTTTTCACAAATATTTTCTTTTGTGTTTAAAAGAAGGACAAACTCACAAAGGTTTGGAACTGATTGAGAGCGAGTAAATAGTGAGAAAATTAGCATTTTGAGGAACTATGCCATTAAGTGCAATGTACCTTAAGAAAGTGTACTGCCTCAGTTGCAGCATTTGTTCCTTTACTGTGCATTCACACTGCCGCCAGAAAGAGTGTAATAATTCACTCTGGCTGCCCTGCCAGTGATGCTCTGCATTTACAGCTGGCAAGTGTCATTGACTCTGGCACTTTTACAAACCAATATGTTTACATTTTTTTCTGGAGAAAGTCTTATTTGTTTTGTTTAAGCTTGAATAAAAGCAGCTTTTAATTTTTTAAAACCAATTTTAAGGTCAAAATTATTAACCCCTTTAAGCTATTTATTTCTTTGATAGTCTACAGAACAAACCATCGATATACAATAACTTGCAAAAATTACTCTAATCTGCCTAGTTAACCTAACTAACCTAGTTAAGCCTTTAAATGTCAATTTAAGCTGTATATCTGTGTTTTAAAAAATATCTAGTAATATAATATTTACTGTCATCATGACAAAGATAAAGTAAATCAGTTATTAGAAATGAGTTATTAAAACTATTATGTTTAGTAATGTGTTGAGAAAATCTTCTCTTCGTTAAATAAATATTGGGGATAAAAATAAAAAGGGGAGCTAATAATTCAGGGAGCTAATAATTTAGACTTCAACTCTATGTATATGTATGTATGTATGTTTGTATGCATGCATGTATGTATGCATGTATGTATGTATGTATTTATGTATGTGTGTGTGTGTGTGTGTGTGTGTGTGTGTGTGTGTGTGTGTGTGTGTGTGTGTGTGTGTGTATATATTATGGGTGTAACGATACACTCAGCTCACGATACGATGTGTATCACAATATAATGTTCACGATTCGATATGTATCACGATATTTGGAATAAAAATTGAAAATTAAACTGAAATGCAAATTTTACCAAAGAAACTATTTTTTTATGTATTTCTTTTGTTTCAACTTGTTAAACTGAACCTTCTTTAAGAAAATAAATTAAACAGGCCTGTCTCTGGAAAATAAAACCATTTAAAAACTTCTTAAAAATAATATTGAAATGACAGAGACAAAATTAAGGAACAATTTAAGTAAAGGTGCAAAAAAAAAAAAAAAGCTTTCTATTCAATTGAATTTAACAGTTAGAGCTTAAAGCTTTGCTTGGACACTTGCGTTTTTTGTGTGTGCAAAAAAAAAATCCACATTTCCAGGTATTTAATTTATATTTAATTAAATTCATTTAGAGATATCTCTAATTACAATTGTGATTAGTCAAAACTCATTTAGAGATATCTGCAAATATTTTTCAATGGAAGTCAATGGAGGAATATGACTAGTCATAATATATTTGCAGATATCTCCAATCTGATTTCGTACTAGTACAATTGTAATTGCAGATATCTCTAATTGTCATTCTGACTAGCCGAATTATAATTATGACTAGTCAAAATATAATTAGAGATATCTCTAAATATATTTATGGATAGTCAGAACAAGAGTTTAAATGCTAAAACGGCTTGCCATACGTGCGCGTCTATCATAGTGCGCCCTCTGTAGTAACAGCTCAAGGTCAGCTCACGTCATGTGTGATTTTGCGTCCGCCAATACATCATTATATGAAGACAGAATGATATTTTAGGGTGAATTGTACCTTATAAATACAGTATGTGACTCTTTCAACACCATTAGAAGGTTTCCATGTCGCTGTGCAAAGTATGTAAATCACTGTGAAGACTTTAAAACTTAGGCTATGTTTGACCCAGTATGCGTGTCAAAAAGCGGACGAATCTAAAGCAATGACTGTACAACCGAAATGTTGCCAGACGTCTGATTTTAAGAGGATGGGCCATCATCTATTTCAGCTCCACTTATCTTGGTCTGCTTACCTGCTAACTGCTAACTGCTGCTGCAATCTGAACTCACGTGCGACAGCAGGTGGAACGTAGCTCACGTGCAAACAGCTCAACTAATAAGAGAAAACGGACGTCATATCGTAATCAAATCGTCATAACGCCACGATGCATATTGTGACATTTTTGCATCGCAATAAATCGTACAACGATAAATCGTTACACCCCTAATATATATATATAATCAGTTACAGCTTTCACTTGTTTTGTTTGCTAAGAAAATTGTTCTTCCAGTCATTATTTGTTTTGTGGCTATCCTTGATCAAAATTTCAAATTAGTCACATCTTGGGTCTGCTGAGGGGTTTAGACACTTCCTTAGCAAATAATACATGGAACAGTAAGTTTTCATTTGTGGCTGTTAGTTGAACAAAAAAAAAAATGATATGAAATAAACCAAGTCAAACAACTTTGGCCATCAAACACTGAAGGTAAGGTCTAAAGACCATGTGCTCCCAGCATGCCCTCCACACCTAGGCCTTTTAATCTTCCTCTGGCCTGCAGAGGGTGCAAATCTTCAAAATAAAAGAAATCAAGATTAACAACACAAACCCTTAAAAAAAAAAAAAATGGCTCCTACAATTCGTATCAAAATTTGTTGCTGTTGGTGACCCTGTTTTGTCATGTTGTAAATGCTTATTGACAGTTATTTACCCTTTCCTTGCCTTAATCTAAATCTGTTTCTCTTCGTTAGGCTCTGCTTCTTCATACCACTCTGGGACAACTTCAAAATCACAAAGCACGAGGTAGGGCCAAGTTATCATTTTGAACTACAGAACAGAGATGCCACATACAGTATTTTTAATATATTTATTTATTTTACTTATTTTTTTCTGTTGTGTTCTCTTATTTGTCAATTGTCTGTGTATATGTGTCAGATATCAGCGAGTCTGTGGACAACAAAAGAATGATGGTTAAGGCCTAATATACTGCAGTATGTCAGGTAATGCCAAAATGTTCAAAAGTTTATTACACCCTAGCTCTGTTTTCGTAAATAAAAACCATCTGCAAACACAGTGCATCTATTTGTTTTCGGAACAATCTGAAATGGTTTCCACCATCAGCAAATTAAAAAGGAAGCAGGTGATGATCTTATACTTTTTTTGTTATTTGTTGTTTTAAAAAATCTTTATTTGCAGATATAAATGTACCGGTAGTGCCATTCCTCATAGTTACATGCAGATTTTCAGATTTTTTTAAACGACTGTAACAATCTTTACACCATACAGTTATGAAAAATAGGGACACAGGATTAATTCCTGATAAAAAAAAATGTACAGGCATGGTCTCAGCCATTAGACTAAAAAGTACAGCGTTTTAGTTATTATTGGCATAAATATGTGGGACTTTTTTTTTTTTTTTTATAAAAACTACTTTTTTTTTTTCATTTTCATTTTTTTTTAATTTTCAAAGGAATCAAACATACATTTTTAAAAGCAGTGAAAAATGCACAAATTATGTCAAGATCAGGTTCATGAGTTGAAATTTAGGGATTAGTGATAGGGACAGCCACCTGGCAACTGAAAATGCTCAACATATTATAATTTAATTTATTTTAAACTGAAATATTTTTACAGTTTAAAATAATAATTATCAAATTTAATACATTTTACAAATGTAACTTACAATCTGATGTCAAAGATGAACTTGCAGCATCTTTACTCTTTCACACTTTATTTTGATGGTCTGTTTGTTGAATGTAAGTTACATTGCAACTAATTTTCATTAGATTATAAGAAGACTCTTAGGTTGGGGTTCGGGTTGGTGTAAATTGACATGTACTTTTAAAGTTTCTTATAGTCAGTTAAATGTCTTTTGAAGGTGCAGTATCAACAGATATTAAGCAGTCAGTCTACTAATAGTCAAATGGACCATTAAAATAAAGTGTTACAATTACTGCAGTGTCAAATGATCATTCTAATATGCTGATTTGTTCACTGTAAAAAAATAAATAAATAAAAAAATAAATAAGAAATCTGACTGCCCAAACTCAAAAATGTCTAGTAAATGGTCATATATAAATTGCTCAAATAGCCAGAATAAAAATCTGCAAAATCTGCATTTCAGTTGTGGTAACAGTCTGTTAACAGTGGCTCAATAAGAAGTATTGTGTTAAGCCGAAAATGTCTGCCCAATCATGTTATTGGCCCGTTTGAATATTCTAATTTTTTATTATGCTTCTTTAGTATTTAAAATGTATACTGGTAAATTTGCTTTGCTAAAACAACTTTGCTGAATTGTTTATTCCTTGTGTTTCAAAATAAAATTTATTATAAAATATAGAAAATAATGATTCACTAAACAGGCTCATTTATTATTTTTTTTAACTACATAAATTACAAATTAACTACAAAATTAAATAAAATTACATTGAAATTTCTACAAACTATACCTTGCAAAGTCATGATGATGAAAATTTGAAAACCATCCACTTATATTTCAATGTCAAATCTTCTTAAAATAACAGCAGTAAAGATGCATAATGCATAATGATATAGACATGTTATGGAAAAATGCATATGAATTAAATGAATATATTTTCTTGGCTTACGTGTGTTTTCTGCACCACTGTAATCAGTTCCCTTCAGAAATTAACAATCTCAGATCTTCTATTCTGTTATAGGGGGTTATTTTTTTCACACCTGAAACCACAGGGCACTTTTTTTTGTTAAAAAAAAAAATGTAATAAATTCTCAGTTTCCATGGCACATCCACTTCAATGTTTAAATGAGACTCGCGCAGTAATGCAGCATTTACAGTACATAAATCATAATCACTATCACATCATCACTACATAAACAATGTAAATAATACTTTTTATATCAAATCTTGATTTTGAAATGCATTTAGCCATTTTAAATACAAACATATTATCTTTAAATCATGCTTGCAGTATTTTGTACAAAAGTTTTTCTTAATAATATTAAATAGTGACGCACTTTGTAGGTCCTTTGCTGACCCTTCCCCTATCTCTGCTCCCCATACTTTCCTGTCTCTAAATCTCCACTGTCCTATCACAATAAAGGTGAAAACCCCTAAACAATAAATATATATATATATATATATATATATATATATATATATATATATATATATATATATATATATATATATATATATATATATATATATAAAATGACACCCTATTTTATTTAGTTGACTGTTAAAATTTAATAAATAGTACAAAAAAATGTTTAATAAAAAAAATAATGTCATGTAAGCTCAATAAATAAAATGATGGAGGTAAGCTGGTGACTTTGTGCAACTCAAAAATTGCTGGAAGAGCGACAGCATTTTAAAAATAACAATCGGCTTGCCGCTGGTGTTTTTATACAATAATGAACAATAGTAATTTATCACACTGCATATGATCCATGATGCGATGACAAATTCAAGCACACAGCTTCACATAATTAATTATTCATATACAATTTGATCATTCATGAGTTTGCTTAAACTAATTTGATTGTGCATTGTGTCTCAGAGGCTCTGGATCAGCCTTCAGTTACTGATTAAAGGTTTTATTGTTTAAAGCTCTGATATGTACATTTGAAAAACAGTGATGGCATTACCCGGTGGCAGTTCTAGTTAACTTTGTTAATTTCTTCAGAGTTTACAGCATCACTTTCACAATTAATGCTAATAAGCTATTACTCTACATTTTACATTTTCATACACACACACACACACACACACACACATATACATATACACACATATATACATACATACACACACACATATATATATATATATATATATATATATATATATATATATATATATATATATATATATATATATATATATATTCTTTGTTATTATTATATAATAATACTTTGACAAAAGCACAATTTATTTAGTAATAAGTAACTATGGATTAAAATGGTAACATACACAAGTAAACAGATTAACACTAAACATATTTTTTTTCTAAATT
Source organism: Danio rerio (assembly GCF_052040795.2). Taxonomy (NCBI): domain Eukaryota; kingdom Metazoa; phylum Chordata; class Actinopteri; order Cypriniformes; family Danionidae; genus Danio; species Danio rerio. Next base: position 18,777,068 of record NC_141039.2, on the reverse strand, counting down.
CATCTTAGCATATTCAAGTCAGCATTTACTGTTTCTCAGGGTCATTTTAAAAGTTTCATGAAGGCAATGCTTTTCTAGTGTTGTTTTTGTAATTCTGCTTTAAAAGTTTTTTTGGTCATCTTTCAAGTCTGTTTTTAAAAAAATACAAAAAACATCTAGTTAGTAATAATATATGTTCATACACTGTACAATGTTCTGTATCAAGCTGTGTCAGTCTTCTTCTTTTTTAAATTTTGCTAAAATAAATGTAATGTGCCTCTGCCATTCATTTTAGAGCAAGCAGACAAATGCAACTCCCGCTGGAAAGATGAGGCCATGCAGAATGGTACAGTAACACCCTTTATCACCATTTTTCTTATCTATCTCTTTGGTTTTTTTTATTATTTTTTTCATAGTGAGTGTTTTAAGAGGGTTTACAGATAATATGGATGAGTGGAATGGATGGAAGAGTGTTTACAGCATTTTACTTATGTATCAAACTTATACAGTGGAAAAGTAGATTGTAGATAGAGAGTTTAATTATTCTTGTGAAATTCATTGGATAATGAAAAGTCACTGTTACATACCATATATGAAAATTTGCAAAAATAAATCACAGCCCTACATTATTCTGGAAATCATTGTTTTATAATTTTTCAAATAAAGTGCACTTCTGCAGTTTATCTCTAGGTGGCAGTAAAATAACATTTCAGCCCAGTTCCAAGATTTTTACTGGTCAAAATCATGCTGATAAGACAGACAATGATGCTTAGAATAGTGTTTTACTGTTTTGCTTAAAAACATTATGCAGAGAAGTATTTGGTGTGTAGTTTATGACTGTATCTCTGCTCCACAATCAAAGAGGAGGGAGAAAACCATAATTATTGAAGAGGTATTACAATTGTTAACTTTAATTAGTTTATACTGTAATAGATTTCAAAATATTTCATTCATCATCACAAAACCACCACAACCAATGTAGTGTAGAAGATAAAACAACTGAAATAATGTCACTCGAAATTCCTTTTTCTTTCCACACATATTAGAGAAAAAAATGATGGTACATATGGGTAGAGCTGGGTCTGTTTTTCAGTGTATTCTATGCATGCAAATAAAGTTGGATATGGAAATCTAACTTCATATATAGTGTGCAAGCAGTAATTCAATTATTATCTTTAACCTATTAATTTCTGATGACTTTGTGCTCCTCATCTGTTCTGATTTGCTCAGTGTAGTGAATGTATAAAGTGCTGACCATACGGAGGTCAAATCAATCAACATTTCAGTAAATATATGTTTAAGACACGGACATTGCTTGACCCTGTTTACTGCCACACATGGCCACATGGGATATTTTTTGTATGAAGCGAAAAGGAGAGATGAGTCAGTGCAGGAACACTAGATGAATCTAATTCTCGGCCACCAGAGTCACATCTCAGACATCAGATAATCCTTTAAAAAATCTTAACATATCACACCACACCACACCACACCAGTACAGTTGTTTCCAGTTACATTTAGGATTGATTTCTCTTCTTTGTTTAGGAATCATTCTAAGGCTTACATTGCAGATGTGCTGACTGAATATTAGCAGATCTTTAGGATAATGCCATTTTAAAAATACCAAGGGATCACTTAAAACAAGTGGAAATGAAGAAGAGTCACAGGAGTGATATCTTATGTGCCCCTATAGAGCTTTATTTCTAGCAAAACCTCTTGTTTAAATTCACCCAACTTCACCTAATCAAAATTCACTCACTCGCTTATTATCCTTTTGCTTAGGCCCTGATTTATTAGGTGTCGCCACAGTTAAATGAACCACCAATTACTCTGTCGGCAGATGCCATTCCAGCAACAAAACATTTATTTCAAATTCACATAGGGAAATATCTTGGTCACATATATTAACTCACCCATCGATTTTGTAACTGTGAGAAAAAAAGTCAAAAGAACAAATCACTGTTTGCTAATAATCGCAAATATCATTTATGGCATATCCATTATACCCAATGTCTCAGTCAAGCTATGATTTTCCTTTCATTGATTATCTTGCATAAAATGTGTTTGTGTGTTTATTTGCTTTATTTTATCACTCAGTTTGGGTCAGCACATCAAACTCAATTAAAAAAAGTGTCTGTCAATTTGTTGATTATTTGCTGACACGCTGCTGCACGAAATAAACTATTTTAATGTACATTATTTTAATCAAACGACAAATCAGCAATTTATCTGGGCCTAATCTGAAATTGCATATTCCTTTTTGAATATGCTCTTAGGGTCATCAACTCTGCATTTGTTTAATAGTATTCTATAAATAAAATCTGGGTGTACCTATGCATAGTCAAATAATAAGAGTTCAGTGCATTTAAACGGCCATACTGTAAGCCTCAATTCCACAAGTGTAAAACCCTGGTAAAAACAGGCCAATCAGAACACAATGCAGACTCTTGCATTACTCATGGGCACACCCTGAAGATTTGCAGGTACTTTAGACTGCGGTTTACGTCATCCAGACCTGATGAGCTGATGCATCATTAGGAGATCAGCAGTCAGACGGATTTGCTACATAATATGCATGCCCCAGGCTGCATTTTGAGATTACAACAATGCTCGTTTTCCTCCCTTATTTTTATGTGTATCTAGGTTTATATTAACTTTACTCTGTATGTTGGACTCTTCATTTGAAAGCAGGAGATGCAGTAAAGTCAAAGCCAACCGCAGCAGTTTGTTTTACATGCATTACTAAGCAACGGCTCAACCAGTAATCACTTTAGAACTCACCAGAAAACAAAACAAGTGTTTTATATTAGATAGCTCATTCACTCAATCATAGTTAAAGAAACCTCTCTATCCCTTAAATTGAAAAGATAACAAGGCTCGTACTCCATATTTTTCACGTTTTTTTAATTTTTTAATTTCAGAGTACGTCATGTTGTATGTATGGAAGAGAGTAAAGTTAGAGAGAGCACTGTAAACTGGGTCATTAATATTAATGACTAATCTTAATTTAGAGCTTCTGCTTCTAGGGTTATTTTATGGAGTTAAAAAAAAAAAGTAAAATTAAAACTAGATTCTAAAGATTTTTTTCAGCACTGTAACAAAAAAAAAACAAAAAAAAAAAACAAAACAAAATACTGCCCAAACTCAACATTCTATTGTGACTGTGTAACACCTGGGTTTACACAGGAAGGCACAGGGTCACAGGAGTATCAAATACATAGATTTATTTACAAACACTTACATGGAAGGACATGGGAGACTCAGGAATGACATGGGGTGAAAACAAGCATCAACGTAGAAAATACCGAACAATGACTGAACCAAATGAAAAGGTATAAATACACAGGAATATGACACTGATGAAACACAGGGGATGAGGTGGACCAGATGAACATTAACTAATGGAGGGAACTAGAACATAGGAGCATATGGGAAAGGTCACACATGGAAGACGGGACCTAACATTTAAAAATGTAAAACCCCTTTAAAAGGCTCTTTCTTGCACTTTTAAAAGGGTGAGAGGAGGTGCTTGGGTAAGAGTTTAGGAGGTTGGGAGTTGAGGAGTTGAAGGACGTTGAAAGAAAGTGGCCAGGGAGTAGTCACAGGAGGGAGGAGGCGGGAAGGGAGGTGAAGCAGGAGGTAAAGGACCCAGGACATAGCCAGGAGGGCGACCCAGGGTGGAGTCAAAGGGAGGAGCCATGGAGTTCTCGCCGGCTCCAGGGGGCCGAATGTGGTAGATGCTGCAGCTGGGGATGGAGCCCAAGGGGGAGACGAAGAGCCGTAGGGCGAGGGTGACAATGAGGTTGTGGAGGGCCGAGGTTGAGCGGACAGCTTACACGACCGTAGCAACGTCACAGGTCCGGAGCCAGAGCGACAGAGTACAGAGGCATAGCTGGAGAGGAGGAGTTCGACAAAGCTGGCAGAATGGAGGGTCAAGGCGCAGCCGGAGGAGCAGAGTCCAGATGTGGAGGCAGGGTGACAACTGACCAAGATGGAGTCGGGGGGATGAGTGAGCCTGGTGGAGCTGATAGGCTGATGGTCCACAGAGTAGATGAGGTAGGAGAGAGCCAATGTGGAGTCACTGGGTCCGAGGCAGAGTCTGTAGCTTGGAGGAGATGACATCGGGCGACAGCCTCTGGTCATCAAAGCAGCTAGGCAGGTCCTCTGAGCAACCTTTACGCTTGAAGTTGGAGGGTGAGCTGAAGGACTGGCTGACTGTCTTCAGTGCTGGAAAAGACTGCATGTTTGTTGGTGACGACGTCAGAGGAGGTGAAGAGGGTGAGTTGGGTGGGGTGCTGCTAATGACTGTGGAGCCGTCGTCCTCGGGGACCAATGAGGCTGGAAGGCTGTCTGAGAACAGCGAGAGGGGCTCAAGTTTGCTCCAGAAGTCGATGAGCAGCATTTAAGGGTCAAGTGACAGCTGACTCTTTGCTGTGGGTAGGTGGGTGAGCCTCTCGCTCGTTCTCTCTATGTCCACTAGGACGCCCACATTCAGCGTTGTTGTCGACTCAGAAAAAACTGGGGCAAAAAGACTATGAAAATAAAATGAGGGAAAAACACTCCGCAAACTTTCTTTAGTTCTGGTTTTATGTAACGCCTGGGTTCACATCTGGATGGCACAGGATCACAGGAGCATCAAAAATATCTTTATTCACAAACACTTACATGGTAGGACATAAGAGACTCATGAATGATGTGGAGGGAAAACAAGCATCAGCGTAGAGGATACCGAACAATGACTGAACCAAACGAAGGGGTATAAATGAGTGTGTGTGAGTGAGTGTTTCCCAGAGATGGGTTGGATGGGTTTCCATCCGCTGCTGCATAAGTTGGCGGTTCATTCCGCTGTGGACTAAGCCGAAAAAAAAAAATGGATGAATGTGGATGTTCACATAGTAATTAGCTTAGCAACAGTGTAGTAATTAACATTACATACTGTGAGAATGCTAAGTGGTGAATTTATAATTCTTTAAAATATCATATTTGTGTTCAACAGAAGAAATACTCTTCTGCAAGTTTGGGCAACCAGACAGTGAGTAAATCAAGTCAGAAGACAAGAAGCAAGGTTTTGATTCACAAAATATGAAAATTGAGTTATAGTTTACTCTCCCTTTAGTTGTTCCAAACCGTCTTGTCTTTCTTTTTCCTGTTGTACAAAAAGAAGATATTCTGAAGAAAGCTAGAAACCTGTAACCATTGACTTTCATAGTAGGAAAACTCATTAATTCATTCATTCATTCATTTTCTTGTCGGCTTTTATTAATCCGGGGTCGCCACAGCGGAATGAACCGCCAACTTATCCAGCAAGTTTTTACGCAGCGGGTGCCCTTCCAGCTGCAACCTATCTCTGGGAAACATCCACACTCAAATTCACACCCACACTCATACACTACGATCAATTTAGCCTACCCAATTCACCTGTACCACATGTCTTTGGACAGTGGGGGAAACCGGAGCACCCGGAGGAAACCCACGCGAAGGCAGGGAGAACATGCAAACTCCACACAGAAACGCCAACTGAGCCGAAGTTCAAACCAGCGACCCAGCGACCTTCTTGCTGTGAGGCGACAGCACTACCTACTGCGCCACTGCCTCGCCAGTAGGAAAACTGATATATGGAAGTCAATAGTTACAGGTCTTTAGATTTCTTTAAAATATCTTCTTTTGTGTTAAATAACAGAAAGAAACTCATAAAGGTTTGAAACCACATGAGATGAAAATAAATAGTGAATAGACTCTCATTTTTGGGTGAACTATCTTTTGAAGAAGCACTACAAATTAATGTTTAGTATTTTCAATCTAAATATCTATAAGGCAGAGTTGTGTTTTACATAATATTTTTTAACAGTAAACTTATAAGGCTACAGTGGAACTGAAAACCGGTAAAGTTAAAATAAACAGTAACAACGTGAGAAATGCCTCATGTATCAGCTTTACTTGTTTGGCTGCTCCCTGTAAACCAACTCTACTCAAGTTACATCTTAGAGGATGTTAAACAGAACACATACAGTTAGGTACATAAATATTTGGACATCAACACAATTCTAACATTTTTGCTCTATACACCAAGACAATGGATTTGAAATGAAACGAACAAAATGTGTTTCAACTGCACTGTCAGTTTTAATTTGAGGGTATATATATTCAAATCAGATGAACACTGTAGGAAATACAGCAGTTTGTATATGTTCCTTCCACTTTTTAATGAAACAAAAGTAATTGAACAAAAAATCTAAAATTTAACTTTCACTTTTTAATACTTGCTTGCAAATTCTTTGCAATCAATTACAGCCTGAAGGCTGGAATGCATACGCATACTGGGTTTTATTCCTGGTGATGCTCTACCAGGCCTCTACAGCAATTGTCTTCAGTTCTTGCTTGTTCTTGGAGCGTTTTCCTCTCAGATTTGTCTTCAGCAAGTGAAATTCCTGCTCAATCAGGTTCAGGTCAGGTGATTGACTTGGCTATTGCATAACATTCCACTTCTTTCCCTTCAAAACTCTTTGGTGCTTTTGCAGTATGCTTTGGGCCATTCTCCATCTGTTCTGAGAAGCACCATCCAATGCGTTTTGAAGTATTTGGCTGTATATGAGCAGAAAATATTGCAGTTCCTTTATTTTTCCATACTCTCCTCTTTCCATCACTCTGTTACGAGCTGATCTTGTTCTCACCTGCCCATATGAGCTTTCCAGCACTGTAAAGGCTTCCTGCTTTTGAGGCTCACCAATGGTTTACATCTTGAACCCTCTGTATTCACTCAGGTGTAGTCTTCTCTTAATTGTTGATTTTGAAACACATGCACCTTCATCCTGGAGAGTGTTCTTGATCTGGCCAACTGTTGTGAAGGGTGTTTTCTTCACCAAGAAAATAATTCTTTGGTCATCCACCACAGTTGTTTTCCATTTCTCTTCCGTATATTTTGTTGTTGCTTAGCTCACTGGTCCGTTCTTTCTTTTAAAGAATGTTCCAAATAGTTGTTTTGGCCATGCCTTGTTTTTTCTCTCTGATGGGTTTGCTTTGTTTTTTTTCATCCTAATGATGGCATGCTTGACTGATAGTGACAGCTCTTTGGATCTCATCTTGAGAGTTGACAGTAACAGATTCCAAATGCAAATAGCACACTTGAAATGAACTCTGTACCTTTTATCTGCTCATTGTAATTGGGATAATGAGAAAATAACACACACCTTGCAATGGAACAGTTTAGAAGCCAATTTTCCAATTACATTTGAACCGTTAAAAAGTGGAAGGCACATATACAAACTATTGTAATTCCTACTGTGTGTGTGTGTGTGTGTGTGTGTGTGTGTGTGTGTATTTGTATAAAATGATTTCAAAAGCATTTGAAAGCAGCCTGAGTATACTGTAATGTGTATGATATCATGATCTCTGTGCTCGCTGGCCATCTGTTGCATGATGGGGCCCCTCAGAATGGAGCCTTAGAGGAGTGCTGCTGTTCCACTAACACTAATTGAGAGTGACAAATCCCCCTGCTTCAGCGTGATAACTGATTGTTTTTTTTTTGTTTTTTTGTCAGATGATGTTAAGGTCAGCTTGTGGTTGACCTATAACAAAGTGGACTTATCTGAAGAGATAGAAAAATAATCTCGTTCTCATTAGTGGTATTTACAGGGACATGCATCACTATTACTGCTGCTTTTACAGATGTGTACAAAAATGACAGTAACTTGATTTCATTAATTTTATTCATCCTTGCATACATCACTTTTTTTGTGAATTCACCACTTTCACAATAACCTAGTGGGGGTAATAGATTGCTGTTACTTTTACAGGATTAATATAAAAATGGCAAACATTTAAATGGCATTTTTCATGGCTCTAATGCATGCATGAGACTAATACATCAATATTTTTTATTATTTTGCCATTTATACATGTTTATCCTCTAGTCATTAAGTTTTGTATATAGAAAACAATGCCATCACTTTTGTTTTTGTTTCTTTTGTATCAGATGAGCTATGTAGTGATTACACTGCTTTAATTATGACACACATCAGTATGAAATACTTCCGTCCAACAAGTCTGTTAATGATAATTATTAATAATAATTCCTTACATTTATATAGCTCTTTTCTGGGCACTCTAAGCGCTTTACACAATGGGGGGGAATCTTCTCATCCACCACCAGTGTGCAGCATCCACCTGGATTACACGACGGCAGCCATTTTGCGCCAGACCGCACACCACACACCAGCTGATTGGTGGAGAGGAGACAGAGATGAAGCCAATTGGAATATGGGCATGTTTAGGAGGCCATGATGGACAGAGGCCAGTGGGCTGATTTGGCCAGGATGCCGGGGTTAAACCCCTACTCTTTTTCGAAGGACATCCTGGGATTTTTAACGACCACAGAGAGTCGGGACCTCGGTTTAACGTCTCATCTGAAAGACAGCGCTCACTGAGCAGTATAGCATCCCCGTCACTATACTGGGGCATAAAGACCCACACAGACCGCAGGTTGGGCTGCCCTCACTAACACCACTTCCGGCAGCAACCTAGCTTTCCCATGTGGTCTCCCGTCCAGGTACTGACCAGGCGCAGCCCTGCTTAACTTCAGTGGGCGACCATATGAGAGTTGCAGAGAGCTAGCTGCCGTAGAGTTAAGTGCTGTTAAGTGTATGAGCCCTTCAAACAGTCGAACATGCAAGCATGTAAAACTTTGTATTGTTATCGAGTAAGTTAAATGTTACACTGCAGCATAGGAGGGGGGTTACATATCCACAAAATAAAAGTTCCAGTTATCTTGACTGTTGTTTATGTGGTACGTCTTAGGCTGTTTTAGCTAATACTGTATACAGTTGAAGTCTGAATTATTAGCAACAGAGCTGGGCGTTACGGCAAAAAAAAATCACGATAATTTTTCACGATATATGTAAAATCTTTATATCTATCAAATGTATAGGATTTTCTGCATGTCAATCGCATTGTGCTGCTGATTTAACACATTTTGTGTAATGTTTCAGCTCTCTGACAATATAAATAAAAAAATAATAAACAAAAGAACAATCTTATTTCAGCATTTACTGTTCATGTTATCAACAACCAAAGACATTACATCACAAGTTATTGTATATTACTGTTTAAAATCAGAAAAAAAAATAAAACAAGTTTGGAATAACTAAAAGGTATGACAATTTTCAGTTTTGGATGAATTCTCCTTTCCTTGGTGAATTTAGGGTGAAATATCCTTTAATATATTTTATTTAGGCATGCTAACAGTTATTTGATGATCTATTGTCAATAACCCTTTAATCAGTAGACCTTTAGACATTTAAAGGTTCAGTTATGCTTTGTGCTGCACGAGGCGTCCACGCATTACATAATTAAGTGACATCTTGACATCGCATATTGCGGAACACACTTAACCCTGTTCTCGTTTTAACCGATTTTGTCTGACAGACAGGCACAAATAGGCCAATGCAGACTCATTTTATAAATCCTGCATCACAGTGAGACATGCGGGGAGCCTTTCCATTCACACAACAAGCTTCTGAGCTCTATCATCCTTCAGACCGAGTTTATTCTTCCGAGGCAACCTAAGAAATCTATCTGTGCCGTAGCTTGTAAAGACTGTCCAGCTCATGATGCTCAAATTGCTTCTTTAATGAATGAAACTGAAATCGTGAAAACAGTTTAATAGGTTGTTTTAGCGCTAAAGCATATATAGCATACTTGTTTTAAAGCGCTTTGTTTCAGATGTTATTTGTTCTTCTTGTTTATGCTGTAGATAATTGACCAACAAAATATACATCAAAATTAAGTTACACATTATACAAAACGAAATTTGTTGTAAAAAGATACATTTTCAATTAAATATATATATAATATATATATATACAGTTGAAGTCAGAATTATTAGCCCCCCTGAATTATTAGATCACATGTTTACTTTTTCCCTAATTTCTGTTTAACGGAGAGAAGATTTATTCAACATATTTCTAAACATAATAGTTTTAATAACTCATTTCTAATAACTGATTTATTTTAGCTTTGCCATGATGACAATAATTATTATTTAACTAGATATTTTTCAAGACACTTCTATACAGCTGAAAGTGATATTTAAAGGCCTAACTAGGTTAATTAGGTTACTAGGCAGGTTAGGGTAGTTAGGAAAGTTATTGTGTAACGATGGTTTGTTCTGTAGATTATATATAGATATAGATATATATATATATATATGTGTGTGTGTGTGTGTGTGTGTGTGTGTGTGTGTGTGTGTGTGTGTGTGTATATATATAAGATAGCCCCACGACATCCAGAGAATTGAGGTACACAGGGTGGATCTCATCAACCCCTGCTACTTTGGAGCTTTGGAGCTTTCAGATTAGGGATGTCCCTATCCGATATTGATATCGGAAATAGGTACGATATCAGTCCAATAAACTATATAGGACTGCGTTAAAAATCATTCTGTTGCTAAGGGCCATTACAGTTTAAATGGAAAGAATAGTATTACTAATTAGAGGACTTCCCATATTTAATACTTTTTTATAAAAGCCCAGGAAGATAAAGTGCTCTAATAAACAGTGTCAGCTTTGCACATGAGTTTGCAGTTCTGTCTCTATTTACATTGTCATATTTTTCCCATGTGGGCAGTAGGGTGGAATCCGTGCAATATCTTATGCAAATAAAATGAATTTTGATTAATAAAATTATTCTTAAAAGTCCCATTATTTTATGTGCTGTGGAGAAAAGGTGTGTTTCATTCCATCTACTTCAAGTATATTTGTTAAAGATAATATGTGCTATATATTTTATTATAAAATTAATAAGGTTTGGGAACATTGATACAGCTATAATCTTATATGATACTAATACAGATTAAATAGATCTGATCATGTAAATGTTTGTACTAACCATACTGCACATTTTTATTAACTTAATAACTTATATCTGCTCCCATGTGAAAGATATTTTTCAGCTCAAAACTGGATAAAAAAATCATCAAAAAGCTGTGTGAAATTGAAACTTTGGACACACAACCTTTAGCAGTTGTTCATTTAACAATGTTTTTTTTTCTTATGTTCCTGCTCTCAGCTGTTTCTTTCATTTGCTGATGGTAAAAAATAAATGACTGAAGTGACCTTTAGTTAGTATTTTGCACACAAATATATATTTTTGTTTATTCAATTAAGATATTTTTTAGGATCTTAATATTTATTTTTTAATTCTTTTATATATATTCTTATGTAAAAGGTTCACATTTATGCTACCAATATTTAATAAACAGTTTTTTTTTTTCCATGCTTATTGTTGATGACTTTTGTTCTCAGTTTGATCTAGCCGTTCATACATTTCACTCAACGAAATAGGTAAAGGTAAAGTATTCATGATTTGTGCTGATATCGGATTTATATAGGTATCGGTTCATACTGAAGGCTGCAATATCGGTATCGTATCCAAAGTTAAAATGTTTTATCGGGACATCCTTATTTCAGATTATCTCAGTGACTTAAGTTTGTGTGATGGGAGAGTCTACCCCTGCATCCCCTTTCTCTGCCTCCATAATTAAAGGCATGTCAGCATGATTGAGAAGATCCTTAAAGTATTCCTTCCACCTTATGGCAACTTCCCCAACTGAAATAATTGTGTAAATTAAAAATAAAATCAACCATAAAATGTCTCAAAAATCCTTTTCAAAATTCTTTTGTGTGAGCAAACTGTATCTGTCCATTTTCTTCTGTCAGAAATTCACGCCTGTAGCTGACCGTCTAAAAAGCAAAAGCTATTGCTAATTTCCAAACATCACTCTAAACTAGTATTAGTGATGACTACAGGATACTGGTCACAGATCAACATTATAAGCCTGAACTGCATAAGAGGGTATTCACATTCGGTGTCTTTTGCATGCACAAGTTTGTTATTTCCAATAGAGGGGAGTGAGACGTAAGAGGCGCCACGTTCAAGTATTTCAGGCGTGCCTAGTTAAAAACATCTCAACTTTTCAGAATGCCACAATTGCACCGTAGGTCACATGACAGGAACTGACCAATCAGCTTCATTATTTGTATGAAATGTACACATTTCCGTTGACTAATTACCTCAGGCACCCAAACACTGCGGTAATTTTTTTTATTTGCCAGATTTAAGGGCATGGGTCAGACATTTCCACTTTGTGTATTTTGTTGGAAAGTGTTTAAAGGTTCAGGACACCTTGGAGAACTTTTTTTTTTTATATTCACACATGTGTGTGTGTGTTGAGCATCAGTTAAGACAATGTTAGCACCTGTCAGCTTTAATTGTGGGGAAAACTGGATAATTTTGAGCTTTTGTCAGCTAATTTCAGCTTCCGGGTTTAAAATGATTTTTGGGGCGGGATCAAAGTACTCAGGGATCAGCAGTACTGCAAGTGCAATGATGACGCGTCGGTTTCTCATTATTATTCATAGCGGAGTTTTCTTATCCTATGAGAAGAGCCGGCTGCTTAATTATTCATGAGACCTGCCAGTGTCAAGCCCGAGCTGAGAGACACGGAAACCACGGCACAGTATTTAGCCGTTCATGAAGGCTCATATGCGTTTGTTTCCATGATCCACGGGGTTTGTTGCATGTTTTCCCCCGCGATCTTGTCAGGGCCGATCATACAGCAAAGCTGTGTGTGTGTTGCTAGCATTTTTGTTGGGAGAGCAGCACAAGAATTAAAGAATGGCGGACGCTGTCTTTTATCAGGAGTTCGTTCACATTCAGACACATCGCCGTGCTGCTGTGTTTGCCTAAATCCTCCAGATTACCAGCAGGGTTAATGGTTAAAATAGACAGGAAAACTGCTGCACTGAGTCTGCTGAATACGGGGATTGAGGGAGAAGTCCTCATTTATAGGGTTTACATGAACACACTTATCTTTATAATGATATAAATTGTGGTTGTCTGTATATGAAATTACGAATAACAAATGTAGCAGGGCATTAAATCTCTGTTCATTTCTTTGCATTTTAACTTTGTAAACTATAAACTCAAGCATCTCCTCACGGTTTGTGTCTCAGTTTGTGAGCTAACTGACAACAACAGTTGTTCGCTCACGTTCTCCCCTGCTGGCTACGCCCACTCCTGCCCAATGCTCGCGGAGCTCCACGCCCATTAATCATGCATCTTTTGAAAAAATTCTGAAGTAGACTTTAACCGAAAGTGGGGGGTGTCATGGCCCTTTAACACAAAGTCTGCTATGATGCTTCAGCAGCCAAAACAAAAGACCAAAACTCAAACTGTTTTGTTAAAAAAGTAAATATTCTGTTATTCACAGAATATTGTTTTATATCTGTATGACCAAAAATTAAAGAGTAACCCTTTAAAGTGTTTTTGCTGTCATTGGCAAAATCGTTCATTGTGCTGGTGTGTTTCAGTTTCACTTTGATTTGTTTAATTTAAATGCATTGAGAAAGCACAGGCTAAAAGACGGACATTATTAAAGCTTTTGGATATTTTTAAAGTGAAAAGCTTATTGGATTCATTTACAATTTATTTATTTATTTTTTAAATGCATGATTTAGATTAGCCCTCTCTGAGCTCGCTCTCAACTCCAACTTAGCCCTTTTTGACATCGGTCTTGAATGAGCTGGTCTTATCTACAACACTGATTAACAGACTCAAAATAAAGTCATGTAGTCTGAAGGCATTCTACCAATTTTTAAAGTCATGTAGTAATCTTGTTCTTGTCTAAGCCATCTCTTTGCAAGTAGTGTCATTTTGACAAATTAATGTTTTGAGAATAAACAAAGCATGAAGCACAGTTATAGTTAAAGGAACTAATCTTGTTGAAAAAACAAATTCTTGTTTTAATGCGTGGTACCTGTACTATTTTTTGAGGTATTGTCTCTAACTGATCAACTCTTCACTGTCGCTTGGGCATCTGAAAACATATAAATAAAGTAATAGTTTTGGTTTTGGAAATACATTTTCTGTGGAGTTCATTAAGGAAAATATGCCCTGGTTAAATTGTATAGAAAGTATGATTTTTTTTTAATTTTTAAAATATATTCTTGGTAAGTCTGTGTGTGATTTCACATCTTAATTTTCTCTGCTGATCATAAAAATAGTGATGCCACTGACATATAGAGAGTGGAGTCATCTGCTGCCACAGATGCTCTTGTGAACTGACGATACAATATTACTATCTTGCTTAATAGCAATTGCCTAAATCTATTGAAATTCACTTGTCTGTCTCCTAACTGCAGTCTATAAATTGTAAGTGCACATATGTTCTTATGCTAATATTAATGACAAGGCAAGCACTAAAATAGAGCAAGCCTGTACTTTAGTAAGGAAAATTATTTTAAGCTCTGAAATGTTATCATAAAAACAAATGGAAAAATTCTCATTTTATTTATTTACCTTGATTGGTGCAGATATTTAACCAAAGCTTATGCACGTGGCAATATGTGCTTTCCTGCAGATTAAACACTTTTTCATCTTAACTTACCTTGCTTTCTGTTTGCAATTAAAATAAACATTAAGCCAGCTGACCTAAAGTGGATCTTCATGCAGATTATAAATGATGATTAGTTAAATGAAAATCCCGTGCTTTGCTCTATTAGGTAAATTATGTCTAGATCAGTAACCATATTGATCAGTTATGTCTAGATCACTAATAGTATTGATCAAGGCCTCCTGCATGGCTGGCCAGTGACAGCTTGCCGTTAGAGCGTGCTTGATTCTATTGTAAATACATTGAGTGATTATGAGTGCCTCACTGTGGGTCTTTTGTTATTTTGCTGATGAGAGTCATTGGTGAAGCTTGGGAGCCTTCTAGGGATGAGTCGCTATTGTTTTGGTCTTTTCCTCAGGTCACCCTGGCTGTGTGGTTAAGGTGGCCTCAGCGAAGCTCTCTGCTCAGGTAACACTGGGGACATCTGGCTCAAGAAGCCATGTCAACCAAGGCCCTATCCCCAGTGCTATGAGGGCCACCATACAAAAACTTTACATGACCAGCTTTGAACCCCGAGACCTCAAGTGATCGATCCAGGAGGGAATAAATTGGTGGAAAAGTCGCTAGTAGGTGCATAATCATTCAGACCTGCCAAACTGAACACACAGTTCCTACATGAATCAGACACCTATTTGCAGAGACTGAAACAGTGTGATGGATGGTAAATGATGGATCTAGCATGGTTGAGGATTTTGTGCTTTGGGACGCTACAGTTGAATATGTAGGAGACTTTTTTTTGAGTTAATCTTGGTAAGTTCATATTTCTTCTTGTCATTTCTGCAGTTAAAAGTTTTAAACATAGCAAGTGTGGGCTTGAATGTTGTGACATTAACAACAGCATTAATCAAGACTATTATTAGTTTAGATCATTACCGCTGTTGGCATTTTGAAATGCTGAGCACTGAAATGTTTTACAGTTGTCTAGTAATTGTATACATTTAAATTCAAACGCGTATTGTGGCAAAAGTTTGTCAATAGAAAATGCTCCAATCCATACATTCATTTATTCATTTTCTTTTCTTCTTAAGCCTTTTATTAATCAGGGGTTGTCACAGCGAAATGAACCACACACTTATCCAGCACATGCTTTATGCAGCGAATGCCCTTTTAGTTGCAACCCAACACTGGGAAACGATCTAATCCAGTATACTAGATATTTAATAGAGTTTACCTTTCGTGATTTAGAGCAGTCAACCTATTTTGCCTTTCTTGTTATAATTTGAAAAAAATAATCATTATGCAATTCGTTAAAGCATTGCATTTGAAATTCTTAAAAAAACAATAATTGTATTGATGGTGTTTTGATGTGTTCTGTATAATCGTTTGAATTCTATGAATGATATATTGTCTATGTATTGAAAAAACAAACTAAAGGCACTCTTAGTTTTCACCAAATAAAAGATGTATACTAATATGTTTAAATGTTGTTTTAAGCAATTCAAGTCTTTGTTATATGCTTATAAGATTATGTTTTTTTTTTGAGACAGTCACCTCATCTAGAAGTTAAACTGGTATCAGACTCTGGTGTTGAGGGGCTTTGCCTCAGGAGCCCTTGCTAAAAGCAGCTGTTACCTGCTGGTCACTTTAGCTGTCTTAACACACAGCGTCATAACCCAGTTTCCACCTTAAAGTTAATTTGATCTTGTTCTAATTGTATGTTTATAAATAATTTACAGTTGCATCAGTACATTGTTCTGATGCTACTGTAAGAAAAAAAATGTGTACTGTAAGGGTAAATATTAATTGTAACATAGATCTAAGTTTAATAATAATAATAAGTTATAATAATAAGTTAATAAGTTTAATAATAAGTTTAAAAGATTTTTGATGACTTATTGTTTGTTTATGTTTTACTCTATTTCAATGGAACTTATATAAGTACAGAAAAAAACTGGACACAAATTTTCAATGTAAAATAATTAATAAAAATGCCATTCAATTGCACCCCCTCTGCTGACTTATTGCTAATGTTTATAGATTTGTATTTAACTTTAAATGTATACATGGTTTATTATACA